>NC_033798.1:49342172-49359138 GCF_001876935.1 Asparagus officinalis
GATTGTAATTGGAAATAAAAAAAATTATAATTACTTTATTAAGAAAACTGTAATTATGAAATTGCTCAAAAAAAACATAAAATATATGTTTTTGGTACAACCTCACTTAATCATATATATATATATGATAGTTTTTTAATGTATTTCATGGTTTAAAAAGAATGACTAAAATTTTAAAAAGTGCATTATATTAGTTCTCTATTTATATTCAAAAATAGTCATTTTAATTAATTACACTTAATTGTAATAATTAAAAGCACTTTATATTTTTAATAAATAAAGTCTATTTATTCACACGCAATTCCAACAGCTTTTTTTAGGTTGCATTGTGTTAAATTTAAGTAGGTAACTACAAATATTCATGACATTTTATTTTGTTATAAAAGAAATACAGCTCATGCAAACCCTGTTATAGAGGATAAAAAATTATATTTATCAGAGGAATAAGATTGTTTCTTAAGTGTTATAGCCTATAAATAACTAAGTGTTAATCTTTCTTGAGTTATCGACGAGCGTTCCACTCCACACCAGATTAGACATGATCAAAGCCCAGATGACTCGAACCACTTCTGCGGCCGAATCCATAGGCCGACAACTTACATGGCCAACTCAAGATGCGGTACTTGCCGACCTACCTATTAGATCGAGCACACAAGCCTCCACACTCGGCCCACTATCTCAGCCAACAACTATCGAGGCAGACTAAAAAGACGGTACTTGTCGTCTCACTTGTAAAATCGAGTTAAGAGGCGGTGCGTTCTCGAACCCCACACCAACATCTGCCTATCCTCATCACAGCTGGTGCCACGAGTCCTAATGACTCATCACTCACCAACCCCCCTCGATAGTCCTCACATCCAATCAAAAATGACTCACCCACTTCAGCAGCCGACACATGTATAGACACCTTCCAAGTCAGCTGCCTACATGGACTCGGCCACAGTTACCTTCATGCCTTCCAATCTGCTATAAATGGGAGTTGCACTACATGAAGTAACTTCTTCTGCTGTCAGGCAACTCTGAGCAATTCCTCTCACTATTTCTCTTATATTTTCCCACTCAAGTTCAAACACCGACTTGATCGTCAGAAGAATAATCAGAGAACCCAACTTCGACCTCTCACAAGTTCTTCTTGTGTAAGGAAGAACAATGATCTACAGAGCCAGTCATATCTAGAGGAGTTTGAGGACCATAACTCTACTTTAATTTACAAATAAACCCCCTATTTGATAACTAGCATCAACATTAAGATTTTAAGATCTAACATTACAATGAGATCTACTATATAATTTTTCACATATTTGTTAAAAATAATTGTGTCTCTCTTGCACGTGCTTTGCACGTATGGCAATGCTAGTGATAATGACAGAAACATATATATCATGTATGTCATGATTGCCAATCAAAAATAAAAAAAATAAAAAATAGTAGTGAGGCAAGTTTCTTATATTAAAATAAAAATAAAATACATCACATGACACCTAGTTCATAAAAATAAAAAATATAGAGTTATAATAGTGACAAAGAAAAATAAACCATACAAAGGAAATAAAAACTACAAGACTTGACTCTTCCAAAGCTTGAAAATGTCCAGCATCAAATAACTCCTTTATTCTTTCACTAGATCATATCATATCCTACCCAATGCCAGAACCAATATATACGTGAGTGATTTTTTTGCGTCTACAAATAGCAGATTTGTGCAGGAGTACATATAAGAGAAGACCTCTCATGACCAAAAGCTTAGTATTTGACTTAGGCTTGGGGTTGATACTAGGGTTAAAACATAATGAATATGATGCTTATTGTATTTATATCTGCTGAGTAATCACATATATGGATAAAAATATAGATATATTCAAAAATGAAAAATCGATTCATATGTATTGAGAAAATAAATAGATCATGTGACGCAAAAAATATTTAGATATAATAAATTTCTACAGGGGTAGTCGCTTAATATGTTCTGCATGTTTGAGAAACTAATTAAGATTAGGTCTCGATATTATCAAATTGATCCCAAAACCATTAAACTAAATATTGTCAAAATAATGGTACTTGTATGATCAATGCATATACTCATTTATACATTAGTTTACTTCTGTATTCGTATTAGGATATATGTACTATTGGATATAAATGTTTAGTATCTATTTATATTTGCCACGTTAAAGAGTGAGGCGAGTTTCTTATATTAAAATAAAAATAAAATACAACACATGACAAGGTGTTCATAAGAATCAAATATAGAGTTATAAAAGTGACAAAGAAAAATAAACCATACAAAGGAAATAAAAACTACAAGACGTCTTCCAAAGCTTGAAAATGTCCGGCGTCAAATAAGTCACTTGCGAAGATTTCAAATGTGGCTCAGAGGTAAACAATGTTGTTCTTCGAGGAACCAAACCAAACGCCAAGAGAGAAGGCCAAACAAACACAAAATAACGGCACGAATACAAACAAACGAATTTTATGTGATTCGGCAAGTTGCCTACGTCCACGGGGCAAGGAGGGAAGAGTTTTTACTATTAGAGAGAAAGAGAATACAACTAGGGTTTACAATCTCAAAAATCTCACAAATAAACCCTCAAACAAAGCTCTCAAATCTCTCATCAATTCTCCCTCAAAGGATGCACAAAACCCTCTCAATGGTTGCTCAAATTCGTCTCATCAAACCCTAGAAATGTGTGTTTCTATTTATAACAAACTCAATCCTAAACAATGTAGGAATCTAAAAACGAGTCTGCCACACCCGGATGTGGCACGCACCATACCCCTAAAAACATGGCAGATTCTGCCACACCTGGGTGGGGCAGACACTACACCCCTGATAATAGGGGCAGATTCTGCCGCACCTGGGTGTGGCAGATACCACACCCCTGCCAAATCTTCATGTTTGACAACACTTTGAACAATTTGACGTCATTTTCTACAATTCTCCACATCGGTGAAATTTTCCCAAAATTGAGCCGACACCAATACGAACCAAACATCCCACTTGTTGCGTCTAGTACGAAGTGAAATAAATTCACGACAACGGACTCAATCCACAACAAGTTGGGATCCGAATGAGAATGCGAACAAACTCCAAATATCGGTATTAACTCATCAAACCGGCTACATCAAAAATGACTTCCTATGTATCCTCTTGCCTAAGAAATCAAGCCTCACGTAGTTCACATAAATGGTCGTAAATGACCTCAATCAACTAGAAGAATTCTCAATCCTTCTTCAACATTTCGATCATCAACACTAACCAATCTACAGCTGATCACGCCCCTGTTGGCCTCAAAGTGTAAAGAAAAACTCTCTTCCAAACTTACATCTCTCCCCACTAACTCTGTCTTAGAGCTTAACCCCTCAACTCTATATGTAGAAGAAATATAATTACCAATCATAGCCAAATTTGAGTTGTGTCCACCCGCTGCACTCGAAATCTGATCCTGAACCTCCGGTTTCTGATCCTCAAATTCATCATCTGTATTAACATCAACTATATGATCCCTAAACTGTATCACCTCAGCTGAAATCTCAAACAATACAGAATAATCTGGAGAACAAGGAGTAATATCCATCAAGCGTGAAGTGACATCACTCTCTACCCGCTGTGATACATCTATGATCTGTCCAAAACTCTCCACATGCTGAGAGTCAATAGGCTCCATCATCAAAGCCTCGTCAAAAGTGACACTACCAAACCAACTATCCAATAGAGTTTTACCTCCAATTACAGCAGACGACAACCTGTAAATAAGATGGCTCGAATATGTCAAAGCCTCAGCCCAGAACCTCTTCTGCAAACTTCTGCTTGACAACAAACATTGTTCCTTCTCCAGTAAGGCACGATTCTTTAAATTTGCCACCCCATCTAGTTGCCCTAAGATTTCCCTTCCATTGAAGTGTCTCAAAATACCCTGAGCACGGCACAAATACAGAAACTGTTCCTTCTTGTACTTCCTACCAAAATTAGAACGGAGTACTTTGCCTTTTCTGTCTGTCTTAGTCTCTATACACTTCTTCCACCACTTGAAGACTACTAGGACTTTACTCAAATGGGACTTGGTTGCAACCCAAACATGCCTAGAACAGTCATCAACAAAGAAAACTAGATGTCTATTACCTCCTAATGATGCCTCCTTTAAGGCCCCCAAACGCCCACGTGAACTCCATCTAGAAGGCCCTTAGCTCGGTGAATAGAGGTGCCAAACTTCACATCGGTCTTCTTGCTTATATCAAAATGTTTACTGGACTTCAAACTATAGGTCAATGCACATTTCTCCAAATCAATACTAGAATGGTCCGGCCTCAAATGCCCCAGTCTAGTAGAATCAATAGAAGTTGTCAGCTCTTCACCTGCCACCGTACTTCCAGTCAAGTAGTACAAGTTACTCCTCCTGACGCCATTCATCACAATACGAGAGCCTCTCACAATCTCGAGAACCAAATCCACAATATGAACTTTCAGACCCTCTCTAGGTAAAGCTCCAATCGAGATCAGGTTCTTTCTCAAGGAAGGAACATATCTCACACCATGTAACTCTCTAACTATCCCATCATATATCTTGATACAAATTTTACCTATCCTAAGTATCTGGCACGCACGGTTATCACCCATGTACACTACACCACTATCCAGCTTCTCGAAACTTGAGAACCATTCCCTTTTAGGGCACACATGATAGGTTATACTACTATCCAACATCCACTCAGATTCCTCTAAATAACAACCTGTAGGACTGATAGAGAGCACAAAGATAGATGAGTCAAAAATATTATCATCCGATTCGATGATGTTTGCTTCTGATGATGGTTGTTTCCTTTTTCTCTTCTGCTTGTTCTTCATCCATTCGTTGAGCTTTAGACAATATTTCTTCCAATGACCAGTCTCTTTACACCAAACACACTAATCTTTGCCAACTATAGGATGCCTTACTCTAGACTGCAACTTTTAATTCTTTCGGTTTGGACTTTTCTCTCTTGCGGTCAATACCTCTGCTATTGTATTAATTGAAGTCTCCTTGTCTTTCTTCCTTAGTTGATAGTTCACAAGAGCAGTGATAACCTCACTATATGAAAGATATTCCTTTCCATTAATTAGAGTAAGAACGAAGGTCTCATATTCCTCATCAGGCAAGGAACTCAAGAACAACAACGTCTTGTCCTCATCCTCGATCATAACATCCACAAGAAGCTTCGTGTAGTTGTTCATATGATCACTAATTGAGATTTCCTTCTTCAACTAGAAACGGTAAAGCCTCCTCTTCAAATGCAAGCAATTCTTAACACTTTTCATTAAATACTTGCATTCAAGAATCTCCCAAATCTTCTTTGCAGAAGTCTCATTGATTACATCATATTTTAGATCCTGAGTTAAACAAGACCTAATGACGTCACACGCCGTTCAATTCATCTTTTTCTAAACCTTTTCTTCAATATCATCTGGCTTGCCATCTAATTCCAAAGTATTCTCTAAATTTTACGTGTTCAGTGCATCCAAACTTTACATCTCCATAATCCAAAGTTATTCGTGTCATTAAACTTCTCCATGTCTATCGTTATAGAGTGGACATTCAAACTTTGAACGGTCTTCACGCCAGAAGAACCAATCTCAACACCTTCTTTCCCAGCCATCTTCCTTAAAACACTAACAAATGAATGCGGAAGAAACTGAAAGATAGATCCAAACTGCGAGAAATGTAGATTTTTACCTTCAACTAAAACCCTAATAAGAGCCTCCAAAAGATCTCACCCCCACACGACAGAAGACAAGATCCACAATAGTAAAAATCTCATATTTATCTCCAATTAAAATTCTAGATGAGCTTCCAAAGCGATCTACTCCTCCACCTAATCCCAAGCGTAGTCTGGACTTTGATACCACTTGTTGTGCTTCGAGGAACCAAACCAAACGCTGAGAGAGAAGGCCAAACAAACACAAAATAACGGCACGAACATAAACAAATGAATTTTACATGGTTCGGCAAGTTACCTACGTCCACGGGATAAGGAGGGGGGTTTTTACTATTAGAGAGAAAGAGAATACAACTAGGGTTTACAATCTCACAAAATCTCACAAATAAACCGGTTTTTACTATTAGAGAGAAAGAGAATACAACTAGGGTTTACAATCTCACAAAATCTCACAAATAAACCCTCAAACAAAGCTCTAGAGAAAGAGAATACAACTAGGGTTTACAATCTCACAAAATCTCACAAATAAACCCTCAAACAAAGCTCTAAAATCTCTCACCAATTCTCCCACAAAGGATGCACAAAACCCTCTCAATGGCTGCTCAAATTCATCTCATCAAACCCTAGAAACATATGTTTCTATTTATAGCAAACTCAATCCTAAATAATGTAGGAATTTAAAAATGAGTCTGCCACACCCGGGTGTGGTATGCACCACACCCCTAAAAATAAGGTAGATTCTGCCACACCTGAGTGTGGCAAACACCACACCCCTGATAATAGGGGTAGATTCTGCCACACCTAGGTGTGGCAGACATCATACCCATGACAATAGGGGTAGATTCTGCTACACCTTGGTATGGCAGACACCATTCCCCTGCCGAATCTTCATGTTTGCTAACACTTTGAACAATTTGACGTCGTTTTATACAAACAATCTCCTATGTCTTTGCTACCACAAAAAATTAATACATCCCGAGGCAATATGCAATGTATATTTACTACAAGTAATGCTTTTGTTGATGTTAGTTATCGAACTGGGGATTAAGTGTGGATTTCCCAGATGTATTAAAGTTCCTCAATGTTCTTTAGATAGTTGGTTTATGGGCAGAGGATTCAGTCCTGCACACAAAACAACACATGAGAGGATATGAGTTGGGATCTCTGGTGATTCCTCCTACGATCAAGTCAGTGATGTGCTTGAGTGGAGAAGAAATAGGGTTAAAATGTGTTTTGTAGCAAGAGATTGCTTGCCCTATGTAGTGGACAATACCTCTTCTTTATTGCAGATCTTAGAGGGCAATTATGTAACTTTGGCCAAGTACAGGCAGACGACTTAGTTAGCAGATACTTTATAGGCATTAGTTGCAGATGGGATGAGTCACTTATATGTTTAATGTGATGGTGACTAGGAAAGCATGGTGCTGACGAAATCCAATGAGTCATAAAAACTTTTAGAGTTGGAACAATGGACATTCTGACCATACATTCGATATGACGGTGATCGAATATCGACAAGGAACTCGAGGGCAAACCGCTTTTCGTCTCAGCCTTGTGAGAGGGCCGATAAATGATGCCTTTTTATTCGGTCCTCTTGAGTTTAAAAGTTCTCGACCTGGCCTTGTAGGATAAAAAGAAGTAGAGGTCAACAATAACAACAGTTCCCGAGTAAGGATGCCTTTCTACACTGCCCTCTTAGGAAGGGTAGAGTGTCCATGTCGTTCGAGTCGTCCTGCATAGGGCAAGATCCATTTGCTACTTAGTTAGTATGGGACACGTGTCAGCTCCTTGGGGAGGATGAACACTTAGCCATTTCTATGTAGTAACAACTTTGTTTGACAAACTTCATTAGAAATGACCTCAAACCCTATATGAATAGATCGAAATGACTTGCAACCAACCGTCAATTCTATGAAATCTATCCCCGAATATCATGTATGTATAAGCACTCCGGAAAGAAATGTGTAAATATCTTCACTCGCAGTTATATACACAAGAAGCATTGTGTGACAAATATTTAGACACCACATACAGAGAAACTTTTGTATTGGAAGACATTACATAAACTACTTATAAGCAGAAGGAGTTAAACAATTCACCATCTCATGTGTCTTCATCTCGTATCCCTTCACTTTTCAAGAAATTTTTTTCATCTCTCTTCTCGAGGCAGCATCCTCTTCCTCTAGGTTCTTCTCTAAAAAACCCTACCTTGTTTTTGTGAAAAGTTAGCGATGATGACGGGTGGATTCGACTCATCAATCATAAGAAGTTGAGTAAGGAAAAGAAGGTTTTCTCTCAGAAATCATTTGATTATCATAAACAATGTTTCTTCTGTGGGGATTCCAAGCATTAAGCAAAAATTGCAATATGGAGGATTTCGTTTGTTTCAAGTGTAACAATTTAGTCCATAAGGCTCGAGATTGTCCTTCCTCCATCAAGGGGACTCCGATTGTATCACTCCCTTCATTGGTCAAGGAACACATTGCAGTGCTTTCTTCCTTCGCCATTTTCTATGTGTGCAAGGGTAGCTCTACACTTTCAGAACTAAAGGAGATGCTCTCCTTTTAAGTTTAACATTTGTGATTGGCCTCATAAAGTTTCTAGAGCTTCTAAGAACAGCTTCTTGGTTCAATTTCCTGATAGGGATATGACGAAGCAAGCATAGGACATGAAGCTGGTGGATATGGGGGATTTCAATGGTCATTTTTTCGATGGAGAGAAGACCTGGGCCTTAAGGTTATTCTAGACCCTATTCTTTCTTAGGTTAAGATCTCTCATTTGCCCTACCACCTCTGGGATTGGGAGTTTCTCCAAGTTCTTTTCAAGGATATGGGGAATGCATAACATGTCCAGACGATGTAGCTTTGATGACTCGTTTTTCTAATTGGAAGGTCCTTCTCAAAGCCAGAGATGCTCCTTTCTGATAGGAAAAATATGCAAGCGCACAAACTCGTTGTAGCTATCAAGGTCGATCCCACAGGGACTAGGGGTTAATTACCAAATTTCACGTTATTTGACTAGCTAAACTAATGAGTAAATTAGAAGAGATGAAAATTAAAAGAAATAAAATAAATGGCTAATCAGGTGGAATTCAATATAATGAAGAGCCAGGATTGGGTTTTCACCACAACTTCGATACTCAATGATGAATTATTTTAGTTCTCGGTGTTGGTTTAAACTAGAAAGGGTGAATTAGCCTAAATTCATCTAAAGTCTCTTTCAAGGTCTAAAGATCGTGCCTAATTAATCCCAATTAACCTACTTTCGTGGAATCAATATTAAATTAAACCAATTAAGCTTTATGCTAATCCTAATCAAATCCCAAAGGAATCTAGCCTACTTATGTGGTTCGAGTTCCCTGCTTAAATTTCTAGAGGTTCAGTATTAATCTTCACCTTTTCGTCCCTTAATTAATTACCTATGATTGCTAATATGCTGATCAAGCGAATCAACAAAATTAAAACACAAGAAATTAAGTTTAAAGATTTAAACTTTCACCAAGAACCTATATTAATTCATCATCAATCACCAAAAAGTTGGATTCTTTCCCAATCCTAAACAAATAATCTACCCAAACATGATTGGGATAAGAGAATACATCAAATAATTATGCAAATTAATCATAAGAAAAAATTAATTAAAGAGAGGAAAGATCTCACCCGTCTTTTAATTGAAATCTTCAAAATAAGAACTTGCAATCTAATCTTGTACAAGAAATTAGTGTCTTCCTTCGATACTTAAACTCTAAAATAGTTGCTAATTGACGGCTAAGAGAACATAACAAAAGATATCTAAATCCTAAGCCAAAATATCTATTTATATATCCACAGAAAATCTAGAAAAAGATAAGGCCCGCGCTACGGGTGTGGTGCGCACCACACCAGGGTGTGGTGGAATCTGTTTTGCTGATTTTGTGCTTGTTTGTCTAGTTTTCGGTATTTTGGCTATAACTTTTGCGTCCGATCTCAAAATGAGATGATTCAAATTACATTGGAAAACTGTTGAAGAGATCTATAACTTTTATCTTTTGATATTTTCTAGATTCATATTGTATCATGGTCAAAATTCTAGTTTTTTATACTCGTGCATCCATTTTCTTCTCAAACCATGCATTCGAAATCTTGTTGTTGCTTCAAACTCTTGTTCTACTTCCAACGATCATCGAATATTTCAATCTTAAGCCAATACCAACATATAAGAACACAAACAATAGCAGTATCATCAATCTAAACACGAAATATGCATTAAACATCCGTAAATCATGCTTGAAACACACTAAGATAATGCATATTTTACGTGTTTATCAACTCCCCCAAGCTTAGACTTTTGCTTGTCCTCAAGCAAATAAATAATAAAAATTAGGAGGAGTGGAAGCCAAATAGAGTAGAGATCACCCCCTCGTCAATCCTTTAACTAATATCAAACATATCACAAGACAAATACGTTTTATCAGGACTTAACAAAGTAATTTCCAAAACTCTCAACGAAATTACATTTCAAACTTTACTTACTATCACAAGCGTCACAAGTCAAGGATAGCCATCCTATCCAATTCTCAAGTCAAAGTAGGAAGAAGAAATTCATGTAGCTAGCTTCAACCCAGAAGTAGTAAAATTAAGACTTCCAGGTAGTTAAATTGGTAGACTTCACTTTAGGGTATGTGGACTCTCAATCTCTCATGTATTTAAGGATAGAATTATGTCACTCAAAATTCTTCCGAATGGATGTATCAATCCATAGGCTTGCATCTCATCTCAATTCTCTGTCACTTTGAAAACTAAGGCATGCAACAAAATCATGAGGTCTTTTATTTGGTTGTAACGGGGCTAGGGTCAAAAGGGTAGGATAGATATTTAGGATTAGTAGAAAGCCTATCACTAGTGGAGCGATGACTGCAAAAGATTAGATCTCAAAGTAAGATCAATGACATCCACACAAACTCCATCATCTATCAAAGAACTTCTTCCAACTCTCTTTAGTATGTCATAATGAATTCGTTTAACGCCAATAATTACATACACCATAAAGAGAATACTTTATTCATCTCTTTTTTTCTCCTTTTTTTTGAATTTGTTTTTTTACTTTTTTTTGAATTGAAAATAAAAAGGAAGCAAACACCTACTTTCACACCCCCAAGCTTACACCTCATTACTCACATAACCCATTATATCATAAATTGTGCTCCACTAGCTTAGACAATGGGTAAGGAATACAATTAGATTTAAAGGTTAGATATGTGGGTTAAATCAACAAAAATTAGGCTCATAAGCTCAAAGGGGCTAATCAAAGGGAATAATAGTGCATGGTAGGCTATTTGGCTAATGTGGACTATAAACAAAAATGTGCCTCAATCACCTTTTATGCATACAAAAGTTATATGTGGCCTTGAAGAGATTCAATGCAAGTTCTAGTATCCTACACCATTGGAGAATATCACACAAGAAAAGAAAATAATGTTTGGATATGTAATGCATCCAATTTCAGGCTCAAGATTTCACCGGTTTTATTTGTCTACCAAATTAAATTTCCCTCTTGTCTTAATAGAGTTGTTTTTGGAAAAAGTTGCCTTCATCATTGATTTCATTAAACTTCAATCGTTACAAATGAATTCAAATAACAAAGAATAAAAATTACAACTTTTCGAAAATAAACACAAGATCCTGTTTTGCGGTCTCTTGCTTGCGTGGGTCTTTGGCCTGTGACCTTCAAACAAACGCAAGATCCGTTTATCGTATCTTGCTTGCGTGGGTCTTTTGCCTGTGACGGGGACGTCAATATCCGTGGACCACCAAGCACTCAGATCTGTTTCGAAAGAATCGGACAGAGCTTCGTCGATCCGCGTGAGATCTAGAAGCTATAAGCGTATACCTCGGCTAAAGCGAGGTATTAGCTCTTCTTAGTATTAACGCCAAGGGCTAATACTAAGGATCGGACGGGTGATGAAGGCTCTGATGTAGACCTCTCCTCTCCTTGTTGAAGCACACGAGCACTCTTCACTGCAGCAGGGCTTCGCCAAGGGTCTCCAAAAATCCTCCCCCAAAACAAAGGGGTAAGGGGGGTATTTATAGGTGCTAGGGGACCTCTAGGGGGCCTAGACACCCCTGGGATGTCTAGGCTTTTCCTAGACACCCCCGGGGTGTTTCGACCTGCCGGGACTCCGTTTTGAGGTGTATGATTGTTTTCCCCGTAGATTCTTAGTCCGGACTCGGATTTGAGTGATTCCAAGTGCGTTGGATGCTTGGCGAAGAGTTCGATCCGCTCTGATGGTTGGATTATCTGTAGAGTGGTCGAGGCACGAAGGGCGTTGTCCTTTTTTGTGAACAATGCCGGGTTCCCGGTTGGTCCGGGTCTTTGTTGTTCCGAAATCCTATCCGCTCACGTAGCTCGTCGATTCTCTTTAGTCGTTCGTCGACATCAATTGGACTCCTGTGGATCGGATGGTGACGTTCATCGTCGCTCTTTAACACTGAACCATTCATGGAGACCTATAGGCAATTTTCAATGCCTACAGATACCCCTTCCAAAGTGTTCCGGACTCGTTTCTTTTATAGAAGAGGCTGGAATACTTTGGATGTGATTGGTCTAGCCTTCAGTCGGCGTAAGGACCTGTAGTTAGCTTTAACTCTTGACTCCTTCGATTTTCGGTCTATCCGATGCTTTGACGAATAGCCAAAGTTCTTCCGGCGCTGCGTTTATCGCTTGGCCGTCGTCGGAGTCTCGAGTCTGCAGCTGATGAATGAGTTTGGCTCGTGTCATTGAGTTGACTTTGAACTACCTCCGTCACATTGTGTTGGCTTAGGGTTTCGGATCACCGTGTGTTGACTTTTTATCGCAACGCGTTGACCGGCGTTGACCTAAGGTTACGCGTTGACCGGCGTTTACCCGAGGGTTTCGAATCGTCGAACGTTGACTTTGGTTGTAACGCGTTGACTGGCGTTGACCTAGGGTTACGCGTTGACCGGTGTTGACCTAGGGTTTTGGATCGCCATTAACACAGTTTATACTCGTACGTTTGCTGGAGTATACACAGTTTAAGCTCTTAAGGTATTGGAGCATGGCGGTCCCGAGTGTTAGGGCTGCAGGACCAACTGTTAAAGCTGATTCATCTGCGTGTGTGGATTTTATCCTGAATTTGTTGGATGCTCAAGTCACGAGACCAACTAGGGGAGTTGATGCGTCAATGACTCGCAGTTATAGAATTTTTGGCAAATCCTCAGCCATCAACGGGTTTGACAAGCCTTTACCGACTACCGTTTGAGTCGGGCTAGCATGCGGATTGTTTAAGTCCGTTCCGCATGTGACGCTGTGCTAAGAGAGTTAACGCTCTTAGTGCTACGATATTGAATACGTAGACTTCGTCTTTCTCACGGGAATAGACTACCCGGCGACGCGTGTTAGGCGTTGACTTTAGGATTTTTGGCTAATCCCCAGCCTTCAACGGATTTGATTAGCCTTTACCGACTACCGTTTGAGTCGGGCTAGCATGCGGATTGTTTAAGTCCGCTCCTATGTGACGTTTAAGCTAAAAGAGTTAACCCTTTTAGTGCTACGATATTGAATACGTAGACTTCGTCTTTCTCACGGGAATAGACTACCCGGCAACGCGTGTTAGGCGCTGACTTATCCTTACTTAGGATTCAGGATAAAATTCCCCGTGCGTGTGAGGCACGGATTATGGTGTTATTAATAACAACCTGCCACAATGTTGAATATGTGGTCTTTTGTCCTTTTTACGGTCAAAGACTAACCGGCCATGTGTGTTAGACATAGGCTTTGGGATTTTTGGCAAACCCCCAGCCATCAACGGGTTTGATGTGCCTTTACCGATTACCGTTTGAATCGGGCTAGCATGTGAATTATTAAAACCCGTTTCACATGTAACGTTGTGCTAAGAGAATTGCTTCTCTTAGACTTAATGCTATGATTTTGAATACATAGACTTCGTCTTTCTCACGGGAATAGACTACCCGGCAACGCGTGTTAGGCGTTGACTTATCCCTACTCAGGCTTCGGGATAAAATTCCCCGTGCATCGAGTGCCCGGATTTGACAATCGTGTCTTTTCTAAAAGCAAAGACAGATTGAGAAACGGGAGAGGAAGAATTTTATATTCTATCTCCCGGTGCTGAAGAGGAAGAATTTTATATTCTATCTTCGGCTGGAAATGGAACTTGAGGTGGGATCCCCCACCCCCAGAATCCGGAATGATGAACTGGGAGTGGGTTCTCCACTCCGAGCATCGGAAAGGTCCGAGGAGAGGAAGAATTTTATATTCTATCTCCCGGTGCTGAAGAGGAAGAATTTTATATTCTATCTTCGGCCGGAAAGGAGACTCGGGGTGGGATCTCCACCCCCAGAATCCGGAAAGGTGAAACTAGGAGTGGGATCTCCACCCCGAGAATCGGAATGATTCGAATGACCCTAACTTTTATAGGATTGGTCACTCGATTTGAAAGTGGACCTCTCGTTCATTGGGGGAATCGAGAGGGGATTTTGGCTTTGGCCCTAACTTTTATAGGTTTGACCAGAAAGCAAAGAAAGTGGAATACGGGTAGCAAAGAAAGTGCCAACTCGTATTATCACTCAAAGGGAGACTTTAATGCTAGGCGTTTAGGACCTAGCAAGTTAAGTCTGAGAAATGCCAATGACGGGCAAATGGAAATGTTGGTGGATCCCCTGTTGTTTAGTTTGATCAGCGGATTGTTTGGTGAGGAAAGATTAACCTATCAGAGGATTGGATCTCATCTCACGAAAACTCATAAGAGTTAGAGAATTTTGGTAAGAATAAGAAGAGACATTCTGACATTCAGAGTTCGAATGTGAATTTCTTATTTGTCAATTCTTCAATGATTGGGTTATCCCTAAGAATACCCATGGGGTATTCTTCCGGGAACTTCCCGATGCATTGGATTATCCACCCCCAGCTTCTCTCTCGGAACTGGGTTTGACTTTGTTATCTGACCGGGTTATCCTTAAGAATATTAGCGTAATATCCTCCAGGAACTTCCCGTCAATGGTAGGAAATAGTTTAGACTCATATACCTATTGGAGTATCAGGGAACAATTTATCCTCATATACCGATTGGAGGGTTGAGAAACAGTTTATACTCGTATACTCTTTGGAGTGTTAAGAAGCATTTTATACTCATGTGCTCTTCGGAGTGTTGAGAAGCAGTTTATATTCTTATACTTGTCGGAGTGTTGAGAAGCAGTTTATACTCTTATACTTGTCGGAGTGCTGAGAAGCAGTTTATACTCGTATACTCTTCGGAGTGTTGCCATTCTCATTTGGCTTATCCCAGCGTTATGATGCCAGCTTCAACCAAGGTTTGTATTGTATTCTTGAGAGTGATACAAGTCTTGGTGGGATGATGGATCCTCCTGTGGTATTCACAATACTTCGGATCCGCAGGATCATCAGCTTCCTCCTGATTCATGATGGGCGGGAGCTTGATTTTGTTGTTTTCGAGAAGAGTCTCGAAGATGGCTGGAACGTCTTCGTCTTTGAATGAGTACTCGTTATGGAGTTTTGGATCCGAATTCTTCTGTTGTCTTCGGAACTGCTGTTGTGACGTTTGATTATCGTCAATAACTGTTGCAGGTGCGTCCCCTTCATCATGAGGTACGAGACCCGAATCCAGAGGGTTGACTATCAGTTGGCTCCTCTCGGCTTTCTTCCTCCTGAGGAAGCATTCGGCCTGTTCTCCTCGAGCCTTCAAATCTTTCCAGGTATTGAGCGGCTCTGTTCCCATAACGTCCAAAATGTTAATGGACAAGTTGTTCTGACAAGTCTGCAAGATGAATTCCTCCGTGACGGGATCCTTGCAGTTCATTGCCTGATTGCGGAAGCGTTTGATGAAGGTATCCATCGACTCTCCGCCTTTTTGTTTCTCGTCGAAGAGGCGAGGAACATGCTTTCCAGGTCCTCCCAGCTGTTAATGCTTCCGGGCTTGAGACGGCGGTACCAGTCGAAGGCGGGCCCGCGAAGGGTGCCAACAAATGACCGAACCATCAAAGGCTTGTTGCCAGAGATCACTCCCAAGTGAGACTTGAAATAGATTAGATGCTGAGTGGGCGAGTCCTTCCCGTTGAACGGCGTGAAGTTGATCAGGTTGAACTTCGCCGGATATGGGATCGAGTCCCACTCTTTCGGGAAGGACACGGAATGCTGGTCTTCTTCACCTCTCGAGCAGACATCAGGGCGTCAATTTTTCTTTCGAGCTCCCTCATCTTTTCAGCCTCATCGATATCCTGTTTTGGATAATTTTTGAGAGGAATAATACGGCCACCCCCAGTGTTATCATTACTGGTGGGTCCACCCCCAGTGTCGTTATTTTTAGCGGGGCCACCCCCAGTACTCTTGGGCGGTGTGTCGGCCATGATGATTTCGTCCACTTCCGGATCGCTGTCAACTGTGGCGTTCCGGGTGCGACGGCTGGATCCAACTAGCTGATTTGACAAAGCTCGGATTTGTTGGTCGTGCATTTGTCTCATCTCTTGCATAGCCATTTCCATTTCGAACTTGAAGATTTCCTTCTGCTTAGCCAGGGCCTCTTCAATGATTTTGGCTATCTGCTCGGTGTTGACCATGAACACTTCTCGAGCTTGCCCTATGCTAGACGTTGTATCGTCAGAGGCGAGAGCGGAATAAGAAACTAAGAGTTCATCATCGGAATGGACTTCTTCATGGATCCCATGGTCGTCGTTATATCCGACGGCTTCTAGCTGAAGCTGAGCTATTCTCGAATTGACTCTGCTTCCTAGAGAGAAATTAGGATAGGAACCACTTGAAACAATTGGAGACTTTCCCTTGTTGACCATGTTGATGGTAACTTCTGGAAATTCATCATCTCGAGCAATCGATCCTCTTTGGTGGAAACGCCCTGATTTGGGCTTCGTTGTTCCATCGGAGATTCTCTCGAGTATCGAGACCCTCTGTGGAGCGGTCTTGGGGCAGCTACATGTTGATAATACTGCCCTGATAAATTTGGTACACGGACAGTGAGAGTCCGCTTCCCGGGTACTTCTCTTTTGAGATTCATTCGCACCCCCAGCCTGATAGTACAACTCACTGACGTTGCAATCGGAGTAACCTATCGGCTGCTCACATGGGTTCTCAGGTATAACGCGTTCGTCTGTCCGACGCGTCTTCTTCTGAGTAAACATTGCCTTGTTGGCTTTTACAGGAGTCACACGTTTGGAATCACACCTTTGTGAGGGTGAAACCTTAACGGGCTCCTGATTTTCTGCACGCATCGCCAAGCGGGCCGTTGCAG
>NC_033798.1:49359660-49401812 GCF_001876935.1 Asparagus officinalis
TGACGAGCAAGGCGTTGACGCCGTCTTTGGCGTGCTCTCTTTGATAATGCTGGAGCGTCTTCAGAAGCCATCTCTTCGGCAGGGGAGGAGCCCGGATCTGCGGTCTCAACCACGTTGGACGACGTGGGGACGTCACGTGGTGCGAGTGCAGCGGCGGCAATGGGATCTTGGATCTTCGAGCCGCAGGTCCTGCAAATATTTCTGGAAGAGCTTACCTTCCTGCACCTGTTCGGAGAGGCGGATCTGGAGGAGGAGGAAGAGAGGCCTTCTTCGAACTTTTGCCGACCGAACTCGTATTCGATCTCTTCATTCACCCGGATCTTGAATGCCGGTTGCGTCACGACGGCTTCGGTAGCGATGCCATTGGCTCCCACTGTGGTCGCCAGCTTGTTTTCGGAAAAAGTTACCTTCATCATTGATTTCATTAAACTTCAATCGTTACAAATGAATTCAAATAACAAAGAAATAAAAATTACAACTTTCTTGAAAATAAACGCAAGATCCTGTTTTGCGGTCTCTTGCTTGCGTGGGTCTTTGGCCTGTGACGGGGATGTTGATATCCGTGGACCACCGGGCAATCAGATCTGTTCCCGAAAAAAATCGGACAGAGCTTCGTCGATCCGCGTGAGATCTAGAAGCCTGAAGCGTCTATCTCGGCTAAAACGAGATATCAGCTCTTCTTAGTGATTACCGGCGAAGGGTAATACTAAGGAAACGGGGGAACGGGTGATGAAGGCTCTGATGTAGACCTCTCCTCTCCTTGTTGAAGCGCACGACCACTCTTCACTGCAGCAGGGCTTCGCCAAGGGTCTCCAAAAATCATCCCCCAAAACAAAAGGATAAGGGGGGTATTTATAGGTGCTAGGGGACCTCTAGGGGGCCTAGACACCCCTTGGTGTCTCGGCCAGGCCGAGACACCCTTGGGGTGTCTCGGCCATGGCCGAGACACCCTAGGGTGTCTCGGTTTGGCCGAGACACCCCTGGGGTGTCTAGGCTTTTCCTAGACACCCCCGGGGTGTTTCGACCTGTCGGGACTCCGTTTTGAGGTGTATGATTGTTTTCCCCGTAGATTCTTAGTCCGGACTCGGATTTGAGTAATTCCAGGTGCGTTGGATGCTTGGCGAAGAGTTCGATCTGCTCTGATGGTTGGATTATCTGTAGAGTGGTCGAGGCACGAAGGGCGTTGTCCTTTTTTGTGAACAATGCCGGGTTCCCGGTTGGTCCGGGTCTTTGTTGTTCCGAAATCCTATCCGCTCACGTAGCTCGTCGATTCGCTTTAGTCGTTCGTCGACGTCAATTGGACTCCTGTGGATCGGATGGTGACGTTCATCGTCGCTCTTTAACACTGAACCGTTCATGGAGACCTATAGGCAATTTTCAATGCCTACAAGAGTAATAGTTATGATGCTAGCCACATAAATGTTAAATCCTATAAGACAAGAGAACATTCAAGTCTGGTTCTCTCATATTGTTAACTTGTAATCAAAAGCCTTTGAGAATCAGTTGAAAGGTGGTTTAAGAAGTTGTCAAGTCTCGAT
Organism: Asparagus officinalis; assembly: GCF_001876935.1. Classification (NCBI taxonomy): domain Eukaryota; kingdom Viridiplantae; phylum Streptophyta; class Magnoliopsida; order Asparagales; family Asparagaceae; genus Asparagus; species Asparagus officinalis. The sequence continues at coordinate 49,361,199 of NC_033798.1, forward strand.
TAATGAGCATCTATCTAGTTCAATGATCAATAAAGGTTAAGGATTCATGTCATCATCAGAAGATCATTTCCCTATTTTTTGGGTTAATAATCATATTTTTATTATAATTTTATACCCTTATTATCTATTTTACATAAATAAATATAGCACTAATAATTGTTTTTATCTTTAATTACAGGTTAATCAAGAATAAAACCAAAGATCTCTTCTCTCAATAAAAATCCATGAATTAAATGAAGAACACAAGCAAAAGCCAAAAAGCCCAAGCCTAGAATCTAGCCGAGTAGCTTGTAGAAGCCAAAGAAAATAAAAAAATCAAATATAAAAAAAAATGTATTCAAGATGGTTGGCCGCAAAGAAACGACGATATATCCCAATCCGAAAGGTGGAATTTAACATATAATATATGAAAATCACCTATCTCGACGAGACGAAGCCAACCATGAAGTCAAAGTTTTTATTGGAGTATCGATGCTAGCATCAATGCGGGCATCGATGCCTGAATCGATGTTAGACATTCTGTTATGCATCAAAGGCTGAAAATGGATTGTTTTGGATAAGATTTTGATCCAATGGCTCACATTCACTGATGTTTACTATAAATAGGGGTAGACAGTGAGGGGTTAAGGATGTGAAAATTTTTGTAACTCTATTTGAAGAGGCGTGTCACTCTTAATTAAAAAGGCCTTCCAAATTTGTAACTTTTGTTACAATTAATAAAATAAAATTTTCACCACTTCAAATTTTCTTCTCTTTGTTGGATGATGATGATGAAGATGAAGAAAAGTTTAAAGGTTTGCATTTCTTTTATTTTTCTATTTTATTTCTTTTTAGTAATTTCTTTATTACTGCTTATTAGTTAGATTTATATTTATGCTTGTAGTGTAGATTTATTTTCTTGTCTTTTTATTTCCTTTTTGCACTTTAATTTGTAGAGTAGATTTATTTTCTTGTTTATAGTTTAGATTTTTCTCTTCTTTTTATTTTTGTAATTAGTTCTTTTTCTTCTTGTTTTTATTTCTTAAGATGTGAAATTAACTCTTGTAGGAATCTTAGAATTGTATGAAACTAATCTAATTTCCTTTATGTTATGCAAACTATTCTCTTACACTTAAAATAATCATGTATAGGATAATCAACTAGAGAACTAATTGATAGAAGAAGAATTTAATAATCTATGCTTATCTTGAGTGGTTTGATAGATTATACTTATGAATTCTAGGATTACTATCTTGTTGTTGTTCTTGTCATGAATCTAATTTTACTTAGATAATAATTTAATAGGTTATACTTTCCTTAAATGGTTTGATAGTCTATGCTTAATAAATCTAAAGTAAAATATGATAAAAAGAGAATAGTTTGTATTTTGTAATTGAGATTAGCTAGTGGATTCAGATTTCTCATACTGAATCTTCCATCTTTTGTTTTCTTGTTTTTCTCTCTTTTTATTCTTGCTTGTTATTCTATTCTTTGATTCTTACTTCTCTTCTCTAAAATTCAATTTATTGTTACTTGCATATATTCATAACAATCACACTCACTCATCATAACTCTCCACTCTCACATTTATTCTTTAATCCTATTTTGTCACGTACACAACATAAGAACCAATTCTAACAATCTCTTAAAATTACCTTCCTCGTGGGATCGATAATTTTTTATACTATAACTTGATCAATTGTGCACTTGTAATTTTGGTACATAATTATGCCGCATCATGGGTTTTTTTGAAGAGAAGAAACAAAGCAAAAGAAAAACTAAAATAAAAGAAAAACAGGCAATTATAGACAGGCAATCAATGAATAAACAACCCACACCCCCAAGCTTAAAATCTACATTGTCCCCAATGTATTATGATGTAAATGAGTGAAAGCGTGCAGGGGACATACCAACTCACTGGTCAGAAGGAGGTGGAGCGGAGGCATCCTGGCGGCGCTGCCACTTATGAAAAGACTGCATCATGTGGTGCATAGAGTCCAGGAGTTATCCTTGACGTTGTTGCTCTTGGTCGATGGCACCTACACTGTTAGTAAGGGAGGCAAGGGAAATATGGATAGATGATAACTCCGCTGACCAATCAGGATGACGAGAAGAGCTAGTTCCCCTGTAAGGCTAAGCCTAAATAGGGATTGGGGGTACCGTGTCAGCATCCTCAGCTGACACAACTTCGTGACCATCACAATTCACAAAATTAGATGTGAGGTAGGACCAATTGGCGTGAACATGGATGGTCGTGCGATCAGGATCAGGGAGTGGGAAAAGATAATTGTCCTAAAAATATAACCATAACCTATTGCCCTTATGACTAATCAATTTCATATGAAGACAAGCATCGAGGTTAATGGACGCACTAGGGCTTAAAGGATAAAGTCCCTCTACGAGCTCCCCTGAACCCATCCCGTAAGCTAAAGTGGTAATCAAGCCACCAAACACAATTTTTCCACTCGTTGCTCTCGCTACACGACACATATGATGAATCATAAAAGCTTCTGTGTCAACCTTGTGTCCCTCAACCATAGCACATAAGAAGTAGAGTTCTCTCTGACACATGACTCCATCACTCTCGCCTCGACCGAAAATGGTGAAAGCCATGAACCTCTGTAAATATCTAAAGCATGGGTTATAAATAGCAGAGGCCCTTAACATCGAGGGATCGTAGGTTCTTTGAGTGGTAGAGCATGCGATGGAAGTCCAGAAGGGGGTCAACTTAAAATTTTTAGGGACAATCCTAGCCCCACCATCCGGAAAACCAAATATCTCATTTAATTGTGCTAATGTAAATGTGTGGGACTGGTTAAATAGTCTGAAAGTGATTTTTCCTTCTTTTACTCCCTCACCATAAATAAAACAGCATCAAGAGAACTCAAAAACTCAAGAGTAATATGCTCATACGTGGGGTGTTCAGCATCTACAAAATTTATCCAACCAACCCGTCTTAGTAGGTATGAAACATCATCCCACAGCCCTAACTCACGCAAACAATTTTCATCCAAGTAGCGGGTACTTAGAATTCCCCGCTTAACTAGTGTATTATACCTATTTTGTTGCTGTTCTGTGACGTCTCGGGTTTCACGTAAGGCTGTAGTCTAAGGCAAAACCCAAAATGTTAAACCTGCCAAGCACCAAACACCATGCTACGACATGCTTCACCATCACAGTCACTATCTCTCTAGTGGAAACAACAAATAGGTGAAATTACCGACATGCAAATAATAGAGATAGAACAAACCAGATGTACACAGAAGCAATAAGAGAATAATCATTAGTGAGCCCAACTAAAATAGAATAGAAATATTTCTGAGTCTGAAATAAACCTCAAGTACGATGAGTCAAATAAAGTATCACTATGGCTCTCAGCGTCGACAAAATGAAATACAAGTCTAGAGTTTGAACATAAACAACTAACTGTGGAGTGCTGTAATAACTACTAAAATAATAAATAGCTAGATAGAATCTATGAAGAAATCTCATCAACCTGCGACTCTTCGTATGCCGGACTCGCTGTATGAAAGGGGGGAAAACAACGAGCGTCAAAACGCTATAGCGAGATCCTCTCCACCTCACCCTAGGGGAAGGGGTAGGAGTATATAGAAAATAGAGTCAGTACATAAAGTATGAAATCATTCATATAACTCTAACTGGAGATTAGTATTTAGGAATCCACAACACGAGAGTTAGTCATTCATATAACTCTAACTGGAGATTAGTATTTAGGAATCCACAACACGAGAGTTAGTACGTCGAGCGAAATAATCCAAAGATTAGTATTTAGGAATCCACAACACGAGAGTTAGTACGTCGAGCGAAATAATCCAAACAAGAAAACCCTTATGTATATACCATGTCTCAAATTGTGACTCCAAAAATACCAACTCTAAACTCTATGAATGAAAAACAGCAAACAAAAGGAAACATTCCAAATCTCAAACATGTAGAATAAATATCTCATCTCAAAACTATACTCAAGTAGACGGCTCTAATGTAAGAGGGATCTCATCCAAAATAAAAGTTAACCATAAGTCATATCATGTAAGCCACAATCTCAAAGAAAGTACCCTACTCGCGGGAATCTAATATGGAAGCAAAACTACAACTGATAATACTTACATGTGTGCATCTCCTTGTTCAATAGCGATACTCTTGTAATATTCTTACTCAATTGTTCTGCGGCAATAGGTTTTATCGCCCTATTCCAGATATATGAAATGACGATACTTTTATAATACTTTTACTCAATCATCCTGCGAAAATAGGTTTTATCTTCCTATTCCGGATACATAAAATGACGATACTTTTGTAATACTCTTACTTAATCGTCTTGCGGAAATAGGTTTTATCTCCTTATTCTGGATACATGAGTTTACTATACTCTTCATATTTATTTATCAAATTAAATTATGACAAAAAGTATGTTAACATAATATATTCTAAACATACGTGTACATATCTCGGTGTGCGTGTCCATATCTGGTATTCACTGACATCCCAGGTGTTAAACAACTCATAATCATTGTATCATAATAGTACAAGGTCAAAAGACTCGCACGAAAACTCAAACAGTCGAACAAAACATGCACAAGACCAAAGACTGAGTGGCGGTCGACCGTGATGGGTTTCAGGGCCTACCCAGGCCTCTGTCCTGCATGCGGTCGACCGCCACTAAGGCGCGGTCAACCGTGGGCAGATTTTCCAGAATCTCATACTGATTGTGTGTGTTGTGTTCATGTCGTGTTTATGTGATCTAAACATGATTAAAACAACATAATACTTGTATGAAAGCATGTCTAAAGAAGATAAAAATTTCTGGAAGCAATCTCAACATATATAGCATGACTATTTGCATTAACTTGATATACAAAACCCTAAATCATGCATAAAAACTCAAAACGAAGAACATATCATCTTTCTTCAGATTAAACAACGTTTTAAATCATTTTCAGATCTTAAATATTTATGTAATTTCATTCTCAAACTTTTTAACATGGAAAGACCTAGTCTTTATACACATAATACAAAAGAATTAACTTTTATTCATAAACTAGTCATTTTGGCTTTATAAAACATGTTAAAAAACTCTTTAAAAATGTTTTAAAAACTAGGAAGAGGATTAGTAGAGATGAACTTGCCTGAGATTTGTAGAAAAACATTTAAGATGCCAAGCCAAAGAAGATCTCCAATCCAAAAGCTGAAAATCTCGCTTGAAAGCCTCCAATCTTTTCCAAGAATCAAATTAGGGTTTAAAGGGGTTTTGGTGGCTGTTAGGGTTCTTAGAAAACTAAAAAAATCGTGAACATATGATATATAAATAAGAGAAAATGGATGTGTGCTTTAGAAAATCGAAACCAATTCAAAATAGGAATCTAACTCTCTGCAGGTTTTGCGGTCGACCGTGGCGGTCGATCGGACTGCGGTCGACCGCGACGGTCGATCAGACTGCTGTCGACCGTGACGGTCGACCAGACTGGAATTTTCTAGCTTCTCATATTTTTAGGCATTGTGCATGTTTCGACTCTTTTCTTCCTCGCGAATGATCTTGTTTATACTCAAAATGCATGGTATACTACTCATATACCATTTAACTATATTTATCATAATAAATATCCATATATCATAATTAATCGCATATTAATTATATTAACACAAATTTTTAGGGTTTTACATTCACCTCCCCTTAAGAGAATTTCATCCTCGAAGTTCCGCAGTCGTATCTTAGGAATTAATAATATGAGAAAAGCACTGAGAGGGGATAATCCAGATAAGGAAACCCTTACGTACACATCTCGTACCATTAATCCCTAGATATGAATCATAATCCATATTTAAACTTAACCAATCTAAAATATGTGCATCCTCACTTAACCCCTAATTAGACGGAACTAGTACGTCAGGTGAAAAATCCAAACAAGGAACCCTCTATATATATACCATATGTTTCGAATAATTAAGAGCTAAGTATTGAATGACCCATTCTAGCATTAAATGTAAATGTGACTAAATAACACATATAATCAAATCTATCAATACATATAAGAACATTTAAATATCGACCTTACCCGTTCAAACAGGTATGGGTAGTCACGACGAACATCCTCCTCGCGCTCCCAAGAAATCTCTTCGGCTCCTTGCCGGTTCAACTAAACTTTTACTAATGAAATGACTTTGTTTCTAAGCTTTTTATTCTTTCTAGCAAGAATGCATACCGGAATCTCTACGGTAGTCAAATCATCCTGTATCTCAACCTCTAGTGAATCAATCACCCTCTGCTACTCTTCGTCACGCAAATGCTTCTTGAGCATCAAAATATGAAAGACATAGTGTATACTCGACATCAATGCTGGAAGGTCTAATCTATAAGAAATAATTCCAATGCACTCGATAATCCTGAAGGGACCAACATATCTCGGGGCAAGCTTCCCCCGTCTACCGAATTGCTGAACGCCCTTCATCGGTGATACTTTTAACATAACTAAGTCTCCGACCAAAAACTCTAAGGGTCGTCTCTACTGATCTGCATAACTCTTTTGCAGACTCTGTGCAGCAAGAATGCACTCTCAAATCAATGTCACATTTTTCATGGTCTGCCTAACTAGCTCTGGGCCAAGTAATAGACTATCATCTGGCTCTGCCCAACATATAGGCGATCTGCTAGGCCTCCCTACAAGGCTTCGTACGGCGCCATCCCGATTCACCCTGCCCAACTATTATTATATGCAAATTCAATCAATAGGATGTGATCCTCCCAGCTACCCTGAAAATCTATAACACATGCTATCAGCATATCCTCCAACACCTGATTCACCCTCTCGGTCTGACCATCTGTCTGGGGATGTAAGACACTACTGAATAATAACTGACTACCAAAAGCATCCTGAAAACTCTTCCAGAAATGGGATGTGAAGACTGAGACCCGATCTGATACAATCGTCTCCAGAACTCCATGCAATCTGACAATCTCTTGAATAAAAATCCTCGCATATGTGTCCGCCGTATAAGTCATCCTCACGGATAAGAAATGAGCCGACTTTATCAATCTGTCCACTATAACCAAAACATAATCATTTCCTTTCTTTGATTTAGGCAACCCTACTATGAAATTCATAGAAATATCTACCCACTTCCACTCGGGAATGGGTAAAGGCTATAGGGTTTTTACAGGTCTCTGATGTTTTGTCTTGACTTGCTGGCTGGTAAAACACTTAGCCACGTACTCTGCAATCTCTCTGCGCATACCACTCCACAAAAATGCCTCTTCAGATCCTTATACATTTTCGTCATGCTTGGGTGCACTGTATATCTGCTATGATGTGCCTCATCAAAAAGTTTCCTCTTTAGCTATAGATTATTCGGCATGACAATCCTGCCATTCATCCTAAGGCCTCCATCTACTCTAATAGTCTAATCATCATTGGGCTCTTTAGAAATCTCCCCCTTACAGGTTTGAATCCAAAAATTCTCTAACTGAGCTCTGACTACTCTATCACTCCAAGACGGCTGTACTGATAAAGCTCCTAAGAAGACACTACTCCCGTCAATCTCTGGCCTGAAATCATAATGGCTGAGGGTATAAAGATCCCGATATAGTGAACACCTCAAAGCCGCTAGCCCGCGACGTTGCTTCCTGCTCAACGCGTCTGCTACTACGTTCGCCTTTCCCGGATGGTACTGTATAGCAAACTCGTAATCCTTTATAAACTCTATCCATCACCGTTGTCTCTGGTTGAGTTCTTTCTATGAAAAAAGATACTTCAAACTCTAGTGATATGTGAATAACTCAAACTGTACTCCGTATAAATAATACCTCAACGCCTTCAGTGTAAAGACCACTGCTGCTAGCTCCAAATCATGCATGAGATAATTCTGCTCATGAGTCCTCAACTGTCTCGAAATATAAGCTACAACTCTTTGGGTCTACATCAATACTCCTCCAAGACCCGATAAGGATGCATCAGTGTAGACAACAAAAGTCTTATCACTGCTAGGAATAATCAATATTGGTGCTGAAGTCAACTTAGTCTTCAATGTCTCAAAGGCCTCTTGACATTCTGTGGCCCAAATAAACTGTACAACCTTCTTAGTAAGGCGTGTAAGTAGTGTCATGATCTTTGAGAAATCCTGAATAAATTTTTTGAAATAGCCTGCCAGACCTAAGAAGCTACGAATCTCGGTAACTGTCTTTAGTGGTTCTCAATCAAGTACGACCTCTACTTTAGCCGAATCTACTATAATGCCCTCCCGGTTGATGACATGGCCCAAAAATCTGACCTCCGATAACTAGAATTCACATTTGCTAAATTTTGTATACAGCCGATGTTCCCGTAAAGTTTGTAATGCCAACCTCAAGTGCTACTCATGCTCGGCCTCCAATCTCGAATATATAAGAATATCATCGATAAAAACTATCACGAACTGGTCCAAGTATGAACAAAAAACCTGATTCATTAAATCCATGAATATTGAGGGTGCATTGGTCAGCCCAAATGGTATGACAAGAAACTCAAAAGACCCATATCAAGTTAAGAAGGGGTCTTGTGAATATCCATCTCTCGAACCCGTAACTGATGATAACCGGAACGAAGATCTATCTTCGAAAAACACTGAGCCCCTGTAACTGGTCGAACAAGTCATCGATCCTCGGTAATGGGTACCTATTTCAGATAGTGATCTTGTTCAACTCACGATAATTAATGCATAATCATATACTCCCGTCCTTCTTCTTCATAAAGAGGACCGATGCTCCTTACGGAGAGTGACTCTGTCGAATGAATCCCTGAGATAACAACTCATCCAGCTGGATCTGTAGCTCCTTCATCTCAGCAGGCGAGTTTGGGAAATTAGCATGGTTCCTGGCTGCAACTCTATGCAAAACTCGACCTCTCTCACTGAAGGTAATCCTGGTATGTCTTAGAAGACATCATAATACTCTGAGACCACTCGCATCTCACTCAAATCTATGCCCTGATCCCGTAATATTAACTCCTCGACGTATGCCAGATATGACTCCGCAAACTGGTTGCCTCTGGAGGTCACTACCACTAACTCAGCTCCACCATAAGCTCACAAACTGACTGTTTTCGTAAAACAGTCGATATTCACATGATAGGAAGATTACCAATCCATACCAAGAATAACATCGAACTCAGACATACGCAACACGATCAAGTCAATCATGAACTCAGAATCGTCCAAACTGATGATACATCTCCTACAAACACTCTCTAAAAGAGACGTCTCCCCTAAAGGAGCAGATACTGATAAAAGAAAATCTAATGGTTGCACCACAAGCTGAAGTCTAACCGTAAAATCATAGAAGATAAAAGAATGCGAAGCGCCAGAGTCAAAAAGAATACGTGCTGGAAAGGAATTTACAAAAGTACCTTCCACCACCATTCCGCTCGTGCCATGATCGTGAGGAACAACTGCATACACTCTACCAGTCTGCTGCACTGCATTGCCTGGAACATATGGGACTATCTTTCCCTGCTAGGTCTCCTGAATCTCTCGTACATATCCCTCAAACCTCAGGACTGTTGGAGGTGCTTCAATCCTCAACTGTTGACCCTGACCGCATCCCTGAGTGTGCTTCTGATGCTGCTGCTACTGATTCCTACCCTGCTAGCCTGCTATGGGTGCGTTGCGGCACTCTGATGCTCTGTGTCCGAGCTTATTGCAATTGAAACAAGCCCCATGAAATCGCCCCATGAAATCGGTGTTGCTGCTGTGCACTCTGATCCTACTGATGGCCCTTCTTATGGGAACCCTGCTGATGTGGACCCTTGCCCTGTTGCTGGGGTCCTTCTAAGCCTGTAAGAGGTCTCTTACCTTTACCTTTATTCCCGAACTATCCTGACTTAGCATTACCATCTTTACCCTTAATAAATAGTGGTGTCTGTCTCCTGAGCCATGGTAGCATCTGCCACCTCCCGTACTGAATGGAACCTCCGAGATACTAGATATCGGCGTAAACCTGGGCAAAGTCCCATCATGAACATCTGAGCTTGCCTCTCCTCGGTGTGCCAAATTCCATTGAATCTAAGTAGTAACATGAATTTACTCTCAAAATCCATCACCGACATATCCTCCTGCTCCAACCGAGCCAGCTCTAACTCCTTCCCGGCTTTCGCTGTAGCCGAAACATACTGCTCTTCAAAGAAATACACAAAAATCTCCCATGAGATCGTCAACCTCTGCTCTAGAGTAAAACAAAGTCGATACCATCCTCCTGCATTGCCCTTGAGGCTAAAAACTGCTAGCCTCTGCTTCTGCATAGTATTCACATTAAGCATGTCCAAAATGTTGCTTTCATCTTCCTTCCATTTGTGTGCCACAATGGAATCCGTCGAACCATGAAACTCTGGAGCCTTCAACTTATGGTACCTCTCTACCAGACGAAGCCAAGCCTCCTGCTCAGCCACTCCATCATCAACTGAAGGTGGTGGTGTGACTACCGGTGTCCCCTCTGGTATCTCCTCCTGAATAGATGTTCCCTGTCAAACCTGATCTGCTAACTGCTCCTCAATAGCTGCTAGTCGAGCAGCTAATGGTGCTATAAGATATACTAAGTAATGCGGAGCCTGCTGCAGCTCGGACTCTCTATCAACTTGCTCAGCTCCCTGAGCACGAGTACCTTGGCGTCCACGATCTCTTCTTGACATCTATAATATAGAAGTATGGCTTATTACTCAGTAAATAGAATCTAAAGCAGGAAAAGATATAACGTATATCAATAAGTAAATCGTATCACATATTACTCATAGCATGCCTTATTATTCAAAGCAAATAGTTCATCATAAAAAAAATTGTAATTTTCTGCGTACATATATAATACTTCCTCACTCATACTAGGAATTTCTAGCGGACTGTATACATGATTCCTAGAAAACTCTATCCTAACTCCACAATATGACACATGAATGATCCTAAGGATATTAGAACCTAGAGCTCTGATACAAATTGTGATGCCCCAAGTTTCACGCAAGGCTGCAGTCCAAGGTAAAACCCGGAATGTCAAACCTGCCAAGCACCAAACAACATGCTATGACATGTTTCACCATCACAGTCACTATCTCTCTAGTGGAAACAACAAATAGGTGAAAGTACTGACAGACAAATAATAGAGATAGAACAAACCAGATGTACACAGAAGCAATAAGAGAATACTCATCAGTAAGCCTAACTAAAATAGAATAGAAATATCTCTGAGTCTGAAATAAACCTTAAGTACAATGAGTCAAATAAAGTATCACTATGGCTCTCAGCTTCTACAAAATGAAATACAAGTCTAGAGTCTGAACATAAACAACTAACTATGGAGTTCTGTAATAACTGTAGGCGTCTAAAAATGCCTATAGGTGTCCGCACACAGCTCGAGAAGGAGAGAAGATGACGAACGTTGTTATCTGAGTCTAAGAGGATTATCTGATGCCGACAAGCGCATGAAGTGAAACGGCGAACCGAGTGGCCCGCGCGCCTAATAGTCAGCTTGTACGCGTCAATTAGCTCCAAGTATCCGAACACGCTTAACAATCAGCTCGCACGCGTCGGTCAGCTTGCGGGCGCCAATCCACTCGCACGCATCAATCAACTCACACGCGTCGGTCAACTCGAGCAGAACGTACAAGTCAAACAACGAGCGAGTAAACAAAACGACAGAAAATACAAGTTCCGGAGAATCGAAAAACTCCAAAGGCCAAAACCCCCGTGCCTGTGCTGGTCGGATGCGTCCGACCCACGCCCGTGCGAGTCAGATCCGTCTGACCAGCGCAAGCGAGGGTTAGACCACGCCGACCCCCCCTGTGGGTCAGCAAGACCCTGTAGCCATCAAAAATTACCTATGGGTTCCCACACGTAGTTCAAGACAAAGAGAAGATGATGAATGATATCATCCAAGTCAAAGAAGTTTTTCGGACGACGATGAAAAGCATTAAGAGAATTGGTAAAAGCACACAACTCAACAAATTCACGAAACACGTGTAAAGGAGAGAGCAAGCGAACCGAAAGAATGGCAAACAACCAAAAAAGTCAAAAAAAGATGATAATTGGCCAAGTGACTCGCATATTGCCGAGTCACCAAATGGTGACTAGCATAGCGCCGAGTCACCAAATGGTGACTCGCATAGCGCCAAGTCACCAAACGGTGACTCACATAACGCCGAGTCACCAAATGGTGACTCGCACAGCTCCAAGTCACCACGACTATCTGGGCCTCCCAAACCTCCCAAAGCATAGATTTTGATATTTTATTAGAATTCTTACGTCCCAGGACCTCCCCAATTGTTCTGAAGTTATCCTTAAGTGCGCCTAGGCGGTTATCAACGGCAGATGACGTCAAAACACTAGATCTTATCAGAAAACATGGTGACAAAAGCCTATAAATAGAAGCCCAAGGTCTTCAATTGAGAAGATTTGAAATTTAAGGGCGAGGTGCTGTCCAATTGAACAGTAGATCATGAATTTTAGAGGAGAATCAGCGAATCTTGGCGAACTTTTTCATAAAGAAAAAGCCTTCGAAAGATTTGAGATTCTCCTTTTTCATAAAGAAAAAGCCTTCGAAAGATTTGAGATTCTCTCCCCCTCCTTCCTCCGGATTAAACCTTGTTTTAATCTCGAGAACCTCCTTCCTCCGGATTAAACCTTGTTTTAATCTCGAGAAGAGCCACAATCCCGCTTGGTCGTGATTGTCACTGCTACAATTGTTTCCTTCGTGAAACAAGAGCATTAATCAAACTTGTCAACCGGATCTGATCCGCGACGGTCCATGGACTAACGCGTCCTCGGCACAGGCAAAGATCCCACGCAAAGCAACGGGTGATAAACGTCCTCTGCATTTTGTTTGATAAAGTTGTAATCTTTAATTTTTATTGTAAGAATATCTTATAAAAAGATCAACTTTTCTTTGTTTTCTTCGAACTTGTAATCGATAAACGGTGTAACAGGTTTGATGACAATGAAAGTAACTTTTGATAAAAACAAACTGGCGACCACAGTGGGAGCCGACGGCCTTTCTGTAAAGGCTGTAGTGTCGCAACCAAGGATTCTCATCCCGGTTGACGAAGAGGTCGAATACGAGTTTTACCAACAAAAGTATGAGGAGTATATGCCTTCTTCCTCTAGATCATCTTCCCCTCAAAAGATCAAGAAGATCTCTTCCACAAGGAAAATTCGTTGGTCTTCAGATCTAAAGACCCAAGATGATAAGCTATGCAACATAACTGCTACAGTTTCATCCCCTAATACTCCTACGATGTCTGAAGAAGCCGGGTCTTCGGGACTGAACCTTTCCTTGATCAAGGAGCTTATTACTGAAAGCGCGCCAACTCTGTCAAAGAGAGCACGGCAAAGACAACGTCAACGCCTTGCACGCCAATTCGCCAAGGCCTTGGAGCTACTTGACGGGATCCGTTATGAGGCGGACCTGAGGTCTAGGAGGCGCCAAACACCACAACAGCGAGCGAGTACCTCCTCCTCCAAACCAGTAGCGGATGAGTGGATCCGTGTCAAAAGGACCCGTTCAACCCTTAAGGAACGCATGCAGAAACGCCGCGCATTGCTTGCGCATGCAAGAATCCTTATGTAAGAAGCTAAGAAACTACAGAAAGAAGAGGTAGCCCAAGAACCATCAAAACTATGCAAAGTATGGAGAAAAAAAGGGTAGAAAGACACCTGAAGTCGTCGAAAAAGAAAAACTGCCACGTACTGACTCGGCCAAGGCCGAGTCACCAAATGGAGACTCGCGCCACTTCTGAGCCACCAAGCCCTATTTCGCTCTTATTTCACCTCCTGCAATCTTTTTTGAGTCTCCAATGGCCCCGGTTCCCATCTCAACAAGTTCCACACCCCCTTTGAAGCTTCATGATAGCGTTGACTTATTAAAATTCAAAATGAAGATTACAGATCATCTCGATCATTTACACGAAGATCGAGGTAAAACTCCGATTAAAGAACGTTTGGTTTCAGCGAATGAAAGCTAAAAAACTCATCAGACTGGGGGTCGTGCGCATCATCCCAACAAATTTAGAATCTCTCGTGCTGAGAAAGTACCTGTAACCGCTTGCTTTGGATTGCGAGTTGAAGGGCCCGTTGAGGACTCGCATTTACAAACGCGTAGTTCAAAACGAGTGACTCTTGAGAACACCAGGGAAGTGTGTTCGTCAGGAGATGACGATGTTAGACTTGGAAGATCCTACCCACATATGATAGGTTACTCTGATAATCATGCCGATGAGTTATACTATCAGACTGGGGGTACGACCAAATCTCAGAAGAGAAATACCAGAGAAACGGACTCTTACTGTCCGTGCGTGAAAATCCTCAAAGCAGTGTTGTCAGAATGCAGCTGCCACGAGACCGCTCCCCGGAGGGTCTCTGTATTCGAATGGATCTCTACTGAAATATCTGAACCAAAGACAAGGCATTTCCACAAAATAAGGCCGACCGGCTTAAGTGACGAGTTTCCTTCAGTTCTAAACCTTTTGCAGAAGTGTCTCAGCGCATGACTTGGCTGCGATCTGGAACTGCCAGACCTAGACCCAGGAGATCACAGTCCTCAGACGATGAAACATTAGATGCTTGTTCCGCATTGGCTTCTGATGATACGACATCTAGCGCGGGACAATCCTGCGAGTCGTTTATGATCAGCGCTGAACAGATGGCTAAGATTCTCGATGATGCTTTAACCAAGCAGAAAGAGAATTTTAAATTTGAAATGGAGATGGCTATGCATCAGATGAGGGAAATGCATGACCAACAAATCGTGGTGCTGACAAATCAGCAGGGAGAGTCTAGCTATCGTAATAATCCTAACCAACTCAATAATGATAAGGAAGTAGACGAGAATATCATCATTGATGCTCCTCCTATCGGTAACAATGCTGGGGGTGGTCCCTCGGGTAATAACAATGCGAAAGAGGACTATGTCATTTCCCCCCAGGATCATTCTAAGAAAGATACAATTGAGGGACTCAAGATGAAAGATCTTGAAAGCAGGATCGATGCTTTGATGTCTGCTCAAAAGGTAAAGAAGACCGGTATTCCGCGACCTTATCCAAGGGAATGGGAATCAATTCCATATCCAGCAAAGTTCAACCTGATTAACTTCACGCCATTCGACGGAAGAGGTTCACCCACTCAACACCTGATTTACTTCAAGTCTCACCTAGGGGTCATTTCAGGAAATGAACCATTGATGGTCCTGTCATTCGTTGGCACCCTTCGCGGGCCTGCTTTCAATTGGTACCGCCGCCTCAAACCTAGAAGCATTAACAGCTGGGAAGACCTGGAGAGCCTGTTCCTCGCTCACTTCTTTGATGATGACGCCGAGGTGTCAATCAGGACACTCTTCGATGAGAAACAAGAAGATAACGAGACAGTCGACGACTTCGTTAAGCGCTTCCGGAATAAGGCGATGAATTGCCGAGATCCGATCACAGAGGACTTCATCTCCAAACCTATCACAACAACCTCTCTTTTGATGTGTTAGAAGTTATGGGAGTAGCACCCTCTAATACCTGGAAAGAGTTGAAGATGCATGGAGAGTGGGCCGAACGCTTCCTCAGAAGGAAGCAAGCCGAGAGAAGCCAACCGATGGCTAACCCTCCAAATTCAAGCTTCGTCTCCCGTAGTAAAGGGAATGCCCCTGCAGCTACTGTTGATGCTAATCAGACGTCACAACAGCAATCCTGGAGACAGCAAAAGACTTCAGATCCGAGACTCTAAAAAGAGTACTCCTTCAAGGACGAAGATGTCCCAACCATTTTGGAATCCCTTCTTGAGAACAATAAGATCAAACTACCACCTATCGCAAATCAAGAGGAAGCTAACAATACTACGGATCCAAAGTACTGTACGTACCACAGGAGGATCCTTCATCCTACCAAGGCTTGCTTTGGTCTCAAGAATAGCATCCAAACCTTGGTTGATACCGGTGTTATAACGCTCAATTAAGTCGAATGAACACTCCGACAAGTATAAGAGTATAAACTGCTTCTTTCGACACTCCGACAAGTATAAGAGTATAAACCGCTCCTTCTGACACTCCGACAAGTATAAGAGTATAAATTGCTCCTTTCGATACTCTGACAAGTATAAGAGTATAAACTGCTCCTTCCGACACTCCGACAAGTATAAGAGTATAAACTGCTCCTTACGACACTCCGACAAGTATAAGAGTATAAACTTCTCCTTCTGACACTCCGAAGGTACTCCAATAGGTATATGAGTCTAAACTATTTCCTACCTTCGATGGGAAGTTCCTCGAGAATTTTATACATAATATTCTTAAGGATAACCCGATCACGCAACTAAGTTCAATATTAGACCCAGTCTTGCAAGAAGCTGGGGGTGGATGATGTTGGACCCTAATGTCGCTATGAAAGAACCCTAGAGGGGGGGGGTGAATAGGGTTTATGCTAATCTAATCCGATTTAATACCAATTAAAACTTACTAACAAATATTCTAGCAAATATGATATGTAATAAGATATATATGCAAGGATAAGTAAACTAAGCAAGGGCAAACAGTATAGTGGAAGAAATAAACAAGATGTAATATGCGATATAAGATGAACACAAAATTAAGTGCGCCAATGCAATCACAAACAAACGATATGTTCACGAGGTTCGGTCCCCATGACCTACGTCCCCGCTTCTCACCTCGAGGAGATCTCCACTATCACGACACACCCGGTTTAGAAGCCGGAACTTCTCTACACACTCGGTTATCAAGTCAACCGACAACTCTCACAAAATCTCACAATGTACATACACAAGCTACAACCTCAAGTGTTGGTCCTCACGTATTGACTCCCTCAAGTGCTCGGAATTATCACCTCTCACTAGGCCACCGACGCCACTCCTCTCGGATCGATTCCGTCCTCACCACACACTACTCTCTGTGTACAAGTGTATTACAAGTGATCTCACGATAAGCACACAAATATAAATTTGTTCTCTACAATAGATGAGAACACAATGTAGGCTCACACTCAATGTCACACAAACCCCATAACCCAAATTATATAATGTATGCAAATACAATAAGCTCAATAGTTGTGTGTGTAAACAAAGAGTAAACAAAATCAACTAAACTCAATATAAACACTAGCTTAATAAAATGGTAATTAAACAATATAAATATAAAGCTAGATTGAGTTTAGGGAAACTTCTCTATAGATAACAAGAGAGAGGGAGAAGAGTGAATGCTCAAACACCAAGGATGATCTCCACTTGCTCTTGTGAAATTCTCTTCACAAACAAAACTCTTAAACACTCTTTTAAACAAACTAAAGCAAACTTTAAACCCTTATTAAACTTGTTTAAAACATTCTCTTGGATGAAAGAAGAGCTGAAGGCAATGGGGGATTTATACCCACTCAAAACTTCAGCAAAAACCCCAAGGAAAAGACCAAAAACCCATAAACAAACAAATCAGAAAACTAGCCATTACTATGCAACGACTCTCTGATAAGTCGACTTATGAGTCGACTCATGAGTCGACTTATGGGTCGACTAATGAGTCGGCTTATATGAGTCGACTGAGCAGAAGAAAAATCATAACCGCGCTGCATTTCGTGAGTCGACTTATGAGTCGACTCATGAGTCGACTAATGAGTCGACTAGACATGCACAGACCTGAAGTGCACAGAAAAACTCAATTTTAAACTGGGTTTAAAAATATCAAATAAATTCAGAAAAATATAGAACTTTGGGAAATGATTGTAGGTATGATAATACACATGCTACAAAAGCTGATTTTCTAAAAGTGCCTCCCAAATATAAAATATCATCATTTTGTAAAATAGTCCAAAAACATAAAAACTAAACATACATGTTTTGATATTTTGACGAAACTATGTTTTGAAACAATACAAATATAGACTTAATAGAAGATGTAAATCATTATTGTTAAGTCCATATACTAAGAAATCAATATTATCACAAAATTGCATATTCTATGTAATATATATTTAAACATAATATAATATGAAACATATGAGGATATATATTAATGTATATTTGTTTCATATCTATATAGTTAAACCAAAACACAATAATAAATATGAAATATGTAATCTCATATTTATAAACATGAAAACTCAATATATATATATATGTAAACCAATATAATATGTGTGTATAATTGATTGAGCTTAAAGTACCAACACACATAATATAAACCTAAACTAATGTTACCCAAGCTTGATCTTGATCTTCAATAAGCTTGACTTGGTAAACTTGGATGAAGCTTGTAATTGGATCTTTAACTTGATAGCAAGGCTTCACTCCACTATTCCGCCAACCTCCATTTGCTATGATCGTTATGGCGCAATCCATCCATCCTCTAACATGTTGTTTGTCTACAATTGATACAAACACAAACACTAGACAAACAATATTAGAAGTAAATTGTTTGTAAATCATCATCAAAACAAGAAGGCCAACAATCTCCCCTTTTTGATGATAACAAACAATTTATAAAAAAGATATATGCATGAAGAAAAATGAACATATAAATTATAATTTACATGCATACAAACAAGGAAAGCCTATACTCACAATATTTCTCCCCCTTTGACAACATCAAAAAGGGGAAAACAACAAGAATGAAGAGAGCGAAAGCTCCCCCTATCAATATGCATGAGTGAGTATAAAACAAGTATAGGGAATAGCTCCCCTATCAAAATGCCATAGAGAATATATGAAAAGAAAGCTAAGGCAAAAACATGTGAGAAAGCATAAATGAAAGATATACTAAACATAACTCACATACAAACAAGACAATGAGAACACATATTAATATAAGCATAAATGAAAGATATACTAAACATAACTCACATACAAACAAGACAATGAGAACACATATTAATATGTCATTTATGAAAGAAGTGTCTCATTACACAATTATAAGGAATGAGGAAAACATGAGAACCATGAAAAAAGTTTTCAAGTGAAAACAAATCACTCAAATGAAGTCATAAATCAAGATTTGAGTCCAAAAACAATGTTTGATCAAAGAAGAAAATTTTCTTTGTATAACTTGATCAAACTACTCATAGAATACATTATAAGACACGAATAGATGGTCCATAAGCACAAACACATAAATTTTATCATATAAGTGAAATATAATGAATTCAAAGCAACAAATAAAAACACAATTTTAAGAGAGGCAACAATATCAAGCTCTTAAGCTTGTTCCAACCCATATAATCATTTTAGTGTTGGACCCTAGAGGGGGGGTGATTAGGGTCAAGAGGCTATAATTATGCAATAAAATTAAGACAAGCAAACCACAGTATTCTAATGCAATCAAAAAGAGGAGATAGGGTTAGGAATCGTTATCCTGTGACGCGCGATATGTTAACGAGGTTCGGTCCGCTGACCTACGTCCCCGCTCCCCAATCTCAAGGAGAAATCCACTACACAACCCGGTTTAGAAGCCAGAACTTCGTCTACACAGCGATCCCCACACGATCTCACACTACACAGTTGATCTCACTAGATCACACTCCCTCACAGTTGATCTACACAAGATCACACTCACAAGATAGTAGAAATGGTGTAAGACTCTCTCTTTACAACGTCCCTATGGTAAAGAGAAAGAGCACACTGAAGCTGGGAAGTGAACACACATAAAACTCAGAAGAACAGGTTTTGAAATTTAAGCTCTGTGAAAAACAACGTCTCTGGTTTTTGCAAAAGCTGGGACAGTGAGGAAGAAGAAGAGGTGGAGTTTAATAGGAGAAAAACAGCTGTTTAAACCCATCCCTAAATGCCCCAAAATCTGGAACCAAAACATCGCTGAGATCTGTACTGAGCGGCGCCGAAAAAGACAGAGATAACCGTTTGAAAAAATACGGCGGTCGACTGGCGGAAATTTCGGTCGACCGACGAAAAGTTCGGTCGACCGACGGAAATTTTGATCGACCGCTAACCAGATCAAAAACGAGAAAAATAAGCAGAGACTTGTCCGGTCGACCGAAGGAAGCTCTCGGTCGACCGCGGCGGGCGACCGACGAACTCTCTGCTGCCCAGTGAGGAATGAACATAGGTGCGGTCGACCGATGCGGGCGACCGCATTCTGATACATCCCAAAACATTGTTTTTGACTCAACTAAAATATTTGGAAAATATTTATTTGACCTCTGAAAATTATGAAACTTTGTAAAATGTTTTTAATGCTAAAAACAAACTGTTTGGAAAAGGAATTTTGCAGATAGGTCCTCATACTTTTACAAAATAGTATTTTATGAAAAACGCTTAAAAACAAGTATGAAAACGTGTGTGTGTGATATCCCAATAGCTTCAAGTGAAGTCAATAACTCTTTGCCTACATTCTATCACTAGAGAGAAAAAAATAAAAGATAGCTAATATCCTTAAATAGAATACAATGCTTGAGTCTTAATATAGCTTGAATTTGATGAAGCTTCTATTTGAATTTGTTGTTCTTGAAATAACGTTGCTTCATCACTATGCCTCCTCCTCCTTTGGATATCATCGTTGTAGCGCATATTCCATCCAATCCTCCATTTGTGGCACTAATAAGCTTGATATATGAATTCACTATATTTATACTTAATAAGCCATTAGTACCGATAATGGTGGTTGTAAAACATCATCAAAACATAAGGGCTAACAATCTCCCTCTTTTTGATGATGACAACCAACAATTATATAAGAGCAAAAAAAAATAAAGATAGCTTATAGATAGGTGCTCCCCCTATCTATGAGATCCCCCTAAGTATATGCAACAAATGAGGAGATTTCTCTCCCCCTTTGTCACCATCAAAAAGAAATGGGGTAAAGAGAAATGCAAAATGCAACTAAACAAGCAAGCAAATGTAGAACTTTCACATAGTGCATAAGCCCAAACCATTTCTTATGCGACAAAAATCATCCTCTCCAAGAGGCTTAGTAAATATATCCGCTAATTGTGATTTTGTGTCAACAAATACTAAGGATACATCTTGTCTCTCAACATGACCGCGTAAGAAATGATGGTGCACATCAATACGCTTGGTTCTAGAGTGCAAAACTGAATTTTTGGAAATATTTATAGCACTAGTGTTATCACAAAAAAATTTTATATTTTTAAAATTCAAATCATAGTCAACTAAGCTTTGTTTCATCCATAAAACTTGAGCACAACATAAGCCGGCGGTAATGTATTCCGCTTCCGTAGTAGACAATGCAACACAATTTTGTTTCTTGGAAGTCCAAGAAACAAGTGAATTTCCTAAGAATTGGAATGTTCCACTCGTACTCTTGCGATCTACCTTACATCCAGCAAAGTCGGCATCACAAAAGCCATATAAATCAAAAGAGGTGCTTTTTGGATAAAATAAACCAAGGTTAAAAGTTTCATTAACATACTTAATGATCCTTTTAACCGCAATTAAATGAGATGCTTTAGGAGATGCTTGAAAACGTGCACATGCACACACACTAAACATGATATCGGGTCTGCTAGCGGTGAGATAAAGAAGACTACCTATCATACCTCGGTATAGTTTTTGGTCCACGTCTTCACCACTTTCATCCGCATCAAGCTTAACACTTGTACTCATGGGAGTAGGCGCATGCTTAGAGTTCTCCAAATTGAATTTCTTCACCAATTCCTTAGCATACTTGCTTTGAGAAATAAATATTCCATCCTTTATTTGCTTGACTTGAAGCCCGAGAAAGAATGTAAGTTCTCCCATCATACTCATCTCAAAGTGATCCTGCATAACCTTAGAAAATTCCTTGCACAAAGATTTATTAGTAGCACCGAAAATGATATCATCAACATATATTTGAACTAAAATGAAATTATTTTTCCTTTTTCTCACAAAAAGAGTGTTATCGATTGTTCCTTTTGAAAAACCATTTTCAACAAGAAAACTAGAGAGGCGAGCATACAGCTCTAGGAGCTTGTTTCAACCCATATAAAGCTTTTTGAACCCGGTAAACATGATTAGAAAAAACATGATCTATAAAACCGGGGGGTTGCTCAACATATACTTCCTCTTCTATAAAACCATTCAAGAAAGCACTTTTAACATCCATTTGAAATAATTTGAAAATTTTAAAGCTAGCAAATGCCAAAAACATCCTAATAGATTCCAACCTTGCAACCGGTGCAAAGGTTTCATCATAGTCTATGCCCTCCTCTTGATTGTATCCTTGGGCAACCAAACGAGCTTTATTTCTAGTAACAATGCCATGTTCATCAAGTTTGTTTCTAAAAACCCATTTAGTACCAATTACACTAGCATTGTTAGGTCTAGGAACTAATTTCCAAACATCATTCTTGTAAAATTGTTTAGTTCTTCATGCATAGCCAAAACCCAAAATTCATCATTTAAAGCATCATTAATCTTTGTAGGTTCTAGTTGAGATAAGAATGCAACATTACCACACTCACTCAAAGCTTTTGAGCGAATAACAACTCTTTGTGAAGGGCTCCCAATGATTTGTTCCTTTGGATGGTTTGATGCGAATTTCCAAGCTTTAGGAAGTTCAACTTGTTCTTGGGCATTGGAGCTATCCACATCCTTTTGAGCTTCTTTAGAGGGAGTATCATTGATTTGTAAAAGGTCCAATCCTCCCTCAACATCATCATCATCATCTTTCCTAGGTAAAACAACTTGAGAACCAACATTAGTCTCATCAAAAGTAACGTTTATAGATTCTTCAACAACGATGCTTCGTTTATTGAAGACCCTATAAGCCTTACTTCGATGTGCATAACCTAAGAAAATACCAACATCAATTTTGGAATCAAATTTATCATGGTGATCTTTTGTATTTAAAATAAAATATTTACAACCAAAGATACGAAAATAACCAATAAAAGGAGTTTTTCCATAAAAAAGTTCATAAGGAGTTTTCTTAAGCTTTGGTCTAATCAACACACGATTTAAAACATGTCAAGCCGTATTGACGACTTCGGCCCAAAAATATTTTGGCAAATCAAATGAATTCAACATAGTGTGTACCATCTCTTGTATGGTGCGATTTTTCCGTTCAACAACACCATTTTGTTGTGGTGTTCTAGGAGCGGAAAACATGTGAGTTATACCATGATGAGCACAAAAATCATAGAAAAGTTTATTTTGAAATTCACCACCATGATCACTTCTTATTTTAATAACTTTCAAATCCTTTTCATTTTCAATTCTTTTAACATGATTAGCAAATTCTTCAAAACAATCATTTTTCTTAGCAAGAAATATTGTCCATATAAAACGAGAAAAATCATCAATAATCACAAAAACATAGTGTTTGCCTCCAAGAGAGGTAACACGCATAGGACCAAACAAATCAAGATGAAGTAATTGCAAAGGTTTAGAAGTCGATACCTCATGGATGGATTTGAAAGAAGACTTTGTTTGTTTACCTTTGGCACAATCCTCACAAATTGTATCTTTTATGAAGTGCAAGCTAGGTAGCCCTTTTATAAGATTTCTCTTAGACAATTTTGATATTAGCTCCATATTTGCATGTCCAAGTCTCTTATGCCAAATCCAAGGGTTTTCATCAATTGCCGCAAGGCACTTCACATCTTGATTCACTAATTCATTCATCTCAAAAATGTATACATTAGATTTGCGATTAGCAACAAAAATAATTTTTCTATTCATACTAATGATGCATTTATTCGGTTTAATGGAAATATCAAAACCTTTATCACTCAATTGGCTAATGCTAAGAAGATTATGATTCAAACTATTTACCAAATAAATATCTTCTATAACGGGTGAGGTTTTCTTACCAATAGAACTAACACCAATGATTTTACCTTTCTCACCACCGCCGAAGGAGACGTTACCTCCTTCAATTCTTGATAGGGTTGCAAATAACTCTTTGTTGCCCGTCATATGATGTAAGCAACCACTATCAAGGTACCACATCTCCTTACGTTGTTGACATGATGTTCCCTACAAGAGATGAAGATGAAGATGTAGTAACTTTTGGTACCCAAGTCTTGAGTCCTTGGTGGTTAGTAGTCTTGGTACCTTTGGGTACCCATATCAATCCATAAAATTCAAAGTTATCTTTAATTCTACAATGAGTAGAAATATGACCATGTTTCATGCAATAAGTGCACACAAAATTTCTTTTGTATGTATGAGTGTGAGAACTATGAAACCTATTTCTACCATAGTGATGGTGATTAGCATAAGCATGAGTGGGTCTAATCCTACCACCCTCAATTTCTAATCTCTCAATCTTTGATCTTAATTACTTATTCTCGAAATCGAGATCTCCTAGCAATTCATCTTTTAGTGCAAAAGAGGTTGTTAATTGTTCTAGCTTAATATCACAAGAAGCATGCAACTTTTTAAAAGAAGAAAATTCTTTGGACATTCTTTTGAATTCAATGTTCAATTCTTCTAGAGCCGTAGCTAGATCACATTGCATGTAGAAGGATTCACTCTCGGTGTCGGATATTACCTCATGTTCAAGGGCCATGAAGCAAACGTTGGGATCATGAAGAGCAAGTTTGGCTCCTTCTTCATTGCTATCCGAATCACTTAGTTCGGATTCTTCCCATCCGGCATACATAGCATTCTTCTTCTTGTATTTTATGTACTTCTCCTTGAGCTTTGGGCAATCCTTAGCGATATGGCCCGGTTCATTGCATTCAAAGCATTTTCCTACACGAGAAGGAAATTTGTTGTTAGATCGTGGGTTAAATTTCTTGTTCATTTTTATGAGTCTAGAAATTCTTCTAGAGAGATGAGCCACTTCTCTAGAAAAATCAACTTCACTATCCGATGACGAAGAGGAGTTATCACTAGCTCCTTTAAGAGCTATGGTCTTCAA
Organism: Asparagus officinalis; assembly: GCF_001876935.1. Taxonomy (NCBI): domain Eukaryota; kingdom Viridiplantae; phylum Streptophyta; class Magnoliopsida; order Asparagales; family Asparagaceae; genus Asparagus; species Asparagus officinalis. The sequence continues at coordinate 49,386,004 of NC_033798.1, forward strand.
CTTTGGTGATGGCTCCTCAACATCTCGTGAGAGCACTTCCTCCTTCTCCTTCCACTTGAGCTTCTTCTCATGGACCTTGAGCTTTCCGATGAGGCCATCGAGAGGTAAAGTGGTGAGGTCATGAGCTTCTTCTATTGCCGTCGCCTTGGGTTCCCACATCGGAGTCAATGAACGAAGAATCTTGTAATTCATCTCTTGAATAGTCAACTTCTTGTCAAGATCATGCAATTCATTGATAATGTTAGTGAAGCGAGAAAACATAGCATCAATTGATTCATTTGGAAGCATTTGAAATAACTCATATTCATGCATAAGTCCACTAATATTGGATTCCTTGACTTGGGGGGTTCCTTCGTGTGTAATACACAATTTCACTCAAATTTCGTATGCGGTTGCACATGTGGAAACCCTATTATACTCGTTGGGGGGAAGACCACAAATTAAGGCATTCATAGCCTTAGCATTGAGATTGGCTTGGTGCCTTTCTCCATCGGTCATAGTCCCAACTTTGGACTTCTCTACGTACTTTTTCTCTATGAGTTCTAGGATGTCAAGGTCAATGCAACGAAGGTAAATTCTCATCCTGTCCCTGTGAAGAGTGGTGGTCTAGTGGTGGATTGTCCCTCTAGCATATGCACATTCATTGAAGCCTCCATAAGATCTTTTCTCTAAGGTGATTAAACCAAAAACTAATATAGAGACCAAGCTCTGATACCAATTGTTGGACCCTAGAGGGGGGGTGATTAGGGTCAAGAGGCTATAATTATGCAATAAAATTAAGACAAGCAAACCACAGTATTCTAATGCAATAAAAAAAGAGGAGATAGGGTTAGGAATCGTTGTCCTGTGACGCGCGATATGTTAACGAGGTTCGGTCCACTGACCTACGTCCCCGCTCCCCACTCTCGAGGAGAAATCCACTACATAACCCGGTTTGGAAGCCGGAACTTCGTCTACACAGCGATCCCCACACGATCTCACACTACACAGTTGATCTCACTAGATCACACTTCCTCACAGTTGATCTACACAAGATCACACTCACAAGATAGTAGAAATGGTGTAAGACTCTCTCTTTACAACGTCCCTATGGCAAAGAGAAAGAGCACACTGAAGCTGGGAAGTGAACACACATAAAACTCAGAAGAACAGGTTTTGAAATTTAAGCTCTGTGAAAAACAACGTCTCTGGTTTTTGCAAAAGCTGGGACAGTGAGGAAGAAGAAGAGGTGGAGTTTAAATAGGAGAAAAACAGCTGTTTAAACCCATCCCTAAATTCCCTAAAATCTGGAACCAAAACGTCGCTGAGATCTGTACTGAGCGGCGCCGAAAAAGACAGAGATAACCGTTTGAAAAAATACGGCGGTCGACCGGCGAAAATTTCGATCGACCGACGGAAAAGTTTGGTCTACCGACGGAAAAGTTCGGTCGACCGACGGAAATTTCAGTCGACCGCTAACCAGATCAAAAACAAGAAAAATAAGCAGAGACTTGTCCGGTCGACCGGTGCGGTCGACCGAAGGAAGCTCTCGGTCAACCGCGGCGGTCGACCGACGAACTCTCTGTCCCCCAGTGAACACGAGAACTCATCGACCGCATTCTGATACATCCCAAAACACTGTTTTTGACTCAACTAAAATATTTGGAAAATATTTATTTGACCTCTGAAAATTATGAAACTTTGTAAAATGTTTTTAATGCTAAAAACAAACTGTTTGGAAAAGGAATTTTGCAGATAGGTCCTCATACTTTTGAAAAATAGTATTTTGTGAAAAACGCTTAAAAACAAGTATGAAAACGTGTGTGTGTGACATCCCAATAGCTTCAAGTGAAGTAAATAACTCTTTGTCTACATTCTATCACTAGAGAGAAAAAATAAAAGATAGCTAATATCCTTAAATAGAATGCAATGCTTGAGTCTTGATATAGCTTGAATTTGATGAAGCTTCTATTTGAATTTGTTGTTCTTAAAATAACGTTGCTTCATCACTATGCCTCCTCCTCCTTTGGATATCATCGTTGTAGCGCATATTCCATCCAATCCTCCATTTGTGGCACTAATAAGCTTGATATATGAATTCACTATATTTATACTTAATAAGCCATTAGTACCGATAATGGTGGTTGTAAAACATCATCAAAACATAAGGGCTAACATTTAGCACCTGGTAAACATAATTTGGGAAATAAACACCCAATAAACCCGGGGGGGTTACATAACTATAAACCTCTCATCAAAACAAAACCAATAAGCGTGAAAACAGAAAAAAATTGTTTTCATATTCAAAGTTTTTAAAATACATTTTTCAAAACCAAGAAAAGGAAAAAAAATACTAAAATTATTGGTTTAGAATCAAATTTGTTTTGGTACCCAAGAATTCTTGGTACCAAGAGATTTAGGGACATGACCCCTATCAATAAAGCTCAAAGCCCTAGGGTTATGAACCCTCTTAGGCATATTTGGTGCACTAACCCAGTCATAACAATAATTACTCAAATGACCCTTCCGATTGCAATTTATGCAATGAAAGTGACTCATTTGTTTTTGTGGACCATATGCTTGTGCACGGGAACCATTTGCAAACAAAGATTGTACTTTAAAATTATTTTGCAAATGAGAAACATTATCAAACAAAGGTGGTTTACTTGGGAAATTTGGCAAGTTTTTGCAAATGAGAAACATTATCAAACAAAGGTGGTTTACTTGGGAAATTTGGCAAGTTTGAACATTTTTTTAAATCATAACAAAACTTTGCCAAATGGCCAAATCTACCACAAATATCACATTTAAAAATATGTGGTCTACTAGAAACATTTGGCAAACTAGATTTTCTTTTCAAATCAAAACAATACTTAGCCAAATGACCAAAACGACCACAATGATCACATTTAAACACACTAGCATGCTTATGATGAGAAATAGATGCATGTGCATGTGTGTGAGATGAAGAAGCCTTATGAGATGCACAAGAAGCATTAGTCTTAGAAGATTTGTGTGCATCATAGCAAAATTTAGCAATGTGGCCTTTACGACCGCAAATTGAGCATTTGTAAACTTTGATATACAAGTGTGCATAGTGTGTATGTGATTTTGTAGCACTAGATTTAACACACTTGTCCATAAGTTTCTTATGGTTTTCAATGCATATTCTCAAAGTTGAATCTAAAGATGAAATGTGTTTATTCACAAGATTCAATTCTTTATTTTTAGGCACATATGCATTTTTATTAGAAGTAGAACATAAATAGTCATTTATAAAAGAAGCAGTATCATTTTGTATGTTCTCTAATTCTAACATGAATATCCAATTTTAAATTATTATTTTCCAAATTTAGCATATCATTATTTTCTTTAAGAGCATCATTCTCTTGAGAAATGATATCAAATTTGGAAGCTAACTTCTCATGATCAGATTTAAAACCTTCATGCTTGCTTTGTAAGTCAATAAAATTTTTATGCAATTTGTTATAGACATGCAATAATTTTTTACTAGCACAGGCGAGTTCATCAAAAGATAATTCATATTCGGATTCGGACTCGCTTACCACACTAGGGCTATCGCCTAGTGACCGTGTGCATGAAAATGAAGCTCCACATGAACTAGAAGCGGAATCCTTCAAAGCTTGTCAGATCGCCTCTAAATTCCTTTGATGTGCTTCTATAAGTATCCATAATGTGTAAGCACTATCAAAAGAATCAAGCTTGTTAGACATAGATGAATCGAACGCATTATGTAAACATTCTAACAAAAACTTATTCATGGTAAACATACGATGATCATTTTTATTCCACTTGGATTTCTCCAAAGTGGGCACAATATAAGCATCATCTATGATTTCCCATAAATCGTTGTGTCTAGATCGAAAAAAAAGTTTAAATCTAACACACCATTGGGCATAAGGGAAATTATCTAATCTAGGAGCAATATTAATGGCATAACCTAAATAAGGTGCACCGTGCATATCCATAATGTATATATGAGCAAGCAAGATACAAAAAGATCAAAACAAGATTAGCACAAAAAGATAACTTGGATCTTTAACTCAAGTCGATTAGACCTTAAATCAAAGAGCACCAAGCTCTGATACCAATTGTTAGACCCTAATGTCGCTATGAAAGAACCCTAGAGGGGGGGTGAATAGGGTTTATGCTAATCTAATCCGATTTAATGCCAATTAAAACTTACTAATAAATATCCTAGAAAATATGATATGTAATAAGATATATATGCAAGGATAAGTAAACTAAGCAAGGGCAAACAGTATAGTGGAAGAAATAAACAAGATGCAATATGCGATATAAGATGAACATAAAATTAAGTGCGCCAATGCAATCACAAACAAACGATATGTTCACGAGGTTCGGTCCCCACGACCTGCGTCCCCGTTCCTTACCTCGAAGAGATCTCCACTATCACGACACACCCAGTTTGGAAGCCGGAATTTCTCTACACACTCGGTTATCAAGTCAACCGACAACTCTCACAAAATCTCACAATGTACATACACAAGCTACAACCTCAAGTGTCGGTCCTCATGTATCGACTCCCTCAAGTGCTCGGAATTATCACCTTTCATTAGGCCACCGACGCCACTCTTCTCGAATCGACTCCGTCCTCACCACACACTACTCTTGGTGTACAAGTGCATTACAAGTGATCTCACGATAAGCACATAAATATAAATTTGTTCTCTTCAATAGAAGAGAACATAATGTAGGCTCACACTCAATGTCACACAAACGCCACAACCCAAATTATACAATGTATGCAAATACAATAAGCTCAATGGTTGTGTGTATAAACAAAGAGTAAACAAAATCAACTAAACTCAATATAAACACTAGCTTAATAAAATGATAATTAAACAATATAAATGTAAAGCTAGATTGAGTTTAGGGAAACTTCTCTATAGATAACAAGAGAGAGGGAGAAGAGTGAATGCTCAAACACCAAGGATGATCTCCACTTGATCTTCTGAAATTCTCTTCACAAACAAAACTCTTAAACACTCTTTTAAACAAACTAAAACAAACTTTAAACCCTTGTTAAACTTGTTTAAAACATTCTCTTGGATGAAAGAAGAGCTGAAGTCAATGGGGTATTTATACCCACTCAAAACTTCAGCAAAAACCCTAAGGAAAAGACCAAAAACCCATAAACAAACAAATCAGAAAACTAGCCGTTACTGTGTAACGGCTCTCTGATAAGTCGACTTATGAGTCGACTCATGAGTCGACTTATGAGTCGACTAATGAGTCGGCTTATATGAGTCGACTTAGCAGAAGAAAAATCATAACTGCGCTGTACTTCATGAGTCGACTTATGAGTCGACTCATGAGTCGACTAATGAGTCGACTAGACATACACAGACCTAAAGTGCACAGAAAAACTCAACTTTAAACTGGGTTTAAAAATATCAAATAAATTCAGAAAAATATAGAACTTTGGGAAATGATTGTAGGCATGATAATACACATGCTACAAAAACTGGTTTTCTAAAAGGACCTCCCAAATATAAAATATCATCATATTGCAAAATAGTCCAAAAACATAAAAACTAAACATACATGTTTTGATATTTTGACGAAACTATGTTTTGAAATAATACAAAATGATTATATAGACTTAATAGAAGATGTATATCATTATTGTTAAGTCCATATACTAAGAAATCAATATTATCACAAAATTGCATATTCTATGCAATATATATTTAAACATAATATAGTATGAAACATATGAGGATATATATTAATGTATATTTGTTTCGTATCTATATAGTGAAACCAAAACACAATAATAAATATGAAATATGTAATCTCATATTTATAAACATGAAAACTCAAAACTATGTATGTATATATATAACTATATATATACATAGAAACCAAACATATATGTATATATGAAACTATATATACATGGAAACCAAAAACTAAATTGTGTGTATATATATATAAACCAAAACTTGTGTTGTATATATATATAACTATATATATACAAGGAAACCAATATAATGTGTGTGTATATATGATTGAGCTTAAAGTACTAACACACATAATATAAGAACCTAAACTACATATACCCAAGCTTGTGATCTTCAACGAAGCTCTATCTTGGTAAACTTGGATGAAGCTTGTAATTGGATCTTTAACTTGATAGCAAGGCTTCACTCCACTATTCCGCCAACCTCTATTTGATATGATCGTAATGGTGCAATCCATCCATCCTCCAACATGTTGTTTGTCTACAATTGATACAAACACAAATACTAAACAAACAACATTAGAAGTAAATTGTTTGTAAATCATCATCAAAACAAGAAGGCCAACAGATAATCCATGTAACGGGAAGTTCCCGAAAGAATTCTGTACAGTGTATTCTTAGGGATAACCCGGTCACTACAAGAAGGTCAGGAATAAGAAACTCCCACTCAAACTCCCGCTACGTCTATGCACTCAACACTCCCATTGTTAGTCCGAAAATAGTACTCAGAATTTTAATCTCCTGATTATTGACAATTGTCAAACCCTTTAGTGTTAAGTTCTTATCACTTGACACCAAGAACCCCCACTGAGTAAGCGGTATAAGTTAACACTCCAACTATGATTTGTACTCCTACTGCCCATCTGGTCAAACCTTTCTACAGTTAGGGCCAAAACTAAAATCTCCTCTCGATTCCTTCTATGAACGAGAGGTCCACTTTCAAATCGAGTGATTAAACCTTCCTACAGTTAGGGTCACCTCAAACTCCTGAGTGGTCAAACCTTCCTACAGTTAGGGCCAAAACCACAATTCACCCTCGATAAACGAGAAACCCACCTTTAGTTAATTCGTTAATCAAACCTTCCGACAGTTAGGATTATCCGGATCTTTTCGATTCTCGGAGTGGAGATCCCACTCTTAGTTTCACTCTTCAGATTCTCGAGGTAGAGATCCTACTTCGAGTCTTCTTTTTAACTGGAAATAGAATATAAAATTCTTCCTCTTCGGTTTTGGGAGATAGAATATAAAATTATTCCTCTCCCATTTCGGGTTCGTTTTTGCCCTAAGAAAAGACACCATCCTTCAACTCCATAATCCGTGCCTTCCACGCACGGGGAATTTTATCCCGAATCCTAAGTAGGGATAAGTCAACGCCTAACACGCATTACTGATTTAGTCTTTCACCAATTAAAAAAGACACTAGAATCCAAGTCTGGGGAATTTTATCTCGAAACCTAAGTAGGGATAAGTCAGCACCTAACACGCGTTGCCGGTTTAGTCTTTTACCGATTAAAAAAGACACCAAAATACCAATCTGGGGTATTTTATTCCGAAGCCTAAGTAGGGATGAGTCAGCACTTAACCCGTGTTATTGGGTAGTTCGTTCCCGTGAAAACGACCGAGTCTATGTATTCGGTATCGTAGCAATAAAAATCCATGCCTTTTATGTATGAGGAATTTTATCCCAAATCCTGAGCAGGGATAAGTCAACGCCTAACACGCATTGCCGGTTTAGTCTTTCGCCGATTGAAGAAGACACCAGAATCCAAGTTTGGGGAATTTTATCCCGAAGCCTAAGTAGGGATGAGTCAGCGCCTAACACGTGTTATCGGGTAGTCTATTCCCGTGAAAAGGATAAAGTCTACGTATTCAATATCGTAGCACTAAGAGAGTTAACTCTCTTAGCATAACATCATATGCGGAACGGACTTAAACAATCCTCATGCAAGCCCGATTCAAACGGTAATCGGTAAAGACACATCAAATCCGTTAAAGGCTGAGGATTTGCCAAAAATCCTGAGTCTACATCTGATACATGCGGCCAGGTAGTCTATTTCCGTGAGAAAGATGAAGTCTACGTATTCAATATCATAGCACTAAAAGAGTTAACTCTTTTAGCACAACGTTACATGTGGAACGGACTTAAATAATTCGCATGCAAGTCTGATTCAAACGGTAATCGGTAAAAGCACATCAAATCTGTTAAAGGCTGAGGATTTGCCAAAAATCATGAGTCTGCATCTGATACATGCGGCCGGATAGTCTATTTTCGTGAGAAAGACGAAGTCTACGTATTCAATAACGTAGCACTAAAAGAGTTAACTCTTTTAGCATAACGTTACATGCGAAACGGACTTAAATAATTCACATGCTAGTCCGACTCAAACGGTAGTCGGTAAAGGCTCATCAAACCCGTTGATGGCTGAGGGTTTGCCAAAAATTCTAAAAATATAAGAGCCATTGATGCATCAACCCCATTAGTTGGTCTCGTGACTTAAGCATCTAACAACTTCAGAATAAGAGCCATACATGCAGATGAATCAGCTTTAATAGTTGGTCCTGCAGCCTAACTTTTGGGACCGCCACGCTCCAATGCCTTAAGAGCTTAAATTGTGTAAACTCTAGCAAACGTACGAGTATAAACTGTATTAACGCCGATCAGTGTGTTATAGCAAAGGTTAACGCCGGTCAACGCAAAGGTCGATGCCGGTCAATGCGTCAATGATTTCACCGAAATAAGGCTAAGGAAAGATTCCGGGTTAAAGGATAATTCCAGGGAGTTCAATCACATTCATATATGAATTCCCGATGAAGATAATTAGTTCAAAGTTAACTCAATGACAAGAGCTAAGTCCAGAAATTTACACACCAGTCTCAGTTCAAGACTTCAACAGCGGTTAGACGATAAACGCAGTACCGAAAGAACTTCATCTATTCGACAAAATACTAAATAAGATTGAAGACTGAAGAAACTGAGATTAGAAACTAATTACAGGTCTTATCACACTGATTAAAGGTTAGGCCTATCATGTCCAAAGGACCCCAACCTCTTCTATAAAAGAAACGAGACTGAAACACTTTGGAGGGGGTATATGTAGGCGTCAAAAATTACTTATGGGTTCCCACACGTAGTTCAAGACAAAGAGAAGATGATGAATGATATCATCCAAGTCAAAGAAGTTTTTCTGACGATGATGAAAAGCATTAAGAGAATCGGTAAAAGTGCACAACTCAACAAATTCACGAAACACGTGTAAAGGAGAGAGCAAGCGAACCGAAGGAATGGCAAACAACCAAAAAAGTCAAAAAAATATGATAATTGGCCAAGTGACTCGCATATTACCGAGTCACCAAATGGTGACTCGCATATTGCCGAGTCACCAAATGGTGACTCGCATAGCGCCGAGTCACCAAATGGTGACTCGCATGGAGCCGAGTCACCAAACGGTGACTCGCATAACGCCGAGTCACCAAATGGTGACTCGCATAGCTCCGAGTCATCACGACTATCTAAGCCTCCCAAACCTCCCAAAACACGAATTTCGATGTTCATTAAAATTCTTACGTCCCAGGACCTCCCCAATTGTTCTGAAGTTATCCTTAAGTGCGTCTAGGCGGTTATCAATGGCAGATGACGCCAAAACACTGGATCTTATCAGAAAACGTGGCGACAAAAGCCTATAAATAGAAGCCCAAGGTCTTCAATTGAGAGGATCTAAAATCTGAGAGCGATGTGTTGTCCAATTGAACAGTAGACTACGAATTTCAGAGGAGAATCAGCGAATCTTGGCGAACTTTTTCATAAAGAAAAAGCCTTCGAAAGATTTGAGATTCTCCTTTTTCATAAAGAAAAAGCCTTCGAAAGATTTGAGATTCTCTCCCCCTCCTTCCTCCGGATTAAACCTTGTTTTAATCTCGAGAAAAGCCTTCGAAAGATTTGAGATTCTCTCCCCCTCCTTCCTCCGGATTAAACCTTGTTTTAATCTCGAGAAAAGCCACAATCCCGCTTGGTCGTGATTGTCGTTGCTGTAATTGTTTCCTTCGTGAAACAAGAGCATTAATCAAACTTGTCAACCGGATTTGATCCGCAGTGGTCCACGGAATAACGCGTCCTCGGCACAGGTAAAGATCCCACGTAAAGCAGCGGGTGATAAAAGTCCTCTGTGTTTTGTTTGATAAAGTTATAATCTTTAATTTTCATTGTAAGAAGATCTTATAAAAAGATCAACTTTTCTTTGTTTTCTTCGAACTTGTTATCGATAAATGGTGTAATAGGTTTGATGACAATGAAAGCAACTTTTGATTTGCATCCGGAATGCGCGAACCACCAAGTGGTGGTTCGTATCGGTTCGCACCTGGTTCGGTTCGATTCGCATTCGATTCGGTTCGGTTCACACCTGGTTCACCTCCCACAGTCCCGTTTAAGCTTCCGACAGCCCCTGTTTCTGTCCCGATAAATCATACACCTCCAGCAGAGCCCCACTGTAGCGTGGAATTGTCCCGATTTAAGATAAGGATGGCGGATCGCCTGGGTCCTTTGCACAAGGATCGAGGTAAAGTTCCGACTAAAGAATGCTTGGGCCCATTGATTGAACCCCGAGCAACTCATCAAACTGGGGGTCGCACACGCCCTTGCAATAAGTCAGAGCCTTTCTATAATGGGAAAACTCCTACAACCAACCACATCGAACTGCGAGTCGAAGTCCAAGAGCGCGTTGAGGTTCCATGCTCTCAAGAGCATGGCTTTGAACACGTCACTCTTCAGAATGCCAATAAGGCATCAAGTCTTCAGAAGGAAACGTGTTTGTCATACGACGACGTTATACCTGAGAAGTCATACCAACACGCGATAGATCACTCCGGTCATCATACCGATGAGTTGTACTATGGGGCTAGAGGTACGAACAAGTCTCAGAAGAGAAATACCCGAGAAACGGACTCTTACTGTCCGTGCACAAAGATAATCAATGCAGTATTATCAGCGTGTAGCTGCCCCAGGACAACTCCACGTAGGGTCTCGGTATTTGAGAGGATCTCCACTGAAGCATCAAAGCCCAAATCAATGTGTTTTCGAAAAATACGATCGGTTGTTCAAGATGACGAACTCCCAGCAGCCACTATCAACATGATCGATAAGGGGAAGTCTCCGATTAGTTCAAATGGCTCCAACCCTAATTTCTCTCTAGGAAGAAGAGTCAATTCGGGGATAGCCTAACTAATATCTCGGTTCCAGTTAGAAGCCGTCGGGCCTGAACAACCCGCAGTCACCACTAACTTGGTTGATAAGGAAAAATCGACTCGAACCTCAAGTTCAGACTCCCTCATTTCGCATCATCTGACTCGGCTACGCACAGGAACTACTAGATGTAGGGACTATCTAAGGATGAATAGAGGACTATCCTCAGACGATGAAGCGTCAGACGCTTTCTTGGCAGTCGCTTCAGAGGCTACCGTATCCAGTCCCGGACAATCCCACAAAGTGTTTATGATTAACACTGAGGAAGTGGCCAAATTTGTGGAGGATGCTCTATCCAAGCAGAAGCGAACATTCAAAATCAAAATGGAAATGGATATGCAGGATATGAGACAAATGCACGACCAACAGATCAGAGCCTTGTCAAATCAGATAGGTGAATCCAGTCGTCACAATAACGTCAGCCAAGTAGGTAGCGATTCAGATGTGGATGAACATCTCAATGTTGATAACCCTCCCGTTGACCAGAACGCTGGGGGTGGCCCCACTAAAAATAATGACACTGGGGATGGTCCCACTAAAAACGACAACACCGAGGGTGGCTCCGTTATTCCTCTTAAGAATCATCCAAAGCCCGATACGAGCGAGGATGAGAAAATAAATGATCTCCAGAGTAAAATCAACGCTCTAATGTCTGCTCGAGAGGTGAAAAGGACCGGCATTCCATATCCCTATCCAAGAGAGTGGGATTTAATAGCATACCCGGTAAAGTTCAACTTGATTAACTTCACGCCGTTTGACGGGAAGGGTTCGTCCACTCAACATCTGATCTACTTCACGTCCCACTAAGGTATGATCTTCAGTAATGAAGCCTTGATGGTTCGGTCATTCGTTGGCACCCTTCGCAGGCCCGCCTTTGATTGGTACCGCTGTCTTAAGTCTGCTAGCATCAATAGTTGGGACGACCTGGAGAATTTGTTTCTCGCTCACTTCTTTGATGATGACGCTAAGGTGTCAATCAGAACACTCTTCGATGAGAAACAAGAAGATGATGAGACAGTCGATGACTTCGTCAAACGCTTTCGGAATAAAGCGATGAACTGCCGAGATCCGATCACGGAGGACTTCATCCTCCAAACCTATCACAACAACCTCTCTTTGGACGTGTTAGAAGTTATGGGAGTAGCATCCTCCAACACCTAGAAAGAGTTGAAGGTGCACGGAGAACGGGCTGAACGCTTCATCAGAAGGAAAAAGACCGAGAGGAGCTAACCGACGGCTAATCCTCCACACTCAAACTTCGCCTCCCGCGGTAAGGGCAAGGCACCTACAGTAGCTATTGACGCTAATCAGGCATCACAACAGCTATCCTAGAGACAGCAAAAGACTTTGGATTCAAGACTCAAAAAGAGTACTCTTTCAAAAACAAATACGTTCCAGCCATCTTCGAGTCCCTCCTTGAAAACAACAAGATAGAGCTGCCACCTATCACAAATCAGGAGGAAGCTGACAACACTGCGGATCCGAGGTACTGTGCGTACCATAGGAGGATCCTTCATCCTACCAAAGCTTGCTTCGCTCTCAAGAATAGCATCCAAACCTTGGTTGAAGACAGCGTCATAATGCTAAATTGAGCCGAATGAACACTCTGACAAGTATAAGAGTATAAACTGCTCCTTCACACTCCGAAGAGTATACGGGTATAAATTGCTTCTCAAACTCCAACAAGTATATGAGTCTAAACTATTTCCTTTCTTTCACGGGAAGTTCCTGGAGAGTGCCATGCTTGGTATTCTTAAAGATAACCCGGTCACCCAACTAAGTATAATATTAGACCTAGTTTCGCGAAGGAAGCTGGGGGTGGATGATTCATATAACGGAAAGTTCCCGGAAGAATGCTACATGTAATTTTCTTAAGGATAACCCGATCATTACAAACAAAGTGATAAACACTAAACCCCCACTATGAATTCCGAACACACTTTTGCTGAGATGAGATTCGATCACTTTGTTGGATCAATCTTCCCTCACAAAACTCTCATTGGTGTTTGACGACTCACAGTCTTCCACCACAAAATCCTCTGTCAATCAGACTAATTGACGGTGGGACCACCAAAATTCCTTTCGGTGGAATCCACTCAAACTTTTGATGCGTCTGTGCACTTAACATCCCCATAGTTAAAGTAGGGACATAGTACTTGGAATTTTAATATCCTAATCATTCACGATTGTCAAACCCTTCCGTGTTAAGTATTTGTCACTTAATACCAGGAACCCCCTCTAAGTGATTTGTATAACTCAACACTCTCACTGCGATTTGTACTCCCACTCTCACTGTCTACCTGGTCAAACCTTCCTACAGTTAGGACCATAATCAAAATACCCTCTCGATTCCTCTAATGAACGAGAGGTCAACAAATCTAGCGATCAAACCTTCCTACAGTTAGGATAGTCTCAAACCTCCCACTCGGTCAAACCTTCCTATAGTTAGGGCCAAAACTAAAATCCCCTCTCGATTCCTCCAATGAACGAGAGATCCACTTTCAAATCAAATGATCAAACCTTCTTACAGTTAGGGTCACCTCAAACTCCCGCTTGGTCAAACCTTCCTACAGTTAGGGCCAAAACCACAATTCACTCTCGATAAATGAGAAATTCACCTTTAGTTCGGTAATCAAACCTTCTGATAGTTAGGATTATCTGAATCTTTCGATTCTCAGAGTGGAGATCCCACTCCTAGTTTTACCTTTCCGGATTCTTAGGATGGAAATCCCACTTCGAGTTTCATTGGCAACTGGAGATAGAATATAAAATTTTTCTTCTTCGATTTTGGAAGATAGAATATAAAACTCTTTCTCTCCCATTTTGGGTTCGTCTTTTCCCAAGAGAAGACACCATCCTTCAACTCTATAATCTGTGCCTTACACGCACGGGGAATTTTATCTCGAATCCTAAGTAGGGATAAGTCAACGCCTAACACGTGTTGCCGGTTTAGTCTTTTACCGATTGAAGAAGACACCAGAATACCAGTCTGGGGAATTTTATCCTGAAGCCTAAGTAGGGATGAGTCAGCGCTTAACCCGCGTTGCTGGGTGGTTCGTTCCCATAAAAATGGCTGAGTCTACGTATTCAGCATCGTAGCAATAAAAATTCATACCTTTTATGCATGGGGAATTTTATTCCGAAGTCTGAGTAGGGATAAGTCAGCGCCTAACATATGTTGCCGGTTTAGTCTTTTACCGATTGAAGAAGACACCAGAATCCAAGTCTGGGGACTTTTATTCCGAAACCTAAGTAGGGATAAGTCAGCGTCTAACATGCATTACCGGGTAGTCTATTCCCGTAAGTAAGATGAAGTCTACGTATTTAATATCATAGCACTAAGAGAATTAACTCTCTTAGCATAACGTCACATGCGGAACGGACTTAAACAATCCGCATGCAAGCCCGATTCAAACGGTAATCGATAAAGGCACGACAGACCCGTTGAAGGCTGAGGGTTTGCCAAAAACCCTAAAGTCTACGCCTAACACGTGTCGCCGTTTAGTCTTTTCACATGAGAAAGACGAAGTCTACATATTCAATATCATAGAACTAAAAGAGTTAACTCCTTTAGCACAATGTTACATGCGGAACGGACTTAAACAATTCGCATGCTAGCCCAACTCAAACAGTAGTCGATAAAAGCTTATCAAACCCATTGATGGCTGAGAATTTACCAAAAATCCTATAAATGTGAGAGTCATTGACGCACTAGTTCCATTAGTTGGTCTCATGACTTGAGCATCCAATAACTTCAGAATAAGATCCACACATGTAGATGACTCAACTTTAATAGTTGATCCTGCAGCCTAACATTTGGGACCGTCACGCTCCAATGTCTTAAGAGCTTAAACTGTGTAGACTCCAGCAAATGTACGAGTATAAACAGTGTTAACGTCGGTCAACGTGTTATAACAAAAGTCAACGCCAGACAACGTGTCGTAGTAAAGGTCGATGTCGGTCAACACATTGATAATTTTGTCAAAATAAGGTAAAGGATGATTCCAAGAAGTTCAATCGCATTCAGACATGAATTTCAGACGAAGATGATCAGTTAAAAGCCAACTCAATGACACGAACTAAATTCAGAAACTTACGCATCAACTTCAGTTCAAGATTTTGACAACGGTCAGACGATAAACGTAGCACTGGAAGAACTTCATCTATTCGACAAAACACTGAATAGACTAAAGGCCAAAGAAGTTAAGAATTGAAGCAGTTCACAGGTCCCTCTACGAGATTAAGGAAATGACCTATCTTATCCAAAGCCTTCCAGACTCTTCTATAAAAGAATGAGTCTAAAATACTTTGGAGGGGGTATCTGTAGGCGTCTAAAAATACCTATAGTTGTCTGCACACAGCTCGAGACGGAGAGAAGGCGACGAACGTCGTTATCTGAGTCTAAGAGGATTATCTGACACCGACAAGCGCATGAAGCGAAACGGCGAACCGAGTGGCCCGTGCGCCCAATAGTCAGCTCATGCACGTCAATCAGCTCCAAGTGTCCGAACGCGCTCAACAATCAGCCCGCGCACGTCGATCAGCTCGCAGGCACCAATCCGCTCAAGTGTGTCAATCAGCTCGCGCGCATCGGTCAACACACGCGTGTCAATTAACTCGCACATGTCAATAAGCTCGCACGCGTCAATCAACTCGCGCAGAACGTAAAAGTCAACACTACGGGTGAGTAAATAAAATGGCAGAAAATACAAGTCCCGGAGAATCGAAAAACACCAAAGGCCAAAACCCCCGTGCCTGCACGGGTCGGACGAATCCGACTCGTGCCCGCGCGGGTCAGACCGCGCC
>NC_033798.1:49401822-49453006 GCF_001876935.1 Asparagus officinalis
CGAGTCAGCAGGGCCCGTCACGCTGTTTCGACACCCGGACGCGTTTTTGATGGTTTTGTGCTTTTTTTCTTGGGATTTATTTGTTCCAGGGGTTCCCAGCTGACTTGATATCATCACAAACATGATTAGGCTGTTATTAACTGAAGATAAGGCAAAATCACCCATTCTTATCCGAAAATCCCCCAACCGAAGCCTGTAAATACAGGCTTATTGGCTCAATTCACATGGGCGATTTATTATCAAGATGAGGAGGTGCTGTCGAACTCCAGAGCCAAGAGTCATGAATTTCAGAGAGGGTTAGCGAGATCCCGGTGAACTCCGGCATAAAAAAAGAGCTATTCGAAGGATCTGAAGCCCGATCATATCGTTCCTTGAGATTAGGCTTGGTCTTAATCTCGAGAAGAGTGCTGATTTCACTTGGTCGATCTCAGTGCTTCAAATCAAATACTCCCTCGGTGAAGGCGAAGCTCTGCCAAATTTTCCATCAACCGGATCTAGATCTAAGACGGTCCATGGATATCAAAATCCTCGGCACAGGTAAAGATCCCGCACAAGCAGAAGACCGATAAACAATCTCCCTGCGTTTGTTTGATAGAGTTGTAATTTTTTATTTCTTTCATTGTGTAAAGAGTCTTATAAAAAGACCAATCTTTTGATCTTATTATAACGACCAAAGTTGTAATGAGTTATACAATGAAGAAAGCAACGTTTCACGAAAACAATAACTACTAAAATAATAAATAGCTAGATGGAATCTATGAAGAAATCCTATCAACCTGTGACTCTCCGTACGCCGGACTCGCTGCTTGAAAGGGGGGAAAATAACGAGCGTCAAAGCGCTATAGTGAGATCATTTCCACCTCTCCCCAGGGGAAGGGGTAGGAGTATATAGAAAATAGAGTCAGTACATATAAGTATGAAATCATTCATATAACTCTAACTAGAGATTAGTATTTAGGAATCCACAACACGAGAGTTAGTACGTCGAGCGAAATAATCCAAACAAGGAAACCCTCATGTATATACCATGTCTCAAATTATGACTCCCTGTATGTGTAAATTTTGATCTCCCGAAAACAGGGAACTTCGTTTGTATTGATAAGAAAGCTTATTACAAACTAATAATCAAATGTTTACAACAGAAGCGGAGGGAATGCCCTCCTTGTTTAACGTGGGTTCCTCGGTGGCGATATGGGATTTGACCACTAATAGAGGTGAGGGAGATAGCTTGACTGCTCCTTGAATTATGGGATGTGACCACACGTTGTTCGGAGACGTCCTGCTGTTCATTCGTACCGTCAATGGTCATTCGAAGAGCTGTGCTCTGCATCACGCTACATAGGAGTGGGAAAGCCCCTCCTCGTATGCGTGACAACGGCTGTCAGATGCTTGCGTGGATCTGACCAACCACCGAGCGTTGGCGGCTCTCGTCCCTTCACCTGGACAACTGAGGTAAGCTGCATTCATGAGGGTGCAGGCTGTTTCGGCGCCTGTCCACTCATTCGTACTGTGGACGGCCGCTTGACGGTCTTGGGGTACTGTGCCCTCTCCCTTGATTTGTGGGATTTGACCACTGATGTAACAATTCTCATACTCCAAGTGGGTAGTTGACAGTGAGCTGGCGAGTCTGCAGCTTGGGTCTGTAGGCGAGCTTAGGACTGCAGGCAGACTCGGGTCTGCAGGCGAGCTTGCAGGCGAGTTGAGTCTGCAGGCGAGTTTGGGACTGCAGGCAGACTTGGGTCTGCAGGCGAGCTTGCAGGCGAACTGGGTCTGCAGGCGAGCTCAGGTGCGCAGGCAGACTTGGGTCTGCAGGCGGATTTGGGACTGCAGGCGAATTTGAGTGGCGAGTTTGGGACTGCAGGCAGACTTGGGGTCTGCAGGCGGATTTGAGACTGCAGGCAGACTTGGGTCTGCAGGCGAATTTGTAACTGCAGGCGAAGCTGGGGACTGCAAACGAACCTGGGTCTGCAGGCGATCTTCAAGCCGTTAGGCGAGCTCTATAGCATGGATCGAAGAATAGGCCGTAACTTTCAAACCGTAAGTCGGAATTGGATGAATTATATATGAAAATCGCCTATCTCGACGAGATGGAGCCATCCGAACCAAGCCAAAGGCTTTGGTTCGCTTCCTCCGTTTCGCCAAATTCCTTACGGTTTGGGAGATATCTACGTTTTCCCCTTTTTCTGCTATTTCGGGCGAGGTTTTAGCAGTTTTGTTCTGAACTTCTCTGATAAGGATTAAAGGCAATTTTTATTGCCTACACTCCCTAAATTCCAACTCTAAACTCTATGAATGAAAAACAACAAACAAAAAGAAACATTTCAAACCTCAAACATGCAGAATAAATATCTCATGACAAAACTATACTCGAGTAGACGGCTCTAATGTAAGGGGGATCTCATCCAAAACAAAAGTTAACCATAAGCCATATCATGTAAGCCACGATCTTAAAGAAAGTACCCTACTCGCGGGAATCCAATATGGAAACAAAACTACAACTGATAATACTTATATGTGTGCATCTCCTTGTGCAATAACGATACTCTTGTAATATTCTTACTCAATTGTTCTGCGGCAATAGGTTTTATCGTCCTATTCCAGATACATGAAATAACGATACTTTTATAATACTCTTACTCAATCATCCTGCGAAAATAGGTTTTATCTTCCTATTCCGGATACATGAAATGACGATACTTTTATAATACTCTTACTCAATCGTCCTGTAGAAATAGGTTTTATCTTCCTATTCCGGATACATAAGTTTACTATACTCTTCATATTTATTTATTAAATTAAATTATGACAAAAAGTATGTTAACACAACATATTCTAAACATACATGCACATATCTCGATGTGTGTGTCCATATCTAGTATTCACTAACATCTCAGGTGTTAAACAACTCATAATCATTGTATCATAATAGTACAAGGTTGAGAGACTTGCTCGAAAACTCAAACAGTCGAACAAAACATG
Organism: Asparagus officinalis; assembly: GCF_001876935.1. NCBI lineage: Eukaryota > Viridiplantae > Streptophyta > Magnoliopsida > Asparagales > Asparagaceae > Asparagus > Asparagus officinalis. The sequence goes on from NC_033798.1 coordinate 49,404,802, forward strand.
CACAGGACCAAAGACTGAGTGGCGGTCAATCACGATTTTGCGACGATCGACCACGACAGGTTTCAGGGCCTACCCAGGCCTCTGTCCTACACGCGGTCGACCGTGGGCAGATTTTCCAGAATCTCATACTGATTGTGTGTGTTGTGTTCATACCGTGTTTATGTGATCCAAACATGATTGAAATAACATAATACTTGCATGAAATCATGTCTACAGCAGATAAAAACTTTTGGAAGCAATCTCAACATATATAGCATGATTATTTGAATTAACTTGATATACAAAACCCTAAATCATGCATAAAAACTCAAAACGAAGAACAAATCATCCTTCTTCAAATTAAACAACGTTTTAAATCATTTTCAGATCTTAAATATTTCTATAATTTCATTCTCAAACTTTTTAACATGGAAATACCTAGTCTTTATACATATAATGCAAAAGAATTGACTTTTATTCATAAACTAGTTAATTTACCTCTATAAAACATGTAAAAAACTCTTTAAAAATATTTTAAAAACTAGGAGGGGGATTAGCAGAGATGAACTTGCCTGAAATTTGTAGAAAAACGTTTAAGATGCTAAGTCAAAGAAGATCTCCAATCCAAAAGCCAGAAATCACACGAAAATCCTGTTGGCCTTCTTGTTTTGATGATGTTTAACAAACAATTTATCACTAATGTTGTTTGTCTAGTATTCTTGTTTTGATGATGTTTAACAAACAATTTATCACTAATGTTGTTTGTCTAGTATTTATGTTTTCTTATTTATTATAGACAAACAACAAACAATTTATCACTAATGTTGTTTGTCTAGTATTTATGTTTTCTTATTTATTATAGACAAACAACGAGTTGGAGGTTGGATGGATTGCGCGTCAACGATCATATCCAAAGGAGGTTGGCGGAATGTCGGGTTGAAGCCTTGCAATTCAAAGTTCAAGATCCAAGTTCAGCTTCATCCGCAGAGTGTACCAAGTCAAGCCTATTGAAGATCAAGATCATTGCTTGGGTGTTACCTTAAGCTTAATATCATATACACACACGTATTTGGTTTCTATGTATATATATAGTTATATATATACATGCATGGTTTTGGGTTTTCATGTTTACAAATATGAAATTATATTTTTCATATTTATTATTGTGATTTGGTTTAACTACTTAGATATGAAACAAATATATTTTCATATACATACTCATATGTTTCATTTTCTATTGTATTTGTGAAAATATTGTATTCTTAGTTTTTGGACTTAACAATAATCATATATATATATTATTAAGTCTATATAATCATTGTGCAAAGTTTCAAAACATGATTTAGCCTAAATGTCAAAATTCACATGTTTACATTTTCGTGTTTTGAACTATTTTGCAAAATGATGATTTTTCACAAACGGGAAATGTAAATTGGAAAATTCTTTTTGTAACATGTTCATTTACATGTTTATATACATTTCCCAAAGTTTCATTATTTTTGGACTTCATTTGTTATTTTTAACAATTTTCAAAAGTTTCAAAAATCAGCTTTAAAAACTATTTTCTATAGTATCAGATTTTTGGGGTTTTTGGCTGAGATTTTGAGTGGGTATAAATACCCCATTGTTGTTCTCTTTAAAGTAATCCAAGAAGTTTTTAAACAATGTTTTAAACAAGGGTTTAAGCTTGTTTAGTTTTGGTTTAAGTTTGTTTTGGGTTTGTTGTTACAAAGAGGAGTTTACATCAACTATTGAAGAGTTCATCTTCAATATTTCATCATCCTCTCTTTGTGTTTATAGAGAAGTTTCCTTAACTCTATTTCCTAGCATTTCTACTATTGTATTTCATATCAATCTTATTGCTAGTTCTTATTGAGTTAAGTTTTTTTTGAATCTCATTGTTACACACACCCACATGAGCTTATTGTATTTGCATTCATAATATATTTGGGGTTGTGAGAGTTGTAACATTGAGTGTGAGCTTTCATTGTATTCTCATCCATAGTAGAGAACAAACAATTATTGTATTGAGCCTAATTGTGAGATTTACTTTGTAATACACTTGTACACCGAGTGAGGAATGTGTGGTGAGAGTCGAGGATCGTTCCAAGAGGAGTGGCGTCGGTTGATGAACCTAGGGACAGGTTATAACCGAGCACTTGAGGGAGACACGGCTAGGTCCAACACATAGTGGGTGTAGAGTGTGATTGCATAGTGTTTGTTGTGTGAGAGTTTTCGGTGAACTTGTAAACCGAGTGTGTAGAAGTTCCGGCTTCCAAACCGGATTGTGATAGTGGATTTCTTCCCGGGAGTGGGGAGCGGAGACGTAGGACGGAAGGTCTGAACTCCGTGATCATTTGAGTGTGTTTGAGTTTGTCATTGGTGCATTTGCTTTTGCATTTATCTTATATCGCCAATTGTGCATTGATCATTTATTTCATCCACTATCTAGTTCTTTTTGTTTACCCTTGTGTTAGTTTATATATCCTTGCACATACATTGCCTATATCTCTTTGTTAGGATATATCTCGTTGTTCATATTGTTTATCCTAGCTCATATATTGTCATATTCATACTTGCTAGGATAACTTGTTAATTAATTTTAATTGACATAGATTAGCATAAGACCCTAATCACCCCCCCCTCTAGAGTCCAACAATTGGTATCAGAGCTTGGTGCTCTTTGATTTAAGGTCTAATCGCCTTGAGTTAAAGAACCAAGTTATCTTTTTGTGCTAATCTTATTTTGATTGCATTTGTATTTTGCTTACATATTTTTTACAAATTATGGATATGAATGATGCATCTTGTTTAGGCTATGATTCTAGTATTGCTCCTAATGCATCTTGTTTAGGCTATGATTCTAGTATTGCTCCTAAATTCAATGTTTTCCCTTATGCTCAATGGTGCTTTAGATTCAAACTAAATTCAATGTTTTCCCTTATGCTCAATGGTGCTTTAGATTCAAAATATTTATTCAATCTAAAAATATTAATTTATGGGAAATCATTGATTGTGCTTATATTATGGCCACGTTAGAGAAATCCAAGTGGAGCAAACATGATAAAAAGATGTTTATTATGAACAAGCTTATGTTAGAATTTTTATTAAATGCATTTGATTCATCTATGTCTAACAAGCTTGATTCTTTTGATAGCGCTTATACATTATGGAAATTCATAGAAGCGCATCAAGGGGACTTGGAGGCGATCCGACAAGCTTTGGAGGATCCCGCTTCAAGTTCTAAAGGAGCTTCATGCACACGAGCACTAGGTGATAGCCCTAGTGAGGTTTGCGAGTTCGAACCCGATAATAATTTATATAGTGATGAACTTGCTTGTGCTAGTAATAAATTATTGCATGCCTGCAAGAAATTGCAAAATGATTTTATTGATTTACAAAGCAAGCATGTAATTTTGAAATCCGATTATGAGTCTTTAACTTCTAAGTTTGATACTATTTCTAATGAAAATATGATCCTTAAAGAAAACAATGAAAAATTAAAATTGGATCATGATTCTTTGCTTTCAAACTTTGCCAAGTTAACTCATGAAAGAGATGATGCCATGTTAGAAGTAAAGAACATACAAAATGATACTGCTTCTTTTATAAATAACTATTTATGTTCTACTTCTAAAAGTGTATGAAAAAATGCATTTCATCTTTAGATTCAACTTTGAAAATATGCTTTGATAATCATAAGAGGCTTATGGATATGTGTGCCAAGTCTAAGAAATCATCTACTCATCATGCACACATATATAGCAAAGTTTACAAGTGCTCTATTTGCAGTCGTAAAGGCCATCTAGCTAAATTTTGCTATGATGCACACAAATATAAAAATGTCAATGCTCCTTGTGCATCTCATGTAGCTTCTTCATCTTGTACACTTACACATTCACATGCTCATTCTCACAAAGTTTATCATAAGCATGCTAGTGTGTTCAAGTGTGATCATTGTGGTCGTTTTGGTCATTTGGCCGAATATTATTTTGATTTGAAAAGAAAATCACGTTTGCCAAATGTATCTAGTAGACCACATGTTTTTAAATGTGATGTTTGTTGTAGATATGGCCACTTAGGAAAGTTTTGTTTTGATAATGTTTCACATTTGCAAAATAATCTTAAAAGATCATCTATAGTTGCAAATGTTTCCCGTGCACGAGCTAATGGTCCACAAAAACAAATGGATCTCTTTCATTGCACAAATTACAATCAGAAGGGTCATTTGAATGAATATTGTTTTGACCGTGTTAGTGCACCATATGTGCCTAAGAGGGTTCATAACCCTAGCGCTTTGAGCTTAAATGATAGGAGTCATGTCCCTAAATCTTTTGGTACCAAGAGTTCTTGGGTACCAAAACAAATTTAAACTTTAAACCAAGAATTTTAGTGTTCTTACTTTTCTTTTTCTTGGTTTTAAAAGTGTATTTTAAAGCTTTTAGAAACAACATTCGCTTTTATTGGTCATAACTCTTTTTGTTTTCATGATTATGTGATTTTGTTGGAGAGGCTTGTAGTTATATACCTCTCGCGGTTTTTGGTTGTTTATTCGGCCAAATCTGTTTCCGAGCTGCTAAAATATTTATTATGGGTTGATACTCATGCTCAAGGGCTAGATATAATACCGTCTCTTGATTTTTGAAAATTAATTGATGATTTTGGTTTTATGATTTAAATTTTGATTTAATGATATTCTTTGTGTTGTTCCGTTTTCTATTTGAAACTTTTGCATGATCTCATGTTCTCTCCTCTTCTGATTTCATAAATCTATTCTTTTATATGGTTTTTTATATTTTTCTATGTTAATGAGACAATCTATTCTTCATATTGACATATTTATAGTGTTCTTCGTTATCTTTTTGTATGTAGTGATTATTTAGCGATATTCATGTATGCTTGCTCACATGTTTGCCATGATCTTTTATTGCTTATATTTCATATGGCTTTTTGATAGGGGGAGCTATTCCCTATAGTTGCTTTGTACTCATCTATGCTTATTGATAGGGGGAGCTTTCGCTCTCTTATTCCTTTGTCCCCTTTTTGATGTTGTCAAAGGGGGAGAAATATTGTGAGTATATTCTTTCTTATTTATATGCATGTGAATTATAAATTATATATTTATTTCCTTCATGCATATATCTCTTTTTGTAAATTATTTGTCATCATCAAAAAGGGGGAGATTGTTGGCCTTCTTGTTTTGATGATGTTTAACAAACAATTTACCACTAATGTTGTTTGTCTAGTATTTGTGTTTTCTTATTTATTATAGACAAACAACGAGTTGGAGGTTGGATGGATTGCGCGTTAACGATCATAACCAAAGGAGGTTGGCGGAATGTCGAGTTGAAGCCTTGCAATTCAAAGTTCAAGATCCAAGTTCAGCTTCATTCGCAGAGTGTACCAAGTCAAGCCTATTGAAGATCAAGATCATTGCTTGGGTAACTTAGTTTAGGTTTTATATTATGTGTGTTAGATACTCTAAGCTCAATATCATATACACTAACGTATTTGGTTTCTATGTATATATATAGTCATATATATATACAACACAAGTTTTGGTTTTTATGTTTATAAATATGAAATTACATATTTCATATTTATTATTGTGATTTGGTTTAACTACTTAGATATGAAACAAATATATTTTCATATACATACTCATATGTTTCATTTTCTATTGTATTTGTAAAAATATTGTATTCTTAGTTTTTGGACTTAACAATAATCATATACATATTTTATTAAGTCTATATAATCATTGTGCAAAGTTTCAAAACATGGTTTAGCCTAAATGTCAAAATTCACATGTTTACATTTTCGTGTTTTGAACTATTTTGCAAAATAATGATTTTTCACAAATAGGAAATACAATTTGGAAAATTCTTTTTGTAACATGTTCATTTACATACTTATATACATTTTCCAAAGTTTCATTATTTTTGGACTTCATTTGTTATTTTTAACATATTTTCAAAAGTCTCAAAATCTGTTTTAAAATCAGTTTTGGAATGTATCAGTCCTCGGTCGACCGCACCGGTCGACCGCACATGTGATCATTCGTCAGTGGGCAGCAGAGAGTTTGTCGGCGACCGCACCGGTCGACCGAGAGCTCGAAATTTCCATCGGTCGACCGCACCGGTCGACCGAATAAGTCTCTGCTCGTTTTCTCAGATTGGGATCTGGATACCGGTCGACCGCGAATTTTTTCGGTCGATCGCCGCTCAGTCAGATTCCTTCCAACGGCTATTTTTGTTATCGTTGGCTGGGGCTGTTTTTGTCTTTTGCTTGGGGGTTTTTGGCTGAGATTTTGAGTGGGTATAAATACCCCATTGCTGTTCTCTTTTAAGCAATCTAAGAAGTTTTTAAACAATGTTTTAAACAAGGGTTTAAGCTTGTTTAGTTTTGGTTTAAGTTTGTTTTGGGTTTGCTGTTACAAAGAGGAGTTTACATCAACTATTGAAGAGTTCATCTTCAACATTTCATCATCCTCTCTTTGTGTTTATAGAGAAGTTTCCTTAACTCTATTTCCTAGCATTTCTACTATTGTATTTCATATCAATCTTATTGCTAATTCTTATTGAGTTAAGTTTTTATTGAATCTCATTGTTACACACACCCATATGATCTTATTGTATTTGCATTCATAATATATTTGGGGTTGTGAGAGTTGTAACATTGAGTGTGAGCTTTCATTGTGTTCTCATCCATAGTAGAGAACAAACAATTATTGTATTGAGCCTAATTGTGAGATTCACTTTGTAATACACTTGTACACCGAGTGAGGAGTGTGTAGTGAGAGTCGGGTATCGTTCCAAGAGGAGTGGCGTCGGTTGACGAACCTAGGGAGAGGTTGTAACCGAGCACTTGATTAGTGGGTGTAGAGTGGGATTACAATAGTGTGTTGATTGTAAAGTTTTCGGTTAGCTAGAAAACCGAGTGTGAGGTGTAAACGTTATTCGGGTGAGCGTAGAAAACCCGGTTGTGATAGTGGATTTGTCCCCGGGAGTGGGGAGCGGAGACGTAGGACGGAAGGTCCGAACTCCGTGATCATTTGAGTGTGTTTGAGTTTGTCATTGGCGCATTTGCTTTTGAATTTATCTTATATCGCCAATTGTGCATTGCTCATTTATTTCATCCACTATCTAGTTCTTTTTGTTTACCCTTGTGTTAGTTTATATATCCTTGCACATACATTGCCTATATCTCTTTGTTAGGATATATCTCGTTGTTCATATTGTTTATCCTAGCTCATATATTGTCATATTCATACTTGCTAGGATAACTTGTTAATTAATTTTAATTATCATATAATCGGATTAGATTAGCATAAGACCCTAATCACCCCCCTCTAGGGTCCAACAAATCCCGCTTGAAAGCCTCCAATCTTCTCCAAGAATCCAAAAAGAGTTTAAAGGGGTTTTGGTGGCTGTTAGGGTTCTTAGAAAACTGAAAATATCGTGTACATATGATATATAAATCAGAGAAAATGGATGTGGGCTTTAGAAAACCGAAACCAATTCAAAATAGGAATCTGACTCTCTGCAGGTTTCGCGGTCGACCGTGGTGATCGACCGGACTGCGATCGACCGGACTAGAATTTTCCAGCTTCTTATATTTTTGGCCATTGTGCATGTTTCAACTCTTTTCTTCCTCACGAATGATCTTGTTTATACTCAAAACACATGGTATACTACTTATATATCATTTAACTATATTTATCAAAATAAATATCCATATATCATAATTAATCACATATTAATTATATTAACACAAATTTTCGTGGTTTTACATGTTCATTGATAAATTTTACATCATAGGGATTTTGGGGAGGGGAAGGGTTACATTTTTGTCGTCACGACTTAGAAGTTGAGGCTCCTTGATTAGTTTGTCCGTGCTTAGGTCCCATAAAATCTTCTGAATGGGAATTGACAGCAGGTCGAACGATAGTTGAAGGCGGCGGCTGGCTGATGTGCAGCAGTTTGGTGGTGTTGTTGGCCGATGATTGGTAGCGCTGGTTGTTGAAGGAGAGAGGTGGTGACTGAATCGAAATAGGGGTGGTTGCTAGGTCGAATTAGTTGGGGAGGGGTGTTGAGGTGACGGTGAGAAGATGAAGGATGGGGGTGGTGTCGAAGGTGGGAGGGACGGGGGTGAGTTTTTGCGGAGAGAAGGGAGAGGACGGTAGCTTGGTCACGCTGATGATGAGGAGGAGGAGATGAGGAAAAGAGGTGGGGGAGGTTGCTGCAGTGATGAGTAGTGGAGGAGGAGGCGGTTTGGTGGTGGGGAAGGACGGGGGCGGTGGAGGATGATGGTGAGAAGGGAGCGGCGCTGGTCTAATCGGTAGTCGAGTTTGGGCTAGGTCGGAGGAGAGAGCGATCAGGTGGTGTTGATTTGGGTTAGGGCAAAGAAGAGGAAAGAGGTGTGTTTATTTTCTTCTGTGAACTAGGGGTGTGTCGGACTATGGGTGTGGCGGACAGGTGTGGTAGGGTCTAGAATTTAGTGTCCAGCTTTCCCTGTAGCGAGCCATGGGTGTGGCGAACACTACCCCTGGGTGTGGTAGAGTCTATCATCCCATTTTAACTCCTTTTTTTGTAGTTTTTTTTATCTATCCTTAGTTAATGTCATGTTCTCCCTTCTTCTCAACTGCATGATTAAAAATATTAAAAGTTAAATTTGTGTCGATCCAATTACCTATAAAAATAATAAATAGAATTAAAATAAAATAAAAGAAAATAAAAGAATAAGAATGGAGGAAAAACTTGGGTTGCCTCCCAAGAAGCGCTCGTTTATGGTCATGAGCTCGACCCCTTTTTTGCTCAATTCTCCGATGAAGGGGGATCATAAAGGATATAAGTGACCCCTTTTTTATTTTGTTCACCTATAATATAGTGCTTCAATCTTTGCCCATTCACCTTGAAAGATCCCGTTGTTTCGCTTCAAACTTCAACAACTCCACTAGGAAAGACCTCACGGACTTGAAAAGGTCCGGACCACCTAGACTTGAGTTTGTCGGGAAAAAGCTTCAAACGAGAGTTGAAAAGTAATACCATATCTCCTTGATTAAGCTCTCTTTGAAGGATATTCTTATTGTGCCATAATTTAGTCTTTTCTTTATAAATGCGAGCATTCTCATAAGATTCTTATCTTAACTCATCTAGCTCATGAAGTTGAAGATTTATTTTCTCACCTGCGATCTTCATATCAAAATTAAGCAACTTAATGGCCCAATACGCCTTGTGCTCTAACTCAACTAGGAGATGACAGGTTTTACCATATACCAACTTAAACGGTGTCATGCCTATGGGTGTTTTTTAGGCAGTTCGATAGGCCCATAAGGCATCCGGGGGTTTTATAGACCAATCTTTTCTTGAACGATTAATTATTTTCTCCAAAATACTCTTAATTTCATGATTTGAAACCTCTACTTGACCACTAGTTTGAGGATTGTATGGCGTGACAACCTTATGAGTGACCCCATATTGTCTTAAGAGAGCTTCGAATTTTCTTTCAATGAAGTGTGAACCACCATCACTGATTACCATCCGTGGCACCCTAAATCTTGGAAAAATGATGTTCTTGAATAGTTTCACAACCACTTTAGCATCGTTGGTGAGGGATGCTATCGCTTCTACCCACTTGGAGATGTAGTCCACCGCCACTAAGATGAACTTGTTGTTACACGATGGCGGAAACAGTCCCATGAAATCTATGTCCCACATATCAAAGACCTTAATTTCCAAGATGGAGTGTAAAGGCATCTCATGTCACTTCGAAATGTTCACGGTCCTCTGACAACTATCACAAGATATCACAAACTATCTTGCGTCCCTGAAAAGACTCGGCCAATAGAAACCTGATTATAGAACTTTTGTAGCTGTCTTTGAAGTGCTTGCATGTCCCCCGTATGAAGATGAATGGCAATGGTGGAGAATACTTGTAACCTCATCTTCAGGAACACACATTATAAACATCCCATCAACACACCGTTTGTATAGAAGTAGTTCATCCTAAAAAAATACTTCAAGTCAGCAAAGAACTTATTTTTCTATTGATAGCTTAGATCCGGAGGCAAGACTCCACACACTATGTAGTTGACGAAGTCTGCATACCATGGCATCCAATCTTTCAATGGCTAACAATTGATCATCTGGGAAGGAGTCATCGATTGGTAGTTCATCCTCCTCCCTATCATGTGATTCTGGTTTCATCCTCGACAAATGGTCTGCCACCAAATTTTCTGTCCCTTTCTTATCTTTTATTTCTAGGTCAAATTCATGCAAAAGTAGTATCCATCGAATCAACCTAGGCTTGGCATCTTGCTTGCTCAAAAGATATTTGATGGCGGAGTGGTCAGTATAAACGATGACTTTGGACCCTACTAAGTAAGATTTGAACTTGTCAAAGGCGAAAACAACTGCTAATAACTCCTTTTTAGTGGTAGCATAGTTAACTTGGGCCTCATCAAGAGTGTGAGTAGCATAATAAATTGCATGAACTATTTTGTCCTTTCTTTGACCCAACACAGCACCAACCGCGTAATCACTTGCATCAGTCATGACTTCAAATGGGAGATTCCAATCCGGCGGTTGCATAATATGAGCTGTTATCAATGTTTCCTTCAACCTACGAAAAGTATCAAGACATTCATCAGTGAAATCATGGGGAGCATCTTTAAGAAGAAGTTTAGTTAAGGGTTTTGTAATTTTTGAAAAGTCTTTGATGAAACACCAATAGAAACCGGCATGTCCCAAAAAACTTCTTACTCCCCTAACCGACGTTGGTGGCGGTAATTTTTTAATAATTTCCACTTTTGCTCGATCAACCTCAATTCCATGCTCGGACACCTTGTGTCATAGAACTATTCCATCCCTTACCATAAAGTGGCATTTCTCTCAGTTTAGGACTAAATTATTTTTTTGCAACACTACAAAACTTAAGACAAGTTATTTAAACAACCATCAAAAGTAGTCCCATACACGGAGAAGTCATTCATAAACACATCCATAATGTTTTCTATAAAATCAGAGAAAATAGCCATCATACATCATTGAAAAGTGGTGGGGGCATTACAAAGACCGAAAGGCATGCGCCTATAAGCAAAGGTCCCATAAGGACAGGTAAAAGTGGTCTTTTCCTGGTCACTAGGATGAATAGGGATTTGGAAAAACCCCGAATAGCCATCTAAATAACAAAAATAGGAATGTCTTGCCAACCTTTCCAACATCTGGTCTATAAAGGGAAGTGGAAAATGATATTTTCGGGTTGCCTTGTTCAACTTTCTATAATCAATACACATCCTCCAACCTGTAACCATCCTAGTAGGAATAAGTTTATTATTCGTATTCTTATTAGTTTTATTTTCATTCAGACATGCATTCACAATCACATGATAAGTGGAGTTAGGGCCAAGAAATTCATACCTTGAAGAGGAAGGGAGAGGTTTTAATTCTACCTTTGGTGCTTTATCCTCTTCACAAGTAGAAACTTTTGGCTCTAACTTCAGACTTTCAAACTTTGCATTCAAAAATGGAGCACCTGATGTTGATTCTAAAGATTGAGAATATGCGGCTATCTCGGGGTCTTCATTATTTATTGAACCTTCGCTTACAAAACACTTCTCAAGTGGATCAGCTGAGTAATGGTTTGCAAGTTTCTCATGTGTACACTTGTCAATCAGGTCGACCTTGTAACAAATTTTATCAGTTAGAGGGAGTTTCATAGTATTGCTTAAATCAAATTCTATCATTTCCCCTCCAATATTTAGGGAGAGCCTTCCATTTTTAACACCAATTATAGCACCTGTAGTAGCAAGGAAGGGTCTTCCTAATATAATTAGAATGTTAGAATCTTCTTCTATTTCCAAAATAACGAAATCAACCGGGATAAAGAACTTACCGACTTGGATAGGTACATCTTCAAGTATACCTACCGGATATTTTACCGATCGATCCACCAATTGGAGTGATATCGTGGTTGGCTTCAAATCAGCTATGCCAAGCTTCTTACAAATAGACATCGGCATCAAACTTACGCTTGCATCTAAATCACACAAAGCACGGTTAATAGAGACATTACCTATAACACAAGGAATAAAAAATGAACCTGGATCCTTAAGCTTAGCAGGCAACTTATTTTGGATGATAGCACTACACTCCTCAGTAAGGGCCACAATCTCGTATTCTTCTAACTTTCTTTTATTAGATAGGATCTCTTTCAAGAACTTAGCATAGGAAGGCATTTGAGAAATAGCTTCAGTGAACGAGATATTGATGTGCAACTTTTTTAAAATCTCCAAAAATTTTCCGAACTGTTTTTCTAACTTAGCCTTAGTTAACCTTTAGGGAAAGGGTAGAGGAGGCTTGTAAGGAGCTAGAGACACATATTTCTTAACTTTTTCTTCTTCCTGTGTTTGGGGTCTCATTATCCACATCTATCACATTTTTAGTTTTTTCTTCATGACGACCATCTACCCTATCATTTTCCTTCATCTTAGGTCCATCATATTGTTTTCCACTCCTAAGGGTTATAGCATTCACATGACTCCTGGAATTCGTCTCAGGTTGTCCAGGTAGCATGCTTGAAGGCCTAGAAGAAGAGCTAGTATTTGTGCCAATTGGGTGATTTGTTTTTCTAACATCTTGTTATGTGTAGCTAGGGAATCCATCTTAGAGGCCAATTGTTTTATTACCTCATTCGTGGTTTGTTGTTGTTGCTTAAACTCTTCATTCAATCTCGACTGAGTCGTCACAAACTTTTCCATCATATTTTCCAAATTAGACCTTTGGGGAGGGAGATTAGATTGAGGAGCATGAAAATCAGGAGGAGCAAAATTAGATGCGGGCATGGGATTTCCAGGTATAAGAAAAATTAGGATGATTCTTCCACCCCGGATTATAAGTGTTGGAGAAAGGGTCTCCCTTCTGATTAAAGTGAAAAATTAGGATGATTCTTCCACCCCGGATTATAAGTGTTGGAGAAAGGGTCTCCCTTCTGATTAAAGTTATTAACATAGTTAACATGGGATTATAAGTGTTGGAGAAAGGGTCTCCCTTCTGATTAAAGTTATTAACATAGTTAACATGTTCATTACCAAAAGTATTAAGGGATGAGGGGTTTCCTAATTGACATTCAAGTGCAGTGTGACCCACATAACCACATATCTTGCATGCAATTAAAGTAGACGCCACAAAATTAATACTTAAGTTTTCAACTTTTTTAAATAAAGCATCAACTTTAGAGGATATATGGTCTAAAGTATCAATTTCATACTTTCCTCCTTTTGATGTCTGAGCCCGCTCATTCACCCATTGATAGTAATTTTGAGCCATGTCTTCAATGAGAGTGTATGCCTTGTCTATTGTTTTGTTCATCAAAACTCCTCCTGCAGCAGCATCAATAGTCATCCGAGTATTGTAAGTGAGCCCGTTGTAGAAGGTGTGAACAATTAACCACTTCTCTAATCCATGGTGAGGGCACATCCTCAATAATTCCTTGTAGCGTTCCCAAGCTTCATAGAGTGATTCTCCTTCCTTCTATACAAAGCTTGTGATTTGGTTCCTCATTTGTACTGTTTTATTTGGGGGAATATACTTTACAAGAAATGCCCTAGATAACTGATCCTAAGTGGTGATGGACCCAGCTGGCAATGAGTGCAACTAAGCCCTAGCCTTGTCCTTTAAAGAGAACGAAAATAGTCTGAGTCGAATAACATCATTGGTCACTCCATTAAGCTTCAAAGTGTCGCAATACTCTAAGAAAATCGACAGGTGGAAATTCGGGTCTTTAGTAGCACCTCCTCCAAACTGATTTTGCTAAATCATTGAGAGCAGTGAGGGTTTTAGCTCAAAATTATTAGCTTCAACAGTAGGCCTTGTAATGCTCGATTGCGTGCCTTGAGCATTTGGGGTAGCAAAATCCTTAAGAAACTGATTCTGATCACCCATCGTAGCTTGTTCTATGTTCCTTTGCTCCCTTATATACATTCTTATCTCTGCAAGAGTCACTGATAGTTCATAATTGTTTTCGTTGTGTACTTCTGTTTGATGTCCTTGCATAAAAGAAGTGAGTAGCGAAGAGAATATAAAAAAATAAAAAATAAAAATCTAGTCTAGCTTAATAACGTAAGCACTCAATAATAACACCATAGTCCCCGGCAACGACGCTAAAAACTTGATAGGAAAAATCTGCAAGCGCACAGACTCGTTGTATCTATCAAGGTCGATCCCACAGGGACTAGGAGTTAATTATCAAATTTCACGTTATTTGACTAGCTAAACTAATGAGTAAATTAGGAGAGATGAAAATTAAAAGAAATAAAAGAAATAGCTAATCAGGGGGAACTCAATATAATAAAAAGCCAGGATTAGATTTTCACCACAACTTCGATGCTCAATGATGAATTATTTTAGTTCTCGGTGTTGGTTTAAACTAGAAAGGGTGAATTAGCCTAAATTAATCTAAAGCCTCTTTCAAGGTCTAAAGATCATGCCTAATTAATAGAAAGGGTGAATTAGCCTAAATTAATCTAAAGCCTCTTTCAAGGTCTAAAGATCATGCCTAATTAATCCTAATTAACCTACTTTTATGGAATCAAGATTAAATTAAACACATTAAGCTTTATGCTAATTCTAATCAAATCCCTAAGGAATCTAGCCTACTTTCGTGATTCGAGTACCCTGCTTAAATTTCTAGAGGTTCGGTATTAATCTTCACCTGTCAGTCCCTCAATTAATTACCTATGATTTCTAATATGGTGATCAAGCGAATCAAAAAAATTAAAACACAAGAAATTAAGTTTAAAGATTTAAACTTTCACCAAGAACCTATATTAATTCATCATCAATCACCAAAAAGTTGGTTTATTTCCTAATCCTAGACAAAGAATCTACTCACACATGATTGAGATAAGAGAATACACCAAATAATTATGCAAATTAATCATAAGAAGAAATAAATTAAAGATAGGAAAGATTTCACCCGTCTTTCAATTGAAATCTTCAAAATAAGAACTTACAATTCAATCTTGTACAAGAAATTAGTGTCTTCCTTCAATACTTGAACTCTAAAATAGTTGCTAATTGACGGCTAAGAGAACATAACAAAAGATATCTAAAACCTAAGCCAAAATATCTATTTATATGTCTTCAAAAAATTTATAAAAATATAAGGCCTGCACCACGGGTGTGGTGCGCACCACACCAGGGTGTGGTGGAATCTGTTTTGCTGATTTTGTGCTTGTTTGTCCAGTTTTCGATATTTTGGCTATAACTTTTGAGTCCAACCTCAAAATGAGGTAATTCAAGTTGCATTGGAAATTTATTGAAGAGATCTACAACTTTTATCTTTTGAGCTTTTCCAAATTCAGATTACATCATGGTCGAAATTCTAGTTTTTCATACTCATGCATCCATTTTCTTCTCAAACCATGCATTCGAAATCTTGGTGTTGCTTCAAACTCTTGTTTAACTTCTAACGATCATTGAATCTTTCAATCTTGAGCCAATACCTACATATAAGAACACAAATAACAGTAGTATCCTCGATCTAAACACGAAATATGCATTAAACATCCGTAAATCATGCTTGAAATATTTTACGTGTTTATCACTTTCATTTTGAGAGAAGTCTGATTTCTGTGTCATTCTCCTTTCTATAATAGTATGCTTGAGGGATATGCTACATTGGAGGTCATAGGTAAGCCTATGAAGGAGAAGGACTTCGAAAATAATGTAGAAATTCAGGAGAATGAGATAAAGTGGGAAGGTGAAGTGTCATCATCTTCAGGTTGGGTTGATCTCGTGCCGGAGGTAAAAGTAGTTCAACCTCCTCCTAATCATAGCAAGCTATAGGTGATGGAGGGGGGCGATGATCGGTGAAAGGGCAAATTAGTAATTACCAATTTTTCAAAATTCAAAAGTAGCGGGATCTAAGGCATCTTCTAAGGAATCTTCGGATTCTTAAAGAAATCTCCGGAGCAAATGCATCTCTCTCCCTCATGTTTCTCTACATCCAGCTAATCAGTCAATTTCGGATATAATTGAGGTCTTTTTGAATGGTAACCTTATTACTGTAGAGCGTAATAAATAGGAGTAGTTTATTAGAATTTAGGGTGTGTCTGGATCTAATCTACCGAATTAGATTGGCAAATCATCAGGGAATCTTCCATCTAACTTATCATCTGACTCAATCAGTGAGATTGCTAAATAGGGTCCAATTTAGTCTCTCTTCATCCTGGATTTGAACACTTTGTGAAGTCCAGAAAGAAGAAGCCAATTAGGTGTTCGAGGCTAGTTAGCAAGCCTCTCAGTGCAAAGCATTATCGTAAACATTTGGCTGCTTCTTGTTCATGGGTTTCCTCTTCTAAGAGGGGTAAGGGGTCTTCGTCTGCTTCTATTTCTCTCCCTATCAATTCTAAATCAATCTTGGACAATGCCACAATCTCTGTCAACTACGGCATGAAAGAACCTATCCCATTGGAGGGGATTGATAAACTTAAGTCTATGGAGCTGGAGAGAGCTGGGGATATCTCTTGATTCCCTCTCTCTTTCATGTTTAAGTTGTGGTTGTTTTTATCCTTATGAAGATAGGTTCCTAGAATGTCAGAGGTCTAAATGACCCTGTTAAACGCCAGTTAGTTAGAGATAGTACCTCTTCTGCTGGTCTTGACATAGTTGGTATTCAAGAATCCAAACTTAGTTCCATTAGACCCAATATTCTTAAAAGTCTAAGTTGTAATAGAATCTCATCAAGACTTAGTATTGATACTACTAATTCTAGAGGTGGTGTACTCTTGGGATCGAATGAATCCATGTTTGATTATTCAGATTCTTTCATTGATATCATTTACATATCTATTATCCTTAATCATAAATCCCTGAATTGGAAGTTTATTAGTACCACTGTTCATGCTCCTACCAATAAAGAGGATAAGGAAGTTTGTTCTTGGGAAATAGAGAGAGTATGTAGACAATACCCCTTTCCTTAGGTTCTACATGATGACTTCAATGTCACTCTGAATGTTAAGGAAAGGAGTGAGAGATCTGGACCCCTTCGTGACATTCAAAATTTTAGGGTTTGGTTGACAAGATTTTTCTTATTGATTTACCTCTTAATGGTAGAAACTTTACTTGGTCCAATTTGAAAGATGTTCCTATTCTTGCTAGACTTGATCGTTTTCTTATATCATCTGATTTTGACTACAAATTCCCATCCATGGTGAAATTCTCATACTTATTAGCCTGCTCTGATCACTGCCCTGTTATCCTAGATACCTCTTGCCTCAAACCTAAGGCTCTCTTTAGGTTTGAAAAATTTTAGTTATCTCATTATGCTTTTTCATCTTTTATCAAAGAGTGTTGGCTGTCTTTTGTTCGTAGGGATTCTCCTGTTGAGCATTTGTCTCTCAAAATAAAGCTTCTAAAAAGAAGGCTTAAATGGTGGGGAAAAAAATCTTTGGGTCCCTTTCTTACACTAAGAATAATCTTTTAGCAAAGATAGACACTATTTCCCTTCTAGAGGAATCTAGACCTCTTTCCCAATCTGAGCTCTCTCATAGAATAAATTTTAAATCTCAACTTTTTTCTATATCTAGGGATGAAGAAGTGTATTGGCGCCAAAGAACCAAAACCCTTTGGCGCAATGAAGGAGATTCTAACTCTTCTTTTTTTCCACAAAATTGCTTCTGTTTATAGAAGACAGAATTTTATTCACTCTCTTATGCACAATGATTCTTTTCTTTCTTCTAAGTATGATATTAAGGAGGTCTTTTAGTCCTACTTTACCTCCCACTTCCAAGCTTCACATCAATCTTCTTTTGTTATTAATTGGGATTCTATCTATCCTCTCAACTCCAACAATTTGCCTATGTTGGACAATCCCTTTACTCTTGAAGAGATCAAGCAAGCTGTTTTTTCCTTACATCCAGATAAGTCCCCTGGTCCTAATACTTTTTTAATTCTTTTTTGCCAAAAATTTTGGGACACTATCTAAGATCATATCTTCTCTTTCTTCAACTGTTTATATTTGGATGCCTCAATTTAGATGCCTCTCCTCTCCACTTAACTTTTCATACATATCTCTTATCCCAAAAGTTGATGAAGCTAATCATGTTAAAGATTTAGACCTATTAGTCTTCTAAATGGTCTTTTTAAAATTTTCATGAAGGTTTTAGCTAACAGGTTAGCTCCTCTTTTTTCTTTTCTTGTTGATCAATCTCAATCTGTTTTCCAAGCAGGTAAGTCTACCATTGATTCTATTATCTTATCAAGTGAAATGATCTATAACTATTGCTCTAAGAAAAAGGAGATTTGTGTTTTTAAAATGGATTTCATGAATGATTTTGATTGTGTGAGTTGGTGATGGAATAAAAACATGTACCAAATGTTACAAGTGCACAACCAATCAAGTTATAGTATAAAAAGTTATCGATCCCACGAGGAAGGTGTTTGAAAGAAATAATTAGATTCGGTTCTTATGTTGTGTGTGACAATTAGGAGTGGTTAGAAACAAGTAAATAAAAAGGAGACGTTTGTTTGTTTGGAGGGTTGATTGTGTGTTGTATTATATTCAAAATAAAATGTTGATTAAGAGGGAAGAAGAATAAATAAATAAAATTACAATCATAGAACAAGAAATGTAAGAAAGGAGGAAAAAGAAAAAGAAAAAGAAAACAAGAGAATAAAAGAAAAGAATAAAATCAAGAAAGTGAAAACAAATGAGGATATCAATTTAAAGATATTAGGAATCTAAAATTGAATCCACTAAATTATTTCTCTTAGTAATTATGAAATATTCTCTTTTTATCTTTATTAGAATTCTTCTTTAAATTTACTAAGTGTAGGGCATCAAACAACTCAATGAAAGGGTACCCTATTAAATTATCACCCAAGTTAAATTCATTGATGCAAGAAAAATCAAATTGAGACTTAATCTAGAATTCACAAGTGTAACCCATCAAGCAATTTAATGAAAGGGTAGGTTATTAAGTTCTTCTCCTAGATCTCTTATTAATTATCCTAACATGATCATTATTTGCACAAGAGAATATTCCACAAATTAGAAAGAAATCTAACTTAGTTTCATGCAATTGATAAATTCCTACAATGTTTTAGTTCCACATTTAAAAATAAAAACCTAACTATAAACATAAAATTAAATTAATTACAGAAAATAAAAGGAGAATAAATGAAAAGAAAATCTATACTATGGAAATAAAAAGCAAGAATTAATCATGAGAAAGGAAAAAAACTATGCTAACAAAGAAAAGGAAAAGAAAGAAGGAATAAGAAAATAAAATTGCAAGGAAATAAATCTAAGCTATGAATTAAAATGCAAGATAAGAATTAAATCTAAGAAATAAATCTAAGCTATGAATTAAAATGCAAGATAAGAATTAAATCTAAGCTACGAAAGGAAATACAAAAGAAAGTGAAAAATAAAGAAAATAAAAATAAGAATTAAATCTAAGCTACGAAAGGAAATACAAAAGAAAGTGAAAAATAAAGAAAATAAAAATAGAATCTTACATTCAAGGGGGTTTTCCTCTCCTTGAACTTAAATTCCAGTGAACAAGATTATATTAAATGTAAAATGAATTATAAGTTTGAGGGTTTCTCAATCAAGAGTAAACTCCTCATACCAAACTTTCACACCCTCAAACTCTCATACTCTCCTCTATTTATACACCAAAATATCCAACCCTCATAATTAAAATATAATATTTCAACCCATACTACACCCATACCACAATCCAAAACTCATATTATATATCTTATCCACAATCAAAAAACTCATACTATATCTTATCCACAATCCAAAAACCCATACACATACCTATCCATAATCCATAACATAAAATGGGCTTTTGGCTTCATTTATTGGTTTTTTCCTCTTTGGGCTTTTGCTTCATGGGCTTCATTTTCCTCTTTACTTCAATTCTTCATTTTCCTCTTTGGGCTTTTGCTTCATGGGCTTCTTTGGCTTGTGATCTTTGGGCTTCTAAAATGCTGAAAAATAGAGAAGAGAGAATTTGAGGGTTTTTATATTTAATAATAATTGTTTGTGTTTATATTCATTTATGTGCAAACTAAGCTAAAATATCGATATTAGTATATTTATTTTTTGAAATAATTAGATAATGAGGGTGTAAAATGTTATAAAATATGTTAATCAATTGGCCTTTTCTGCTCTCTCTTTTAAAAGCTAGGGATTTTGGTCCTAAATGGTGTAACTGGATCGAACACATCCTTTCTTCCTCTAAATCTTCTATTTTGGTTAATAGTTCACACACCAATTTTTTCCCTTGTTGTCATGGCATCAAACAGGGTGACCCCTTGTCACCAATGTTGTTCATCCTGGTTGCTGATGTCCTTAATAAAATGCTTATAAACAATGTTAATTTTGGCGATATTTCTAAACTCCACCTTAATGGTCCTCTTCATTCCATTCAATCTCTCCAATTTGCAGATGATGCATTAGTTTTCTGTCAGGCAACTTTTGAAGATATTTCTACTCTTAAATTGATTTTTTATCTATAGGATATCTCGAGTCTTGGTATTAATTATGCCAAGACCTCTGTGTTCTATTGTGGTAAGTTCCCTGGTAGAGGTGCCACTTTTGCCAATTCTATGAAATGCGCTCTTGACTCGCTTCCTTTCAAATATCTTGGCCTTCCTCTTAAGCTTGGCTCTCTTTCCAAGAGAGAATGACATCTCCTCCTTGATTATTTTCTCTCATAAGCTCTATCTTTGTAAAAGTAAACATTTATCAATAGGAGGTAGACTAATTCTTATTAATTCTGTTTTGTCTTCCTTATCTCTTTATTAGATGTCTTTTTTCAAATTGCCATGTTGGGTCATCAAATCTATTGATAAATTGAGAAGAAACTTTCTTTGGGGTTGATCTTCCTTTGATTGTAAAGACAAAGCCTTTGTGAAATGGACTTCTATTTGCAAGTCAAAAAACTTTAATTCTGCTCTTCTTTTTAAGTGGGGTCAGAAAGTTTAATTCTACTCTTCTTTCTAAGTGGGGTTGGAAAGTTTGATATTAGAATCCCTTGTTGGCAATACTCTTTCTTCTATGCATGGTCTTCATAATTCTCCTTTCACTTGTACACCTATCTCTAGATCAGTCTCTAAAATTTAGCATGATCTTATTTTTGTTAGTCTAGCCTTAAGAGGGGGGGGGGGGGGGGGGGGTAGGGGTTCTTAATTTGGCAAACTTTAATTTTGCTATTCTTTCTAAGTGGGGTTGGAAAGTTTTGAGATTAGAATCCCTTGTTAGCAATACCCTTTCTTCTATGTATGATCTTCATAATTCTCCTTTCACTTGTACACCTATCTTTAGATCGGTCTCTAAAATTTAGCTCTTAATTTGACAAACTTTAATTCTGCTCTTCTTTCTAAGTGGGGTTGGAAAGTTTTAAGTTTAGAATCTCTTATTGGCAATACCTTTTCTACTCTCTCTTTTAAAAGCCAGGGATTTTGGTCCTAAATGGTGTAACTAGATCGAACACATCCTTTCTTCCTCTAAATCTTCTATTTTGGTTAATAGTTCAAACACCAATTTTTTCCCTTGTTGTCATGGCATCAAACAGGGTGACCCCTTGTCACCATTGTTGTTAATCCTGGTTGCTGATGTCCTTAATAAAATGCTTACAAACAATGTTAATTTTGGCGATATTTCTAAACTCCACCTTAAGGGTCCTCTTCATTCCATTCAATCTCTCCAATTTGCAGATGATGCATTAGTTTTCTGTCAGGCAACTTCTGAAGATATTTCTACTCTTAAATTGATTTTTTATCTACATGATATCTCGAGTCTTGGTATTAATTATGCTAAGACCTCTGTGTTCTATTATGGTAAGTTCCCTGGTAGAGGTGCCACTTTTGCCAATTCTATGAAATGCGCTCTTAACTCGCTTCCTTTCAAATATCTTGGCCTTCCTCTTAAGCTTGGCTCTCTTTCCAAGAGAGAATGACACCCCCCCTCCTTGATTATTTTCTCTCGTAAGCTCTATCCTTGGAAAAGTAAACATTTATCAATAGGAGGTAGACTAATTCTTATTTATTCTATTTTGTCTTCCTTATCTCTTTATTAGATGTCTTTTTTCAAATTGCCATGTTGGGTCATCAAATCTATTGATAAATTGAGAAGAAACTTTCTTTGGGGTTGATCTTCCTTTGATTGTAAAGACAAAGCCTTGGTGAAATGGACATCTATTTGCAAGTCAAAAAAACTTTAATTCTGCTCTTCTTTTTAAGTGGGGTCAGAAAGTTTAATTCTACTCTTCTTTCTAAGTGGGGTTGGAAATTTTGATAGTAGAATCCTTTGTTGGCAATACCCTTTCTTCTATGCATGGTCTTCATAATTCTCCTTTCACTTGTACACCTATCTCTAGATCAGTCTCTAAAATTTAGCATGATCTTATTTCTGTTAGTCTAGCCTTAAGATTGCGAGGGGGGGTGGGGGTTAGGGGTTCTTAATTTGGCAAACTTTAATTTTGCTATTCTTTCTAAGTGGGGTTGGAAAGTTTTGAGTTTAGAATCCCTTGTTAGCAATACCCTTTCTTCTATGTATGGTCTTCATAATTCTCCTTTCACTTGTACACCTATTTTTAGATCAGTCTCTAAAATTTAGCATGATTTTTTTTGTTAGTCTGGCCTTGATGATACGAGTGTATCTTCTCTTCGAGAGCTTAACGATCCTCATGGGAGCTTGAGAATAGATAATTCTCATGATAGCATGAGAATAGAGGTGTAAAACAGTATAGTGAAACGTAGGTGGAAGTGTGGAATGAGACGACGAGCAGCAGATTCGAAGAATCCAGTTTTCAGCTCGTGAGTCGACTCATACATGAACATGAGTCGACTCATCAGGTTGAGTCGACTTATGTCTGTCATGAGTCGACTCACGAAATCCAGCCATTTTGTCAAAAGTTTCTGCTCGGTCGACTCATTAGTTTATCAGTCGACTCATCAGTCATGAGTCGACTCATGCAGTTTTGAGTCGACTCATTGATAATTTCCTGGTTCGTTTGGGTTTCTGTTTACGCTAATTCCTATTGGTTTTGGGCTTGATTATTTACCAGATTGACATCCACGTTTGTACACCTATATAAAGGGTTGTTTAGGGTTTCTAAACATCATCTTAGAGATCTTAGATCGGAGAGAAATTCTAATCTTTGTATTAGGGTTTAGAGAGGATTGAGAGGTTGTTCTCGATTCTAGTGAGATTGTGAGGGAGAGATTTATAATAATTGATTCTTCATAATCTAGAGAAGGTATTTTTCTTCGCCATACGTAATTGTTCATGTATTTTAGTTGTCTTCTTCTCAACCTACCTTTTGGTAATTCCGCGACCAAAGGGTGCTCGCACGACGACTCATATCAAGTTGGTATTAGAGTAATCAGATCCTGTGAAGGAGGCATCCTGTGTATGGTCCTTACTCAATCACAGTACAAGAAACTTGGCGAGATCCTTATTTCCTTGGAAGAAGTCCAGAAAATAAGGAAGGAGAAGATGGCTAAATGAGACAATTCAGCGAGGATTGATGCATTGGAGAAGCAGATCGAGACGATAGGTTCGACTCTCACACAACTCGTCAGTCTTATCCATGGAGGTGGCAAACAAGGTGAATCTTCTTCGAAGAAAATTATTGAGTCCGATATGGAGAGAGTAGATTCAGATTCCGACGAGGAGGAGGAGACCGTTAAGGCTGCATTGCATCAGGGGGGTAAGAATTCTTATCAGAACTTGAAGATTGACTTCAAGGTGGAGATTCCTATTTATAATGGGAGTGTTGACGTCGAGAGGCTTGATGACTGGATCGAGCGGATGGAGACGTATTTTACTCTTTATGGCTATTCGTCAAAAGAGAAGATTGTGTTCACGACTTTAAAGCTTTCAGGGCACACGTTGACGTGGTGGAAATCCTACTGTAAGCAGGAGAAGAAGGCGGTGTCGTGGAACAAGTTTAAGGAGTTACTGAGGAAGCAGTTCTATCCGGTGGGATTCCTTGAAGAGCGTTAGTACAAGTGGTACGGCTTACGTCAAAGGGTCAATCAAACCGTTCAAGAATACACCACGAAGTTCTAGCAGTAGGCGATGGTTCTCAACATTGCGACAGAGGGATATTCCGTGTTTATGAAGTATATGGCGGGATTGAGCGATTACATCCGAAAGGAGATGAAACCATTCACGGTTGAATCAATTGCAGAGGCGAGCATGAAGGCTATTGCCCTCGAGGGCAAACAAATGAAGAGCAACGAGGCTAAGGGAGACTCCAAACAGACAGGAGGCGAGTCTAGTGGTTCTCAATCTAAGGAAGAGAAGAAGAAGGGTGATTCAGGGAAAGCAGGGCTGATTTGTAGTCACTGCGAGAAGACATGGCACACAGCTGATCGGTGCTAGGAGAAGTATCATCATATCAAGCCAAGAGGGTTGAAGAAGGAGGAGGAGAAAAAGGCATACATGATAGCTCAAGGTCCGAAAGAAGTCCCAGGGATGACAGAGCCCAATAACAGTCTCAACCTTATGACGGGAAAGCAGACCACGAAAGAGGACGATGACCCGAGAGAGAAACTCTTTGTTCTTAAGTTGCAAGTGAAGACCAGTTTGGTTGAAGCCATTATTGATTCGGACAGCGAGAAAAATTTGATATTCGAGGCATTGGTTCAGAAGCTAGGTCTGAAGACGGTCAAGCATCCGAAGCCTTATCCATTAGGGTGGATTCAGGAGGAGGAGAAACTGAGTGTAGTTGATCAATGCACTATCAGATTTGCGCTCCACGAGTCGTATATTGACGAGGTCACGTGCGACGTTGTTCCATTGGATGTTTGTCAGATTATACTGGGCAATCCGTACTTATAGGATAGATATACGATCTACGAGTCGTTCGGCATCTCTTCCGAAGGAGACAAGCTTGGGGACGGTGATGCGAGCGAAGAGACTAGTGAATGCAAGTAAGAAGTTTGTCTCGCTGTGCATTAGACTTCCAGAAAAGCCATCGATAAAGGATTGCAACTTGGGGCGAAAGGTCACTATGACGAGACACGGGACGAATGAGTTGTTTCCGATTGGACGTCGAGACCGGATTCCTAGCAAGGCCAGGTGGTGCAGAAAAGATGGAGGAGCTCAAGAGTTTCCTCAGCAAAAGTTCTAACTTGAACATGACTTCAAGTTCCTAAAGAGGGGACCCATGATACGAGTGTATCTTCTCTTCGGGAGCTTAGCGATCCTCATGGGAGCTTGAGGATAGATGATTCTCATGATAGCATGAGAATAGAGGTGTAAAACAGTACAGTGGAATGTAGGTGGAAGTGTGGAACGAGACGGTGAGCAGCAGATTTGAAGAATCCAGTTTTCAGCTCGTGAGTCGACTCATACATGAACATAAGTTGACTCATCAGGTTGAGTCGACTTATGCCTGTCATGAGTCGACTCACGAAACCCAGCCGTTTTGTCAAAAGTTTCTGCTCAGTCGACTCATCAGTTTATGAGTCGACTCATCAGTCATGAGTCGACTCATATGCAGTTTTGAGTCGACTCATCGATAGTTTCTTGGTTCATTTTGGTTTCTGTTCACATGAATTCCTGTTAGTTTTGGGCTTGATTATTTACCAGATTACCATCCACGTTTGTACACCTATATAAATGGTTGTTTAGGGTTTCTAAACATCATCTTAGAGATCTTAGATCAGAGAGAAATTCTAATCTTTATATTAGGGTTTAGAGAGGATTGAGAGGTTGTTCTCGATTCTAGTGAGATTGTGAGGAAGAGATTTGTAATAATTGATTCTTCATAATCTAGAGAAGGTATTTTCCTTCGCCATACTGAATTGTTCTTGTGTTTTAGTTGTCTTCTTCTCAACCCACCTTTTGGTAATTCCGCGACCAAATGGTGCTAGCACGGCGACTCGTATCACTTGAGGGTTGGGGGGGGGGTAGGGGTTCTTAATTTGATAATGTTTAATTCTGCTCTTCTATCTAAGTGGGGTTGGAAAGTTTTAAGTTTAGAATCCCTTATTGGCAATACCCTTTCTGCTCTCTCTTTTAAAAGCTAGGGATTTTGGTCCTAAATTGTGTAACTAGATCGAACACATCCTTTCTTCCTCTAAATCTTCTATTTTGGTTAATAGTTCACACACCAATTTTTTCCCTTGTTGTCATGGCATCAAACAGGGTGACCCCTTGTCACCAATGTTGTTCATCCTGGTTGCTGATGTCCTTAATAAAATGCTTACAAACAATGTTAATTTTGGCGATATTTCTAAACTCCACCTTAAGGGTCCTCTTCATTCCATTCAATCTCTCCAATTTACAGATGATGCATTAGTTTTCTGTCAGGCAACTTTTGAAGATATTTCTACTCTTAAATTGATTTTTTATCTATAGGATATCTCGAGTCTTGGTATTAATTATGCCAAGACCTCTGTGTTCTATTGTGGTAAGTTCCCTGGTAGAGGTGCCACTTTTGCCAATTCTATGAAATCCGCTCTTGACTCGCTTCCTTTCAAATATCTTGGCCTTCCTCTTAAGTTTGGCTCTCTTTCCAAGAGAGAATGACATCCCCTCCTTGATTATTTTCTCTCGTAAGCTCTATCTTTGGAAAAGTAAACATTTATCAATAGGAGGTAGACTAATTCTTATTAATTCTGTTTTTTCTTCCTTATCTCTTTATTAGATGTCTTTTTTTGAATTGCCATGTTGGGTCATCAAATCTATTGATAAATTGAGAAGAAACTTTCTTTGGGGTTGATCTTCCTAAATTGCCATGTTGGGTCATCAAATCTATTGATAAATTGAGAAGAAACTTTCTTTGGGGTTGATCTTCCTTTGATTGTAAAGACAAAGCCTTAATTGAGAAGAAACTTTCTTTGGGGTTGATCTTCCTTTGATTGTAAAGACAAAGCCTTGGTGAAATGGACTTCTATTTGCAAGTCAAAAAAACTTTAATTCTGCTTTTCTTTTTAAGTGGGGTCAGAAAGTTTAATTCTACTCTTCTTTCTAAGTGGGGTTGGAAAGTTTGATAATAGAATCCCTTGTTGGCAATATCCTTTATTCTATGTATGGTCTTCATAATTCTCCTTTCACTTGTACACCTATCTCTAGACCAGTCTCTAAAATTTAGCATGATCTTATTTCTGCTTAGGTCTATCCTTAAAGGATTGGAGGGGGGGGGGGGTTAGCGGTCTTATTTTGGCAAACTTTATTTGTTTATTCTTTCTAAGTGCGGTTTAGAAACGTTTTTGAGTTTAGAATCCCTTTTAGCCATACCCTTTCTCTATCGTATGGTCTTCATAATTCTCCTTTCACTTGTACACTATCTTTAGATCTCTTAATTAGTCTCTAAAATTTAGCATGATTTTTTTTGTTAGTCTGGCCTTGAGGATTTTTTTCTTTTTTTTGGGGGGTGGAGGTGGTTAGGGTTCTTAATTTGACAAACTTTAATTCTGCTCTTCTTTCTAAGTGGGGTTGGAAAGTTTTAAGCTTAGAATCCCTTATTGGCAATACCCTTTCTTCTATGTATAGTCTTCATAATTCTCCTTTCACTTGTACATAATATATCTCTAGACCAGTCTCTCAATTGTAGCATGATTTTATTTCTATTAGTCTGGCCTTGAGGATTATGGTAAGATGGAATTTAGGTGGAAGTTCTAGAATCAAGTTTTGGGAAGATAAATGGTTAGCCTCTTACTCCCTATACAATCTTTGTCCTGCTACATATAAGCTTGCTCTCTCTTGCAACGTCTCCATGTCTTCTCAAGGCATGTTGAGGGGTAATATACTGACCTGGAAACCTATTCTTAGGAGAGCAATCTCCCAAATTGAGAAGCAACAAGTTAATGTTCTGCTTGATAACTTATCTGCTGCTCCTTCTCCATCTAATGCTCAACTCATGGCCCCTTACCAAGAGCAATATATTTTCAGTGAAGTCTCTTTATTGCTTCTTAAATTATGGAGGAGTTTCTTGTGATTTATATAACTTTATTTGGAGTTCATGCATCCCTCTCAAAGTTAAGCTCTTTCTTTGGTTGTTGTCTAAGGACAAACTGCATACCAAAGACAACTTGATCAAGAAAGGTTGGTTAGAAGATCCCTTATGTCATATTTGTCATGAAGTTGCTGAGACTGTGGATCATCTTTTTATCCAGTGCCATTATTCTCAATCTATTTGGCAATTCTATATGCCTAAGTTGGGTCTTCAGTCTTTTGAGCATGATCTATTCCAAATGATGACCTCTAAAGGACTGTTTATTGTGGATAAGAAATGTCGTATGCTTTAGATCATCCTCTTGCCTACCTTGTGCTAGTGTCTATGGAGAGAAAGGAATAACAAAGTTCTTATTGATGAGTTATGAGTGCCCTCTAAGTTGACTGCTAATGTAGCCTTCTTCTTGTTATTCTGGATGGATAGTTCTCATCACAAGAAGGCCGCCAAGCTGAAAATAATTATTCAAGGAAAGAGGATCGATGAACTTTTGAGTGGCTATGAAGATAATGGTTGATTGAAAACATGATTCTTCGTTTTTGGATGCATATTCTGATACTTTCTTGTTTCGCACATTTGGGAGTGTTTTTTTGTTAAGCTAGTGGTGTATCAACTCTCGGCATATGTATTCTTGGTTTTGGCATTTTCTACCCATTCTTCGGATTTTGGGCTTTAGTTTGTCGGAAGAGGTGACGGGTATAGTCCTCTCCCTCTTCAAATTCTATTTGTCCATCATCCTTCTTTTGGTGTAATCATGTATATTGTTCTAAGTTCTATATATAATATTATCTTTTGACTAGGGCATTATTTTGCTCTATATTTACTTTTAAAAAAAGTAACATGTATTACGCATCCTTGGTTGGTAACTCGGCATGATCAGAACGCATCCCGGGCCAACCTGCCCCGGTTTTTTTTGAAGGCACGGTTCAGATAGAAAAATCAACGGTCTAGATGGGGACGAGAGGATTCAGGAATCAATCGGTAAGAGAAACACTATTCTCACCGGCGACGCAGCACACCCCCAAAACATTGCAGAAATCTCCTCTGTTGTCCGAATCGCAGGAACAGGAAGCTGGAGATTTCGTCACAGCAACCGAAGAGGAATCTCTCAAACAGCGGTATCCTTCTCCTCTTTCTTTCATTATTCCTTTCTTTTTTTATCGATTTAACTGCCGCTTAATTCTCAAGGTAAATAACATGTTCTAATTTTAATGCCAACCTTTTGTTCCCTTCCCTTTTGCTCCGCCGTTCTTTACTGCCGTCAACAGCTTTTGCAGATATTTTTTTTTCTCTTCAGGTGGAGTTCAATTTGCTATTCTATCTCCTTTAATTTAATGGTATCGTCTATTTTACGTGTGGGATGAAATAGATTGTTCGTAAATTTGGCAACAAAATTAAAATGTGGCTTTATTTGATTTTGCAAATATATATATTGCAACGACTGAAATTGATGGGATGTCCTTCTGTTATTCTGTGGCGTTTGAATTCTTTTGTAGAGAATAGTTCATTATGAAAATTGTACTTTTAGAAAAAATCTGTATTATACTCATTTTTAAAATGGGCATCAAGTAATAAATTTATATAATGAACATTGAGGCCAAAATATTAGAGATTGCATCTGCAATTGATTTTGTTGGGTGCCTGGATATTACCCGTCTGCAGGTCTCGAAACAAATCAGAAATTCGTGAACTGATTTTCTTGGTGTCTGAATGATCTGGTATCATTAGCCTTCAGGACTGATGAAACTCGTTATGGCTAATAGGATATAAGATAAATTATGTTAGCTAGACGTTAACTTTTCCATTTTTGGGTCGGAACAATATGTTAAATCGAATTATAAGGGGTATATTGTTCAATAATCTTTTGGTTTAAACACATTAGGTAAAGGGTTATGCTAAGCCATTGTTCCATGAAATGTCTTGTGCAAATTTTGTAGCGTGGGTTTTGAGGTAGATAAAAGCAGTGGTGTAGCATGACTGAGCAATGGAAATGCTAGAGATAGATCTGCATACTGGAAGAAATATAAGTATGTAACATAAATCCTTTTAACCCCAACTTTTCGGATTCCTACCCCATTAATTATTAATTCTTTTTCTTTAGTTAGCCCATATAAAGGATCTGGTAGCATACATTGGTGTTAGAATTGTTGGTTTAGGGGAAATCAGGGTTCATAGACGTGAGGCATTAAATTGGTGGTCATCTCTCGCAACACTCTATGTTTTTCATTTATACTTTGCCTCATATCCAGACGAATAAATCACGTTTCATATTATGTTAGCTAAATTGCATGCTTTATGATTCCATCAAGCATCAATGTTATGTCTTGATGTAGGGGTAAGGACACTCAAACTGTATTGGCTTTGATGCACATATTGGCTCGCTTGCTGCTTAGATTTTACAACAATGCACTCACAATTAGCCCATATAACCGTGCACTGTGCAGCTATGAATAGTACATGTTTAGGATCCTGTTTATCTCCTCTAATTCCCTACTTCCCAACCCAAATGTCTGTACCATGGGCTCTTAAGAAGTATAACTTGGGGCCATTGTGAACTTTGCATGTCAAGTGAATAATGATTCAACTTTATCAGTGACATCTACCATAGTTATCCCTCTCCAACTATTTTTTCTTTGAAGACACAGTTTTACTCCCACAACAAGTATCATACCTGAACCTGGAGAATGAAACATTTCAATCTTTAACTGCTCCTCTGTAAAACTATTCTCTAATACTCTTTCCTCTCCTCCAGCTTGTTGGGACATCAACAGGATAGTACTTTTGGCCTATAAACAATAAGCATCTTTGGATCATTTACTTAAATAGATTGAAGTATTATTTACTCCAGACCTACAGGAAAAGGAACAGGTAAAGAAAGAAGAAATACATGGTAACATGAAAGAAACAAGATATAATAGTCCAACGTGTTAGTGCGGTTGTGAAGTTAAGAAGATTCAAGGAAGGCAGAAACCCATGGATGGTGGAAGGAAAAGGAAAATTAAGGCTGAAATCAAATAAAAAACAACAACAAAGCCTTCATCCCAGAGTTTCAGGGTTGTTACGTAAATCCTAGTCTTCTATTCAGCTCTTTTAAGGGCCACTTCATTAAGTTACCCACTATCATATCCTTCTTAATTGCTTCCAAATCCCAATGAAGTTCTTTGCGTCTTACCTCTAGTCTTCCTTGCTCCATTAATGACAATCTTATAACTTTTACTTATTGGTCCTAAGACCGAAATTAAATGCAGGAAGGAAAATGATAATCAGTCTACTTTCAATAATTTCAAGTTCAGTTAGTTTCCAATGCAATGAACAAAACAGGGGGAAAAACACAGAAAACAAGAGCAACGCTCGTAAAGAAGGCATACTGTAGAATTATGAGATTACAAGTAGTATTTGAGACAAAAACAAATAGTCATGTATGCTCACATGTTGTAGTATACATCCTAAAACACTAGTCTTCTTTTATTTCACCAAACACTAATCCTGCGCTATGCTGAAATTATTTCCATTTATATCAACTTGTTCTGTATTAGTTTTAATTACATTGGTTGCACTTATACATCTACGATTTGGCACTGTAGTGAGGAATTAGTCCATGGCAGGGCTGAACACATCAACTCAAATATATGGAGTTAAATTTTTTTTCCTTTTTTTTCTTTTTTTATAGAGTAGTTGCAACTGATCTCAGGCCCTCTTCTCCTGCCTTCCCTTCACCCAATTCAAAAGTTTTGCGCATTTATATTATTTTAAGATCCTTATAGGTTTATGATGTTTGATTGTATTCTTCTATAGCATATCGTCAATAGCTAGCCAAAATTGTGATTTGTAGGACATTATTTGTGTTCCTTGCAGCGAACAGGTTGAGGTCATGCGAAACCTGAATCTTTTAGCAGGAGAGTTATCATGTAGTGATTTGTAGGACATTATTTGTGTTCCTTGCAGTGAACAGGTCGAGGTCATTTGAAATCTGAATCTTTTAGCAGGAGAGCTGTCATGTAGTGATTAAGACATAAGAGAAACAAAGAAACTTTTGCCTGTTGCATGGTTTTGCTCTCAATACAAGGATATTTAACAGGGCACATGACATTTATTTTCATGATGTGTATTCCTGCAGCAGTCCAATCATCTCCTAAAGTGAACTCTGTTCTTCAGTAGATACTCAACGAGTATCTTTGTCGGTGGAGTATTTGTAAGTAATGCTTCGGCTTGCGCCATACAACTCCTTAAGTTTATTCGCTCGTTCCACCCGCTTTCGGCGAAAATATATGGATACACCTTCCTTTCCCTTTGGGTCCAGAGCATCCAAGGGTTGCCATCTTAACTTTGACCTTTCCAACCAAAGAGGAGGTCTCCATCCTCTAAATATGACTGCTTCAGTAAGCTCTGTGGGACGACAATTGTGTCTTGGCCTATCATCAAAGTACCGAAGCTTGAATTTGAGGCTCTCTATACCTCCATTTGATAAAGGTTCTAGAGTTAACTGGAGTGCACGCCGGGCCTCATGGGCAGCTGGGGGTGCTTCTTTTGGAGCATGTTTAAGCTTCGGGGAAGCTCATGCAGAATCCCCCATGGGAAATAACAGCAAGAATGATGATAATAGTACTTCTTCCATCAGCGTGTCTCATGGAAAGAAAGTGTACAGTGACTATTCCATAACAGGTGAACACAACAACCTTTCATTTTGGTTGTATTGAAGTTTCGTTCAGTCTGATTGTTTATATAATCAAATGCAGTATCCATGATTTTGTATTTATTCATTTTGAAGGGATACCGGGAGATGGCAGATGCTTGTTTCGTTCTGTTGCTCATGGAGCATGCATCCGTTCTGGGAAGCCATCACCTGATGAGGCTCTTCAGAGAGAACTAGCAGATGAATTAAGGGCACTGGTATGCCTTTGATGTTCTTCAACGTTTGGTATAATCTGCAGTTTGGATATAGATATGAAGTAGTTTACCTTATCGTTCAGTACGACTTTCTTCCTTTTGGCCTCAGGTTGCAGAGGAATTTGTTAAGAGGCGTTCAGAGACAGAATGGTGAGTTTATATAGTTTATTGGCAACCATAATTTGTTTTTAGTTCAGCATAGACAGCTCTAACCAGCTAAATGTTACTGGATATAATATATTACTATTTTAGCTGCATAGACACAGATTCAAACAGAATAAACTGCAAAACGGCGAAGTTTTTCTTTGAAGCAAATAACACCCTGATTTTTCTGTTGAACCCTTGAAATATATGTTTTCTCTCTTCATGGACATTAGAGGGTATAACTTCCTATAGAGTTCTCATGGGGTTTAAATATTGTGTTGAAAGATGGAGATGATGGATAAAGAATGAAGGGATTAGCTGAATCCATCTAAATTGTTTTTCTTTCAAGGGGAGGGTGGGTTGTCGAAATTTACTCGTATGAAATATTTATGAGCATGTTAAAAGGATGTAGAAAATCATGCATTACAACTGTGATATAAGTTTTTTTTTCTTTATAGGTTTATTGAGGGTGATTTTGATACCTACATCTCGCAAATTAGAAAGCCACATGTTTGGGGAGGCGAGCCAGAATTATTAATGGCGTCTCATGTTCTTGAGTAAGTCTCAATAAAATGTTCTTCTATTGTTATCTTTTCATTATATTGAGAAAGTGCTGATTATGCGACCCTCCCTCCCCTTGAGAATATACCTATGAAGCACCTTCACTTTAAATTGAGTTGCATCTCCGTGTCAACTCGTACTAGACTCCTCTTACATGACACTTGTTTGGCACTCCTGAGTGGTGCTGAATTTTGAGCTAGGAAGTATGAACAGTTCTATGAGGTTTTGTGTTAGACTTTGACATGACATTTCTTGCTGTATTTGATTTAATGTGTATTTTTCAGAAATTATGTCTTGGCTGTGTTCTGTCATGTCTGAGCTCTGTCAATATGTCCATTGTCCGCACAACATAAATTTTGTGAAACCAGTGCTTCCATTGCAGAAATTCCAAGAATTGCATGGTGTCATTTAAGGAGACATATACGTCCAACTTTTGAGATAAGAAGGATGTTTTGTTAACAAAATCAAAACATCTTCCGTAGTTAGTCTAATCTTTAGAGACTTGAATCAGGTGAGGTACTGAATTGAGATTTCATCTTTTTTCTTCTTTTGTTTCGAATTAATTACCTTGATTGTGAGCTGGTTTAAATACTAAAAGTTCAATTTGTTCTTTCTACTTGTCATAACTCCATATTACTATGGGCATACATGTATTCTTATCATTGTTTTTCATATTCTAATATTTAACACACTGTTAAATCTCTCAATGGTTTGTGAAGTCATTGTATCATGTGTTCGTGTTCATGCTTCAGTATTTATCATCATTTTCAAGGGACACAGAACATAACTATGACTATGTTTGAGTTATGCAGTGGGTGAACCTATGACCTATGAAAATGTGCACAAATAGAATGTGGACATCAACAAAGGAATGGTAAATTTATAAGCAGTAGACCATGTCTATTTATACATAGTCACATCCATAAATGTACTATAATTTGAATAAAATGTGACTTAACAATATAACTTCAAACTTCATTACGTAGATGAGATTATCATTGTTTTTCTCCCACTTAACTTGGGCGCACACAAACTGAGTGATACATGTTGGATTTAATCTAATAAATCTATTTGTGGGCACATATGATTAATCAATGTGTATTGCTATCTTTCAGGATAACCCACTAAAGTGATCAATTAAGTTGGGTTAATTTGGTATTTAAATAAGTCATGGGGTTATATGTGCAGATGCCAGGTTGTAATTGTCTACACCCCCATCTAGCTAGAGAAATTCGGTTCTAGAGAAACCCTAAGGTTAGAAGATCATCAAAAACCCAAATCAAGATTTCATCCATGGATTCAGGTATAAGCTTCAGCTCTTTTGATTATTTGTTAATCTCTTTGAATTAATCATGGCTATATGGTTTTAGATCTCAAGTTTTATGATGTAGATCTAACAAGTGGTATCAGAGCCACCTTGATTAATTCTTAGGGATTTAAGTTTTATTGGATTTTTTGATCTTAAATCTCTGATTAAAGATTCAATTTTTGGGTTCGGATGAACAGTAACGAAAATTTTCGGATGAACAGTGAAGTTTTTTGTTCGGATGAACAGTAAAGTTTTTTCGGATGAACAGTAACTGAAAAATCGCCTTCCTTTTGAGTGATGAACAGTACAGTTTTTTCGGATGAACAGTAACTGAAAAATCACCAGTGAGCAGTAATTTTTTGGAATTTTTTGGATTTTCTTTTGATTTTTTCTTCAATTTTTCTTGGATCTGGATCAAGAATTTTTTTTTTTCCGATTCTGGATCTGGTTTTGAAAATAAAAATCGAGGAATTTTTTGGGTTTGGCGGCGGCGGTTTCAGTTTGAAACCCTAAGGGTTCATGGCGAAAATTAAGGAGGTGGTTACCTCAAACGAACCTCGCGTTCGTTCAATTTTAACCGAGCTTCGCGCTCAACGAACCTCGCGTTCGTTTTAAGGTGAACCTCGCGTTCAACTCAGGTGAGCGTCAAGCTCAATTTTAACGAACCTCGCGTTCGTTCTAAGGTGAACCTCGCGTTCAACTCAGGTGAGCGTCAAGCTCAATTTTTAACGAACCTCGCCGCGCTCAACGAACCTCGCGTTCGTTCTAAGGTGAACCTCGCGTTCAACTCAGGTGAGCGTCAAGCTCAATTTTAACGAACCTCGCGTTCGTTCTAAGGTGAACCTCGCGTTCAACTCAGGTGAGCGTCAAGCTCAATTTTGACGAACCTCGCGTTCGTGCTTCAGTCGAGCCTCGCGTTCGAACTTCAGACGAACCTCGCGTTCGTACTTCAGACGAACCTCGCGTTCGTACTTCAGTCGAACCTCGCGTTCATTTTTTAAACGAACCTCGCGTTCGTTCCCAAGTTGAACCTCGCGTTCTTTTATCAAACGAACCTCGCGTTCGTTCATTTTCAGACGAACCTCGCGTTCGTGCTTAAGTGAGTCTCGTACTCAATACAGTCGAACCTCGCGTTCGAAGTTAAGGGAACTTCGTGTTCATTATGGTTAAGCCTCGGCTTTTCATGGGTCCACTTTGGTATACTTAATTTATTCAATTAAGTTATGGGCCCTAATTAAGCTGTGAGACCCCAATTAAGTTTTTGGAAATTCAGTTGATTTAAATTTTTTAATTTAAATCTAATTCGGTTTTTAATCAATTATTTAATTCAAATATTATGACACTAAGGTATTAAGGTTGTCTCTCACTCCAATTGATTAATTGAAACAAGAAGTTGCCAAAGTAACCTCTCTTGTGTAGATTGTTCATGAGGAATGTGAGATGTTTGTGTGTATGCTTTCGTGTAAATATTTAATCGGCCCAAAGGAAGGTTAATATTTATTTAGACTGTATACACATCTGCGATGATAAGCGTGTGACAATTATAAGGTTTACATGTGAATAATGAATCGATCCAAAGATAGTTTCATTATTTGACATGAGTTATTGTCAATGTTTGATCATTGCAACAAGGTATCACTTACAAGTTAATATTACTGTCCAAAGACTTGATATTAATGTTGTGCCGGTATCTTGGATGGGGATTGTCATTATTTGAATTTTATTGATTATGGTTATTGATGTGAGCATTCTTTTGTTTTATTTCAGCTAATGCATCTGCTGCAACAATTTCTGCTAACATCAACTCAATTCCCATGCTAAATGGGACAAACTTCAAGGTTTGGAAAGAGAACATATTAATTGTTCTTGGCTGCATGGATCTTGACTATGCATTAAGAACTGAACAACCCCAACCTCTCAATGCGGATAGCACTCCTGATGCAAAGAAGGAGCATGAGAAGTGGGAGCGTTCAAATCGCATGAGTCTTATGATCATTAAGCGCGGCGTTCCGGAAGCCTTCAGGGGCATAGAATCCGAAGGGATTACTAAGGCTAAAGATTTCCTTGCCGAAATTGAGAAGCGTTTTGCGAAAAACGATAAGGTAGAAACAAGCACGCTTTTAGCTCGCTTGATTTCAATGAAGTATAAGGGCAAAGAAAATATCAGGGAGTACATTATGGAAATGTCTCATATTACTTCAAAGCTTAAGGCACTTAAACTCGATCTTTGTGACGAGTTATTAGTGCATCTGGTTTTGTTGTCTCTTCCTGCACAGTTCAATCAATTTAAGGTCAGTTATAACTGTCAAAAAGAGAAATTAACTCTAAATGAGCTCATTTCATACTGTGTGCAAGAAGAAGACATGTTGAAGCAAGATAAGACAGAAAGTGCTCATTTGGCCTATGCCTTTAAGGATAAGGGCAAGAAAAGGAAGAATGATAAGGAAGCTGCTAAGGGTCCAGTTGAGAAGAAACAACATAAGGATAATCAGGGTTGTTTCTTCTGTAAGAAGCCTGGACATGTAAAGAAGGACTGTACAAAATATCACGCCTGGCGTGATAATAAGGGTATGTTCCTTGCTTTGGTCTGTTCTGAGGTTAATTTAGCTTCAGTACCTAGAAACACTTGGTGGTTAGATGGGGAAGCAATTGGGCACTTTAGGTTGTTAGGAACTGGTTCTTATTTGGACTTAAAAGATACTTTTGTAGTACCGTCTTTTAGACGGAATTTTAGGAACTGGTTCTTATTTGGACTTAAAAGATACTTTTGTAGTACCGTCTTTTAGACGGAATTTGATTTCTGTTTCTGTATTGGACAAATCAGGTTATTCTTGTTCATTTGGAAACAGTCAATTCAGTTTATCTTTTAATTCAAATGATGAGGGAACCGGTTACTTGAGTATTTATGACAACCTATATTTGCTTGATACAATTGCTTCTTATAATGAATCCTTGCATGTGGAATCACGTGGTACTAAGCATAAATTAAATAAGAAAAATTCGGCGACATTATGGCATAAGCGCTTAGGTCATATTTCAAAAGGTAGAATTGAGCGTCTTGTGTCTGATGGCATTTTGGATTCTCTTGATTTTTTCGGACTTCGACGTATGTGTTGAATGTATCAAGGGAAAACAGACCAAAGTGAAAAGATTAGGTGCCAACAGATCTTCGGATGTCTTAGAATTGATACATACGGATATTTGTGGGCCATTCCCTACGGAATCCTGGAATGGTCAACAATATTTTATATCATTCATAGACGATTACTCACGTTATGGGCACCTATATCTTATTCATGAAAAATCTGAGTCTCTGGACATGTTCAAAGCCTATAAAGCTGAAGTTGAGAATCAACTCAACAGAAGAATTAAAACCGTCAGATCTGATCGTGGTGGTGAGTACTACGGTAGATATGATGGTTCAGGTGAACAACGTCCAGGACCATTTGCTAGATACCTAGAGGAATGCAGTATCGTCCCACAGTACACCATGCCGGGTTCACCTAGCATGAATGGTGTAGCTGAAAGACGAAATAGGACTCTTAAGGATATGGTAAGAAGTATGATTGCTCATTCTTCTTTACCAGAGTCACTCTGGGGAGAAGCACTTAAGACAGCAGCTTACATTCTGAATAGAGTACCAAGTAAAGCAGTTGCTAAAACACCTTATGAGCTTTGGACTGGTCGAAAGCCCAGTTTAAAGCATTTACATATTTGGGGATGTCCAGCTGAGGCAAGGTCTTATAGGCCAAATGAAAAGAAATTGGACTCCAAAGCAGTTAGCAGCTACTTTATTGGGTACTCTGAACGCTCTAGGGGCTTTAAATTTTATGATCCCACTATAAGGAATATTTTTGAGACGGGAACAGCAACATTCTTTGAGGATGTTGAGTTTGGGGGGAGAAATAAGGTTAGAGACATTAGTTTTGAGGAGGAATTGGCTTCAGATCCAATCCATACAGTTACTTTTGACAATATTCAGGTTCCTATACCTGTTGTTGCTCAAGAAGTAAATCCGGAACCTCAAGATGATAATGTTGAACAACTCCCTGTTCCAGAAGAACAAACTCAACAACCTCAAGAACCAGTGCCATTAAGGAGATCCACGAGAGAAAGGAGAAATGCTATTCCGGATGATTATATTGTATTTCTCCAAGAACATGAGGAAAGTAGTGGAATGTTAGAAGATGATCCAATCAACTTCTCTCAGGCCATGAAAAGTTCTAACTCTCAACAGTGGATTGATGCCATGAATGAAGAGTATAAGTCTATGCAAGACAATAAGGTTTGGGAACTTGTCCCATTGCCAGAAGGTGCAAAACCAATTGGTTGTAAATGGATTTTTAAAACCAAGCGGGATGCAAACGGTAATGTGGAGAGGTATAAGGCGCGTCTTGTGGCTAAAGGCTATACTCAAAAGGAAGGCATTGATTATACAGAGACTTTCTCTCCGGTTTCATCGAAAGACTCTTTCAGAATAATCATGGCACTTGTTGCTCATTATGATCTTGAGTTACATCAGATGGATGTTAAGACTGCATTTCTCAATGGAGACATTGATGAGATGATTTATATGGTGCAACCAGAAAACTTTGTGTCAGGAGACCCAAAGAATATGGTTTGCAAATTAAGGAAATCCATCTATGGACTCAAGCAAGCTCCTCGTCAATGGTATCATAAGTTTCAACAAATAGTTATCTCGTTCGGTTTTGAGATGAACATTGTTGATGACTGTGTATATCACAAGTTCAGTGGGAGTAAGTATATTTTTCTGGTTCTGTATGTGGATGACATCTTGCTTGCCACTAATGATATAGGCATGTTGCACGAAACCAAGAGATTTCTATCAAAGAATTTTGAGATGAAAGATCTTGGGGACGCCTCTTTTATATTAGGGATCCAGATACATCGAGATCGCTCTCGGGGTATTCTTGGATTATCACAAAAGAGCTATATCGATAAGGTACTTAAAAGGTTTGGCATGCAAGATTACAGACCAGGTGACACCCCTGTTGCTAAAGGAGATAAGTTTAGTCTCAATCAGTGCCCTAAAGGTAACCTTGAAATTCAGGAAATACAGAAGATTCCTTATGCTTCGGCTGTAGGAAGTCTAATGTATGCTCAGGTATGTACGCGTCCGGATATTGCGTACATTGTTGGGATGTTAGGCAGATACTTAAGCAACCCTGGTATGGATCATTGGATAGCAGTCAAAAGGGTTATGAGGTATCTTCAGAAAACAAAAGATTACATGCTCACATACAGAAAATCAGAGAAATTAGAGGTCATTGGGTATTCGGACTCTGATTTTGATGGATGCCAAGATAGCAGGAAGTCTACATCAGGCTACATTTATATGTTAGCAGGAGGAGCTATATCATGGAAAAGTGTCAAACAAACACTAGTAGCTTC
The DNA here is from genome assembly GCF_001876935.1 of Asparagus officinalis. Lineage (NCBI taxonomy): Eukaryota > Viridiplantae > Streptophyta > Magnoliopsida > Asparagales > Asparagaceae > Asparagus > Asparagus officinalis. Next base: position 49,445,081 of record NC_033798.1, read on the forward strand.
CTCCACTATGGCAGCAGAATTTGTAGCTTGCTATGAGGCATCCAATCAGGGAATATGGCTGCGAAATTTTGTCACGGGACTGCGCATTTTGGAAAATGTTGAAAGACCACTAAGGTTATATTGTGACAATAAATCTGCAGTAATGTATTCCAATAACAACAGGAGCTCAACTAAGTCAAAACATATTGACATTAAGTTCCTGGTTGTGAAAGAAAGGGTACAGAGTGGACATATATCCATAGAGCACATTGGGACAAACTCCATGATAGCTGATCCACTTACTAAGGGACTGCCACTTAAGGTCTTTCATGAGCATACTGCTCATATGGGTGTGGTATTATTTGAGGATATTATGTTTTAGTGAGAGTTTGTATTTGTGGTGCTTTATGTTTGGTTGTATTGTCTGATCAGAATAAAGTTTTCAGTTAAGACACTCTGTTACATTATGTTTGGTTTTGACCTCACTAAGGAGGACCAGTTGAAAATAGACATGTACTGATCACATTGCATGTAATTTTCATGCTGCACATCCATGATTGTTCTATGTCGTTTGATTGTATTGGTATATGTGACCATTGATGGGTCGAGTCACGATAAATGTGACGAAGGCCGCTTTGATCCTATATTGATATAGTCAATGGACGAGATTGTTCGGAAATACCATTTCAGTGATAGCAATTTTTGAGCTCATAAGGTTATACACAGTTTAAGGAATCATATGGTGCCCAAGTGGGAGATTGTTGGATTTAATCTAATAAATCTATTTGTGGGCACATATGATTAATCAATGTGTATTGCTATCTTTCAGGATAAGCCACTAAAGTGATCAATTAAGTTGGGTTAATTTGGTATTTAAATAAGTCATGGGGTTATATGTGCAGATACCAGGTTGTAATTGTGATTTATTGAGGGGCTAAATTACAAAAGTACAACATCTATAAATAAGGGGTTATGGTCCCTAACCTAGGGTTACATTCTCTAATTCTCTACACCCCCATCTAGCTAGAGAAATTCGGTTCTAGAGAAACCCTAAGGTTAGAAGATCATCAAAAACCCAAATCAAGATTTCATCCATGGATTCAGGTATAAACTTTCACTCTTTTGATTATTTGTTAATCTCTTTGAATTAATCATGGCTATATGGTTTTAGATCTCAAGTTTTATGATGTAGATCTAACAATACATCCAAAGTATGCCCTACAAAGTTATCAGTCCCATCAAAAGTAACAATCCATATACAACTGACAAAACCAAGAAGAGGAGAAATGCTAAGTTTCTGAGTTGGAGCCAATAAACAGGAGCGCCCTTCGGGATTATCATTCCCATTTTTAAAGTCCAAATACAGGCCCATCTAGTTCAAGAGAGAGCTCCACGAGAGGTAAAATGCTTGCACCCTGGAAGCAATCAAGCCCATCTTTGTTTAGGTCCCACATTTTTATCTTTCGTCTTCCTGAGAATACCACAGGTATTTCCTCGAGAGAAGATGGCACCAAGTTTCTTATTATTGGATGGACTAACTTGTAGGTGCTCCAGGTTCTCTTGCAACAAGAAGAGGAGTGTAGACAAAGAAGAGGAATGTAGACAACCAACCAAGTACCTATAGGGGAACCCTTTCAGGATAGATGAAGAAATCCTGTGGAACTTTTACCACATTTGGATCTACAAGTCTCTTTTATAGGTGTCATCTGCAAGTCATCTGCAAGTGCATTTAGTGCCATAGAAACTCGACAAGTTTCATACTGATCGGTTGTTGATCTGTCGAATTTGAGAAGTATCTCTTCATGCACACAATCCTTTCATTAGATGTTGGCATTCTTACTCAAGCGATCTATTTTTTTTTTCTTTTTTCAATAATTCCAACACACATTATGCTTCCTAGAACGTATTAATTGTTATCATAGTCAATGCTAACATCAATACAGATGAAAATTATATATAAAAAATAACTGTGAAAAAAAAACTTAGTTTAAGAGCTACTTCAAATTTATTGAGCTAAGCAGTGAAACAGTTCAGTGGTTTTGTTCTATCAGTCAACCAAATTGAAATGCTCCACATTATAGAATGACAATTTGGCATCGCCCAGCTTTTAGTTCCCACAAGTAGTGCTCTCCACCTTGTCAATAATGTAATCCCACATGTCATACAACAAATGAACTTTGGGCTTCTCGATCTCAGCAAATCGAAAGACATCCTAGAAGTTCAAAGATAAATTATGTGCTCTACTATATTCTACCAAACCTCGATTAAAATTTTTTCTTTGTGAATTTGCCTTTTCACGTTGTTACTTTATACAAAGTTTCATCCTCCTTATTCACTGAGTTAACAAGGATAACCTCTGCGACCTAATGATACTGAAGATAACCTAGTTTTAGCAATGACAAGCATCTCCAACTTTAGATGATGATTAAACATTATTTCTTAATGAATGATTCATGATGACATTTCTTATCATCTTAACACCCTAGTTAATTTCAGTAATGCAATTAAATTCCACATAAACTCAAATCTTTTCCCAACAAACCTCAAATCCAACAATAGTTTTTCTTGTTTTTTCTGGGTTTGGGTTCTTGTATTCCCATTTTGTACGGAGGATAGAAAGATCCACTAGAGTTGTAATATTCCCAACGGTTTGGGTTCTTGTATTTCCATTTTGTACAGAGGATAGAATAATACACTAGAGTTGTAATATTCCCAACATAGTGGAATTTTTTTGGTAGGTGCATTTGCCTTGAGGCTTTATACCGCAAGGAATTTCCTCGTTAAAAAAATTGCTGGTATCACTCTGTGATTTGATTTCTTCTTATTTGTTTGTTGGTTGTTCTATGATTCCTCTCCTCATAGTTCACTAAATGAGGGGGATCATTTGCACCTGTTGCACAATCCCCAACATGTTGATGTCTGCCTTCATGTTCTATAGTCGGCTCTATATGTGTGGAGGATACATTAATTGAAAATGAATGCAGGCAAACGAGCAACATAGTTCCTTTTCCTTCTCAAATACTGATGATAACATAATACTTTGTCAGTTTTGTTGGTGGTCCTACACTTTTTGTGTCCGCTACAGAGTTTTTATTCACACCCGCAGTCGTCTACATTACAGATGCTAATTGCTAGAGTAATCATTTGATCGTCTTGTTGGATATGTATGTTGAATAGATCTAATTACGGGATCTTTTGGTGATTGCAAAATAATCATGAAAGACTTGTGAACTTGTCCTCTTTCTTTTCTTTTTTAATTTTCAAAGAAATATCTGATTGCATGTCCATTTTTATTTTGATAGGATGCCCATCTCGGTTTATATGCATGATGAAGGAGCTGGTGGCGTGATAAACATTGCTGAATATGGACAAGAATATGGAAAAGATAACCCAATTCGCGTTCTTTATCATGGCTTTGGTCATTATGATGCGCTTCAGATTCCTGGGAAGAAGGGTGGGAAATCAAGACTATAGCAGGCTTCACAAGAGGTCAAAGAGATGGTGGGTTGACAATAGTAGTTCTGTATTTTTTACAAGTTTTTTCAAATTCTAATTGCCCCAGCATGTGAGTTTAAATTTATATAAATCCATACTGCTAGCAAACCATGAAGTAAAAGATGTCATCCTCCAAGATGTTTGGGTAAGAAAATTGATGCTGTATGATGTTGAAAGAATTGTGAATTGGCAAAAGGATGAAAACTGGTTATCAGATTCACAAATAGCGTAATCCTTGGATATGATTAGCGTAAATAGGTCCACTTCTGTGATCACCGAGCACTGCATCGATTATTTTCTGTATCCAATTTTTCTTTGTCGTCTTGCTTGGCCAACTTTATTATGATTCAGATACGGCAAAAGATTATTTAAAGATAAAACAATTGAGTAAATCTGTACTCCAGTTTTAGTTAAGATTTAACAGCCTTCCCATTTTTCCTTCTAATTAGCAAATATTAAGTATACTAATCTATTATTATATTATATGTTTTTCTAAGGTGACAGCTAGATTCGGCGGGGCTCGCCCGCTCCGCCACTTAAGGACGCGGCCTAAAATCACATCATCCCTAATTTTTTTACGATCCGCTTCAGTGACACTTGATATACAGCGTTCTTTAAACGCCAAACACGATTAATTTGTGGGGTGAACGCCGTCGTGTTTTGACCCTTCGTTGAAGTTGGTGCAAAAAGTTCTATTCATTCGAAACGCGTTAAATTACGGAGAGTGGATGAAGGGTCAAAAACACGACCGGGTTCACCCCAAAATTGGTGTGTTTGGCTAAGAACGTGTAGATCAAGTTCATGGGAGTGGATCGCGAAAATTAGGAAGATGTGATTTTAGACCCGCGGCCTTTTAGGTGGGAATCTAAGGTGTCATATTAGAAAAATATTTCCCATAGTATATATAATATATTATATATATATATATCATAGTTTATTATATATATATATAGGGAACGTGAATCTAAGGTGACACCCTAAGGCTCGCCACCTTAAGGAACGCGGCCTAAAATGCCAATATCCCTAATTTTTTTCGCGATCCGCCCCATTAAACTTGATGCTAGCCGTTCTTAGACCCAACACAACACCATTTTAGGGTGAACCCATAACTGTTTGACCTTATTCACTCGCCGTATTTTTAACAGGTTTCGAATGATAAACTTCTTTGCCCGACTGCAACGAATGGGCAAACATGTATGGGTTAACCCAAAAATTTGGTGTGTTTGGGGTCTAGAGAACATATAAATAAAGTTCTAATGGAGGCGGATCGCGAAAAAAAGTTAAGGGGGATGATGTGATTTTAGGCCGCGGTCCTTAGGTGGGACCTTACGGTAGCACTAGATTCACTTTTTTCTATATATATTATAATATATATTAATATATAGTTTATATAATACTATGTATATATATAATATTATGAGAAATAGTGTATGCTTGGTATACAGCACAAATTTGTGTGCTTGTAGTGACTGGCATAATACGCAGTCACTCAATTAAATAGGGGGACACAATTCACATGAGTTTGAGAAGTGCATGAGGATTGCAACCATTTGAATGGTGGAGGGGCATTATTGCCACCAGTTAGCAAGGCATACACTTTCTCTCTCCTATAGTTCTTTTAATAGTATATATTATTATTATACTTAATATTATAATTTATATATATACATACATAATTTTCTTGGACTTCTTTCTGATCCCACTCAAATGTGTTTCCATTACGCTCAACCTGATGCCAGGCTTCTTTGGTTCTCTTTTTATGCCTGTGTGTTTCAAATTCTGTTCTTGTTGCGTAACAAAGATGTTGCAATGTTCAAACATGTGAAATCCCTTGTGTATGTTCTATACATGCACACTTCCACTATTCCAGGAAATTTTTGAAGCATTGCCCCTTGGTGGCTTGAGCTAACAGAGCGTTCAGTAAGGTAAATGTCCATACAAGTTAATTGGTTTCTAGCTTACGACAGTCACTCTTTTACCTCCATTATCTCGATCAGGAACTTTCATCATCTTTGGTTGATGCCAGGTTATTGGAACATCGATGACATTTATAAAAAAAAAATCTTCTTAATGGCAAATACCATTTCGCTGCAATGCCTGTGGATGATGCCAAAAACTTAGGTGACGAACCAAAGAGCTCTTGTTTGTAAACGTCCATGTTCCTTGATGCAGGTTGCTGGCTAACTAGCTCACAATTTTCGCCTATGCAGGAGATAAACTGAGATAACAGGAAGCCATCAGCATGTTGTACCAAGCCATCAATGTAAGGTTGAGAAACCAAGTTGGATGATACCGAGTTGCTTTTTATATCGAGTGAAGTTGCTGTCGTTCCTGTAATCAGAATTTAGTTACCGTGTTCTTGTGCATATATCAACGGAAACAAACTTGCTCGAAAGAGGAATACAGCCTTGCTTTTTCATTTTAATCTCGAGATATCGGTCCCAAAAAAAACTTTGTTGTCATCAGGAAAGACTACTTTCTATATAAACTTTTAATTAGAGTGAGGAGAGGATCTTGTCAGTCACTCATAAGAGGAACCTCACTGATGTAGAAAGTAATTAGCTCCTGTTTTCCAATAACAAGTTGTCAGAAAAATTTTATTAGGTAGGGTATAGATGAACATGAGAATAATGGAGCATAATGATAGTATAGTCTCGATAGTATAGTCTCTGGTGCTGGCACGCATAAATGACACCGATAACGGAGAATATTGAGACCTTTCTTCATTCCGAAAGCTCGGTAACTCTTTTCTTTGATTGCATTCCAAATTTCTTAGAGAAGTAGGCAGCAGTCTCTTCATTCCAAAATGTCCGTAGTCCTTGCGCTTGGAAATTTCTTCGTCTTGACTTCTATGCAGAGGTATGAAAGGATTGAAAAGATGAGGAGATAAAGCAACAGATGCATGAATTAATCTATAGTTTCGATGACCTCGCAAGTCGAAATTGTGTTTTTCCCCCCTCCCTATGATTACAAGAGTATGTAAATTAGCTTCAATCCCAACCTACCACCTGAACTTTTAAAGTTGTCTGTGCTTACATTCTGAACTAATTTCGGTCTCACCTTTACAAACAATTAAAGTCGTCCATGTTTATCCTCGTACTATCTTCTGTTCCACTTTATCTTCTAAGGGCCTGTTTGGTTGCTTTCCTTCATTTCCTAAATACACCTTTCCTTTACTTTCTTTTTTTTTTGGTGTGTTTTTTCACTTTCTTTAAAAGTGTTTCTTGTGTTTGTATCGCCAAAAAACATGGGTAAAAGTAATTTCCACCACTTTTTTAGTTTTGTTCAACTTGTAGAAAAAAACAATTGATGTGTGAATAGATTTCCCCATTCTCCGGTGTTTGGTTCAAATTAAACAAAAAAGGAGAAGAAAATCATAATCATGGTCATCACGGTGTGCTTACGATCCATATAAGACGAAATCGTTGTCAGCATAAATTGAGGGGTTAATGTACCCATCATCATCGCATAAAAATGTTCAAATATTTGAGAGACTAATCTGCAAACATGTTTAAAGATTTAAGGAAGTAATTTGCAAAATGTTTTAAAATTTTTAGGACCAATTTCAAAATATAAACATTTGAGGGAGAAATTTCAAGATATTTTGCTACCAAGATTATCTTTTTTCATGAAATTAAAAGTGTGATTACATTTTATAAATTAAAGTGTAAGTAAATTGTTGGCTAGTTGAATAGCTAAAGGGGTTTGTAAATTCTTAATTATTTTGGCTACAAGATTCAAGCTTTTGTATCATATCTACAAGCATAGCAGCAAATTAGAAAGCCCCTTTTAATACCAAAAGCTCTCTCAACAACAGCAAATCCCTTCACCAAGATCCTTCATTCCGGAGAGCTTCCATCAAAATATAAAAAATTAGTTACCGAAATTATCTTCATTCGTGAAACTAAAAGTTTCATTACTTTATGGTGTTTACCATAGTCCGCGCCTTCATCGCCGACGAACCCACCTTCCAAAAATTCGCTGATGCACACTTGACTGTCCTTGATCTCAACAGACATGGAATCCTCTCCCGCTCCAAGCTCTGGAGCTTCGAATAACCCTTGTTATGACATCAATTAATCCAAGTGTTAATTCTCCTCTTGGAGTCGACACGTGCCCCATGTCAACATTAATCAATCACGCCAGCTCACCCTCGCTAGGGGCGACTTGGGTAGCTTGGACACTCGACCCCTCCTGAGCTAGGCTGGTCGAGCCCAGCTCCCCTTCGACCTCATCAATCGAGTCGACCACCCTCATTCACCCCGAGCTGGGTCGACATCTTGCGTGGCCGACTCGAGAGGCGGTACTTGTCTGCCTACCTATCAGAGTGATCCTATGAGCACCCCTACTCAGCCCGCTATATCAGCCGACAACTTGCGTAACCGACTAAAAAAGGCAGTGTTTGTCGACCTTCAGCTGAACGACTAGAGAGGCGGTGTATCCTCGAACCCC
>NC_033798.1:49453438-49458172 GCF_001876935.1 Asparagus officinalis
TTCCCCCCCCCCCCCGCCGATAGCCAGTCACGATCACATTAAATGCACGGTCAGAAGTCATCATTGCTCTAGTCCCCAAAGTCTTTATGACTTATCAGATTTCATCAGCACCAGCCAGTTGTTGTCGCTTGGTACTAACCACCTGGATGACTCATCTTTGCCAGTGATCAATACATGTTAGTTGTTTGCCGAGTCAGTTGCCTGCCTGGACTTGGCTCAAGTTACCTATCTTCCCTTCTGATCTTCTACAAAAGAAAGCCATGCAGCTCAATGTAACTCTCTAGTCTTGTGACATAACTTTGATACATTCTTCATCATCTCACATTTTCCCACTCAAGTTTATATACTGACTTGATCATCGGAGGAACAATCGGAGAACCCAACTCCAGCCTCTCACAAGTTTTCATGTGCAAGAGAGGGTTATAGGCACCCGAACTAGCCATTCAAAGAAGTTTGAGGACCCTAACACTCTTCTAATCCACTCGCAAATCCTACGTTTGATAATTGTCATTAATAGTTTCGCGCCCACTGTGGGGCAGCTTCATCTCTCTTTCAAAAGAATGGCTAACCCCTTGTACTCAAAGGTTGCAGATAATAAGTTGTCATTCCGATAGGCTAAAACGCTAGGCTTACCATGAATATTTTGGGGACTACCTCTCCAAGATATGGTCAACGATATTTCTCTTATGAATAAGAGAGATTTTTTATGTTGCGTACTAACCAATACATAGCTTTTGTTGTTTGATCTCTATCAAATCGGCTCACTTCTGCCACTAATCCTAGCATCATTCTCATGTCTATATCAAGAGCACATATGGTACTCCCCAATGTAACAAATTAAAGATATTATCTTTAAAATAATATATTATTTGTGTCATGTACTTATATGCAGATGTTGTCTTTGACTTAAAAGACATTAGCATTATTTTCATGAGCAAGACCAAGGCACATCATCAACCTGGTCGACTGCAACACCAAGACCTTGGTGCCTACTCATGGAAAAATCAAGGCATATTGACTCGGCCTATATCAGCTAAAAGACTTTGGCACCTTCCTAAGCCCAAGGCACGTATCCTAAGGCCTTGGTGTCATCAACTAAATCCAAGGTGCGAGTTCAAGTCGCACTCCTCTTCACACAAGGAGTTGAGTCATCTTAACCTAACAGGCCGACTTGTCCCTTCCTAGTCAGGCTGAGGCAGGCGTCCCTTATAGCCTAGGCAATTAAGAACCTTAGCATCATTTCCATGAGCAAGACCAAGGCACATCATCAACTCGGTCATCTCCGACTCCAAAGACCTTGGCATCTTCATAAGCCCTAGGTACACATCCCAAGACTTTGGTGTCATCACGAATAAACTCAAGGTACAAGCTCGATGCCCCTCGGGACCCAGCCAACTACAGTCATAATTCACTCAGACTCGGTTACCCCGAGTCAAAGCGAAAAGGGCCAATGTTATGACATCAATTAACCTAAGTGTTAATTATTATATTGGAGTCGACACATGCTCCATGTTAGTATTAATCAATCACGTCGGCTTACCATCGCGAGGGGCGACTCAAGTAGCCTAGACACTCGACTCCTCTTGAGCCAGGCCGAGTCGAGACCACCTCTCACTCAACCTCACCAATCAAGTCAACCAACCTCATTCACTCAGAGCTGGGTTGACATCTTGCATGACTGACTTGAGAGGCGATACTTAACGACCTATTCTCAAAGTTGAGCCCTCAAGGTTTCACACTCGACACGCTATATTAGCCGACAACTTGTGTAACCGGCTAAAAAGTGATGCTTGTCAGCCCTCCACTAGACAACTGAAGAAGCGTTGCTTCTCTCACTTTTGGCAAGGAGTCATCCCTTCTCGACATGCAGCATAACTCATCCCTTCTCGCTAGGCCGAGTAAGTAGGCGGTCTTCCTCGAGCACCCCGCTGACAATCAGTCATTATCATATTAAATACATGATCAACATCATCATTGATCCAGCCCCTAAAGTCTTTATGACTCATCAGACTTCGTCAACACCAAACAGCAGGTGTTGCTTCGCACTAACCATGGGGATGACCCATGCCACCCATAGATGATACCTGTCAGCTGTCTACCGAATTAGTTGCCTGGTTGGCTCGGCTATAGTTCCATATCTACCCCTGGCAGAGGGGCTGGACAAGGGGCCACATGTATGCAACTTTTACATGCTTAGAACTATTTTTAGTTTATTGGTATCTTCTTCACTCATGCTCAAATACAGACTTGACCGTCAGAGGAACCACCGGAGAACCCAACTCCTATCCTCTAATGAGTGTTATTGTGCAGCTCTCTTATACAGACATGGGACTGGTCTTCAAGAGAGATGAGAGAACCTATATCACAAGTCCTCTTGCTAAACTCGGGATTATCCGCTAATCTTGCTATTGGATCTCAGGATATCAATAGCTCTCAAAACTTTCTGCCTTCTCAAAGCCCACTTCGGTTGAGAAATTGGAGGGGGTGATAATAACTGTTGATGTACTAGTGATCACATAGTTAGTTGCATCCAGGGCAAGATAATTTCGATGAGGTAGAGAAGATTGATGAGGGGATCACCTTCTTCTCTGACATTATGTCTGGTTCTTGAATTAGGGTTGCTGAACAATCTACACATGTAGAAACTCGTAAGAGGACGGGGATTTGTTCCCCCGTTGTACCTCCAATGATCAAGTTAGATGATGAACTTGAATGGAAGAGAAACATCAGAACTTAGAGTTCTCCTTTTGTTTCTTTATTTTGGAATTTGCCCCCCTTAAAGGTGAATAGTACCAGTATTTATATTGTGGGAGAAGGGAAGATCAGACACTTTGGCCGAGTACAAAATATTGATGGTAAGGTATGAGCTGATGGTTGTGTCAGCATCCGCTTTATGGGTGTCGGCAGGTAGTTAGGGGAAAGATCACTTCAGCATTGGAGAGATCGTCTCAGCATCGAATGGATAGTGATGGGCGACATGACAGAGCCCATGTGATATGACAAGTCATGGAGACTATCCAGGATAGGGTTATGATGAGACATGTCCAGTGTTGACCACGATGCTGACACGTGGTCAGAGAGAAAAGCTTGAGGTAGATATTATCCTGCAGTTTGGCCGAGAAGTAACACCCATCAAGTCATCCTTGTAGGGCTTTGAATAGAAGGTCGAATAGGCTCCAAATGAGTTGACTTCAACAAGAGGGTCGATGGGTCCTGCCTCTCGAGTCGTCACGAAGAATGTCTTGACGAGTCGGCCAAGCTGGGACCTGTCACTAGGCTTGGGCCACCAAGCTGGTTAGGGCCGTGCTTGCGGAAATACACCCGCTTGTTATTTGGTGAGTTGTATTTTGGTAAATAGGAATACCATAACAGTTGGCCCATTTCATTTGGAGTTGGCTTTAGCCGAGTCCGAGTGAAATATAATAAAGAATCACTCTGGAATTGCTTCTTTGTGTTTCATAATCTCAGAACGTTTTGCCGGATGACTTAGTTCCAATGTGGACTTAGTAGATTTAATCATTAACCCGAGAGGACTCATCCTCTATAGAAAGGAGACGTCTCGAACTTGAGTAAGTTAGCTTTTAACGGATTAATTTTTTCCAAGTCTTAGACTGATCTGGTCGGCTACTTGTTACTCATTGTCTAAGTAAAATAGACAAATTGCCTGAGAGATATCCTTAAAGTCAGCTTGGTGACTGTGGCGAGTTGATCAGGGCCCGGTAGATTTTGCCTAGCGGACATTATTTAGCGAGCTTCCAGAGGCCTTTATTAGGTCAACGAAACGTCACTACTGAGGATGATGTAATGATGCTGCCAATTGCTAGAATAATGGCGTCATTTTGTTTTTCGAGCGAAGAGGTGCAGAGTAAATAGGAACGCCGCTTTGAATCTTGAGAGAACCATTTAAGATTTGAGATGAATCTTGCTCGTTTATTTTGAAAAGTAGCGACCGTTCAGATAGCTCCACGTGTCTCTTGAAGGCTATAAATCGCTCGTTGGGGACTTAAAAGAATTCTTTACGAGTTCTTGCCCAAAAAATCTCCGGTGCTTCTCTGAAATTTCGCAAGTTTATTTTGCAGCCCAAATTCTTTAATGGTTTCCCCAGTTTTCACCGCAAGCCGCAATGAGGAGAGGATTATTCTTCTCCGGCACATCCGCTCAAGGGTTTTGACGGGGATGCTTGAGCCATATTATAATCTTTATGATATTCTGAGGGCTTTTACACTGGGGGCCTTGAGTATGAGTGAACCCTTGTACCACCATGGCGGGGACCGTGCGCTGCTTTACCTTGGCTGCCGCTTCATCCCTTTATCAGGGACGTTTGCATTGCTCTAGGGGTTTCCCCTCCCAATTTACCCCTCATGTCATTAGGATTCTGGTGGGGTTTGTTGTTATTTGTCATCGTGTTAGAGTCTCGCCGACTATATGGCTGTTAGGACATTTGGTCGGCGTCGATTCGAAGAAAGAGGGCCCGCACTATTCTCTCTACTATAGTGGGAAAATTAAGCTTGTGTCTGATGCTCCAGAGCCCAGCAGAGATTGGAAGGAGAATTTTGTGTGGGTCTTCGGGGCTGATGGCGTTCTTGCTTGCCCTAATTGTCCTGAAGTGGGCAAGGATGTGCTAAGGCCGTGTCTTCTTGATGAAGAGGAGAGGGGGCAACTGGCAAATATTTGCTCTTATGCTGGGTCCCGGGATAGGAGCAATCTTTTTGAAAGGGCTTCTCTCCGATCGGC
>NC_033798.1:49458182-49458662 GCF_001876935.1 Asparagus officinalis
GGCGGGCGTGTTCGTGATTTTTCCCTCCTTGGTCGACCAAGCAAGGGCAAGTTTGCTAGCGTCCCCCTCAAAAAAAGTGTTAAGAGAAATACAAGGGAGGGGGAATCGAGCTTGGTTTCTTGGCCTTAGAAAAGCCTGAGGGGTATCTTGATCCTGAAGAAGCGTTCGCCTTGAGGTTGAGGGTGGCTGAGGTCGTCGCCCTACTAGCAGAACAGAGGTCAAAGAAGGTGAAGGCCAAAAAGGATCAAGGGTCCAGTGGGCCAAGGGTCGACCCGAATGAGATACAGCGGTTAGCCAAAGCACCGCAACCGGTCGAGAGTCTGTAGAGGTCTGTCCAAGCTAATTGACAGAATGAGGTCATCCCTGTGGGCGACCCTTCCCCTCTTGCAACAGAGGGGGGGGCCTAACTGTTAAGGAGGTAGTTTTGAGGGCTCATGTCGAGGAGACAGCTGGGTCGAGTTCTACAGCTGTACTATTCCG
>NC_033798.1:49458672-49541289 GCF_001876935.1 Asparagus officinalis
AGGCTTGGCAAGGAGCCTGTCGGACGTCCGGGGTGTTGACGAGCAAACAACGCCTCCGAAGGGGCCCGAGTCGGGTGAGAGGACGGATGTATGGAATAAGTTTTGGCCATTCTCCCATGGGTTTGATGAGCTTACTCACCAATCCTGGGAGAGGACGAGGACCATGTTGGTGGGAGATCCATTAACCCTCGACTCACCTAGGGAAGAGGTTCCCGAAGGTGACAGGTTTGTCCCAGAGGAACCCATGGATGCAGAGTCCTCGGTCATGCAGTCCTTAACTGCTGCAATCGACATTGTGTCCCAGTTTACCCTCTCGAAGGACAAGAGGTTCTTGAGGGAGATACTAAGCGCTAGCGTGCATTTGGCCCTCAAGGCCTATTTGGTACGAGGGGCTTTACTAGAGCAGGAGCTGTTCGAGTGAATGAGGCACATGCATGAGGCGGCATAGGGGTGGTACGCTGAGCTGGCCCAGGAGAAGTCAACCAATGAAGAGGTAGAGAATAGAATTGCTACTTTAGAGGCCGAACTTAGAGGCAGGAAAGACGTCTGGCGGTGGGAGTAGGACGAAAAGGAGAGGCTTATAGCAGGCTATAGAATCCAAGTTTCCAAGCACTTGGGTTCTGTTGATGATCTCCAGCGGGAGGTGGCTCAGTTAAAGGGAGAAATCGGAAATCTACAACAAGCGATTTCTGAGCAGGATGGACGATTGATCCCTTTGTCTAGGGAGGTTGAGTCCGAGAGGCGTCTGAAGGCGACGCCCGAGAAGGACGTTCAGTTGAGCCCTCTTTTGATTGAGCAGCTGAGGCGGGACCTTGAGGAGTGATTGACTTCAGCGTCCATGATGATTATCAAGGACTTGGAGGGTCGGCTTGCTCATCTAAACTCGACGCAGCATAGGAAGAAGGTTGACGATGAGTGGCGCCATGGTCCCTTAGGCAAAACTGAGGGATGATCCTGCGTCGACTATCTCGCTTCAATTTGACCCGGCGTTGACTATCTCACTTTGCTGCTCCCTTCTAGCTCTCTTCCTTCCCATGATCACTGTTATCCCCCTCATGTCTCTTGCTACCTTGATCTCTTAGAGGAGATCGAGGAGCATGGAGGTGGGATGGATCTAGTGCTGAACGTTTGGGGTGGTGATCAGCCAAGGGATGATCCTGAAGAGAATTTTCCCACTTCCCCAGGTGCTGTCGTTGAATCTCCTACGAACTTCATTGCCATTGAGAGCTTCCAATGTCCTACTCCTGGATCTGGTTGAGAGGTCTAGGGACATGTATTTGTACTTTCTTTCTGCTGGCATTTGTGTTTGTTTTGTTTTGTTGTTTTTTTATGCATGTTTGTAACTAGGCATGGATATAAAAAAAAGCTTTGTAACTCACTTTGTTGGAATAAAGAATGTTTTTGCTTGTCTTGCAGTATGCCTTCTTTTATTCCTTGTTTTTTGCTTTGCTTTTGTACCTTGTGTTGATTATTATGAGTTGGTCGTATTGAGACGACCCAACTATTGAGGGGTCGAGACGACTGGCTCATGTCATGCCACTGGTGGGTAAGATGTCCGAGTCTTGTTGATGAGAAATAGCAGGCAGATCTGCCTAAGTCTCTTTATCAAAGACGAGCAACCATATGAACTCTATGCTTTAGGTTTACCCGTGATGGTATCAAGGGCTTTTTGGTAGAGTGATTGTATGTTGTCTAAAAATTATTACAGATAGCTGATCCCCACAAAGCACTGATGATGAGTGTTATAATCTGACGACTTCTACATCAACAAATGAAGGTTACGATCTGACGACCTTCACAACAGCATATGAGTGTTACAAATTGACGACTCTCATATTTTAAAGAGCCAAAGGCCAGAATTACAAGATGACAATCCTTGCAATAATCTAACAGAAGAGATTAAAAGTTGATGATCTCTTCAAAGCAATATGCGGAGCTCACCACCGCGTTCCAAGTTCAAAACGCGGAGTTCACCACCGCGTTCCAAGTTCAAAACGCGAAGCTCACCACCGCATTCCGAGCTCAAAACGTGGTGTTCACCACCGCATTCCTAGCTCAAAACGCAAAGTTCACCACCGCGTTCCAAGTTCAAAACGCGAAGATCACTACCGCATTTTTAATTCTAAACGCGAGGGTCATTTCCAAAACACGAATCTCGCGTTTGATTGATTCAAACATGTTTTAAACGGTTCTAAAATTGTTTTCCATGAATTAAGGGTATTAAACCCTTATTAAAGAGCGATTTAAAGGGGCGGTTAAACCCCTATAAATAGCTGAGAAGTCAGCTAAAAGGATCCATTTTTGGAACATCTTGAATTGGCTTTGGTTGGAGCTTTTGGAGCTTTGAAAGCTTGGCTTTTGAACCGTTCTCGATTGAAGAACTGATTGGCTTATTCCAGTTAAAAAGGATCAGTTCCTTTTCTAAAATTAACTCTTTTACAGAGTTCTAAAACTTACTTAGAGTTCTTAAACTCATTTAGAGTTCTAAACTTGCCTCGCAAGTTCCTCGAAGACATCAAGTCAAGAGGAATAGACCATGTTCCATGAAGTAAAGTGTTCGGATCGTCAACGTGATACAAGAATCAAACTCTCATCGCCACCAAGAAGTGTTGGCCTTCTTATTTTGATGATGATTTATAAACAATTTACATCTAATATTGTTTGTCTAGTGTTTGTGTTTTATGTTTATTCTAGGCAAATAATATGTTGAAGGATGGATGGAATAGCGCTTTAACGACGATATCAAATGGAGGTTGGCGGAATTATGGAGTGAAGCCTATGCAATTCATAGTTAAAGATTCAAGTTCGGCTTCATCCGCATAGTTTACCAAGTTGAGCTACAATGAAGATCAAGATCAAGCTTGGGTAACATATTAGTTTAGATTTATATTATGTGTGTTAGATACTCTAAGCTCAATATCATATACACACACATTTTATTAGTTTCCTTGTATATATATATAGTCATATATATATATACAACACAAGTTTTGGTTTTTATGTTTATAAATATGAAATTACATATTTTATATTTATTATTGTGATTTGGGTTTATAAATATGAAATTACATATTTTATATTTATTATTGTGATTTGGTTTAACTACTTAGATATGAAACGAATATATTTTCATATACATACTCATATGTTTTATTTTCTATTGTATTTGTAAAAATATTGTACTCTTAGTTTTTGGACTTAACAATAATTATATACATATTTTATTAAGTCTACATAATCATTGTGTAAAGTTTCAAAACATGGTTTAGCCAAAATGTCAAAATTCACATGTTTACATTTTCATGTTTTGGCCTATTTTGTAAAATGATGATATTTTTCATTTGGAAAGTCCTTTTTGGAAACCAGTCATTGTAGCATATTTATTATCATGTCTACAATCATTCCCCAAAGTTTTATATTTTTTGGAATTTATTTAATATTTTTAAACAGGGTTCTAAAATCAGAATACTGTTCAAACCTGTTATTTCCATATGTCTGTTTACGGTCGACCGTCACGGTCCACCACCCATGAGTTCAAAACTCAGAATGTGTTTTGTTGGCTCGCGGTCGACCGTAAGTAGTCCAGAGACTTTCACGGTCAACCGTCGCGATCGACCGTCGCTTGTCCAGAGCCATAGTCTGTTTTTTTTGTTGCTCGCGGTCGACCGCCGCACTGTCATATCAGTTCTAACAGCTAGTTTTCCAGAGCCGTTGCTGAGTGGTTTTTTGGTCTTTTCTTGGCTTTCTCTTGGCTTTGGGGTTTCTATAAATACCCCCTTATACCTCAGTTCTATCAAGCAATCTAAGAAATATTTTAACAAGTTTTAAAAGAGTTTAAGTTTGGTTTTAAGTTTGTTTAAGGGTTTGGTTTGTGAAGAATTCCATAAGAGGAAGAGGAGATCATCTACATTGTTTGAGCTTCCTTTTAATCCATCTCTCCATCTTGTTTTTCAGAGAAGAATTCCTAAACTCTATTTCTAGCTATTTATTGTTTTATTCATAATTTCTATATGCTAGATTTTATTTGAGTTTAGTTTTCAGAGAAGAATTCCTAAACTCTATTTCTAGCTATTTATTGTTTTATTCATAATTTCTATATGCTAGATTTTATTTGAGTTTAGTTGTTTTATTTATTCTCATTGTTACACACACCCACATGAGCTTATCGTATTTTCATACATAGTATATTAGGGTTGTGAGAGATTGTAACATTGAGTTGTGCTTAATTAAGTTCTCACCTTGTATGAGAGAACAAACCATTTATTGTTACATTGAGAATGTTGTAAGGTTTTCGGTGAGCTAGAAAACCGAGTGTGTTATTGTGAAGTTTTCGGTGAACTAGAAAACCGAGTGTGAGGAGTGGACGTTGATCGGTGAACGTTGAAAACCGACATTGTGAGTGAGTGTATACGTTGATCGGTGATCGTTGAAAACTGACATAGTGTGGTTGTAAACGTTATTCGGATGAGCATAGAAAACTCGGTCGTGATAGTGGATTTCTCCCCGGGAGTGGAGAGCGGAGACGTAGGACGGAAGGTCCGAACTCCGTGATCATATTGCTTGTTTGAGTTTGGCTTAGCACACTTATATTTGTTCATCTTTATAGCCTTTCTCTCATTGTTTATTTCATCCACTATATCATTTGTTTATGTTACCATTGTGTTTGCATATCCTTACATATATCATATAGTATACCTCTTTGCTAGGATATATCACCTTGTGTATATTGCATATTCTTGCACTTAACTCTTTGTATATCTATCTTGCAAGAATATATTTGTTAATTACTTTTAATTGGCATAAAATCGGATTATATTAGCATAAGACCCTAATCACCCCCCTCTAGGGTCCAACAAGAAGAACCCAGTTTTAAATAAAGGGAAGGATCTCTGTCGATTCCTTCTCTCTTTTGTAAATCGGGAAATCAATAAAGAAAAATTATAATTTCTTTTTCAAAGTTAGTTAGAGAGAGGTTACATCAAGAGATTGTATTCATTCTTTTTCTAAGTCAGTTAGGGAGATTAATACAAATTTTATTCTTAATTTTCTTACAAATTTTTCGACAAACAAATGATGGTAACTCTGCTGGGGATTAGCTTTTTTACCGATGAAGAAGTGGTGGTGCAATTTGACATCAACCTCTCTAGAACGACGGTCTCTCGCACGGCGAGACAGTAAAGACTGTCTCGCGCGGCGAGACAGTCAAGTCTGTCTCGCACGGCGAGACAGTCAAGTCTGTCTCGCGTGCGAGACAGCCCATACTTGTGTTCTTCTGCCTTTTTGAGCTGTATTCGGATATCTCTCAGTATTTTTTGACGCCTACAGATACCCCCTCCAAAGTATTCCAGACTCAATCTTTTATAGAGGAGTTCTGGGATGCTTTGGATAAGATAGGTCTTACTTATGATGGCTTCAACACTTGATCTCTTTGTCTCTCAGTCTATTCGGTGCTTTGTAGAATAGCTAAGATTCTTTCGGCATGGCGTTCATCGCTTGACCGTTGTCGAGATCTTGAATTGAAGCTGGAGTTTGTACTTGTGAATTCAGCTTTTATCATCAAATTGATACCGCATTGTTAATCATCGTATCAGTCTTCATAGGAACACAGTTTATACTCATGTATTTTTGGAGTTCTCAGGAAATGGTTTAACCTCGTATACCCGTTGGGAGGCGTGTACCTATTGGAGTATTCGGGAAATAGTTTAACCTCATATACCCGTTGGGAGGTAGCCAGGTTATTCTTAAGAATATTTTAAGTGATATTCTCCAAAAACTTCCTGTTGAGGGTAAGGAAACAGTTTAGACTCGTGTACCTATTGGAGTATTCGGGAAATAGTTTAACCTCATATACCCGTTGGGAGGTAGCCAGGTTATTCTTAAGAATATTTTAAGTGATATTCTCCAAAAACTTCCTGTTGAGGGTAAGGAAACAGTTTAGACTCGTGTACCTATTGGAGTATTCGGGAAATAGTTTAACCTCATATACCCGTTGGGAGGTAGCCAGGTTATTCTTAAGAATATTTTAAGTGATATTCTCCAGAAACTTCCTGTTGAGGGGAGGAATACAGTTTAGACTCGTGTACCCATTGGAGTAATATAATCTCTTTTTTGTTGGTAGAGATGAACCCGCTGATGGAGAGGAAGAATTTTATATTCTATCTCCTGGTCTCACTTAACTCTTTGTATATCTATCTTGCAAGAATATATTTGTTAATTAGTTTTAATTGGCATAAAATCATATTAGATTAGCATAAGACCCTAATCACCCCCCTCTAGGGTCCAACAAGAAGAACCCAGTTTTAAATAAAGGGAAGGATCTCTGTCGATTCCTTCTCTCTTTTGTAAATCGGGAAATCAATAAAGAAAAATTATAATTTCTTTTTCAAAGTTAGTTAGAGAGAGGTTACATCAAGAGATTGTATTCATTCTTTTTCTAAGTCAGTTAGGGAGATTAATACAAATTTTATTCTTAATTTTCTTACAAATTTTTCGACAAACAAATGATGGTAACTCTGCTGGGGATTAGCTTTTTTACCGATGAAGAAGTGGTGGTGCAATTTGACATCAACCTCTCTAGAACGACGGTCGAGACTCTGATGGTGGAGTTCGATCAAGCCAAGTATGAGGAGTTACTCTCCTCCGGATCCCTTAGCTCCAACGCTATGCGCAAGATCCGCAAAGTCTCTGAAGAGACTAAAGCTCCAATTGTGGCCGACTCACCAAAGGAGGATCTCTCCCTTGGGCTACACTACTTAGACAACCCCTCCTCTAAAGGAGGAGATTCAGCTCTAACTAAACTCGTCAATCGAGTTAAAGACCTTACACCTGTACCTAAGCAAAAGGTATCAGATCGCAAGAGACCTATTAACACGACTAACCTGATCAGTATAGATGGTGACGTCATTGCAAAGCCCTAAATCAGGCTAAAAAGAACACGACTCGACAAAGGAGGAGATCCCTACAACGAGCACAACTTCGCGAAAGCCGATCCTCCAACCAACGCTAGCCCCGTGTTTGTGAGCCTCAACACGATCTCCGTGCTTCTATTTTAGAACGCAAACCTTGCATTTATGTGCCCAAACATGACCCTCATGAAAGCCATGCTAAATGCAACCCTCAATGGCATGTTCCACAGACAAAACCCGGACCTCGAGTCGGTGTTGAACGCGAACATGAGCTTCGCGTTACTCAATCAAAACGTGAACCTCGCATTCAAAAGGGGGTTGCACGCACCCTCACATCCCCACTCTCAAACGCGACCCTTGCGTTCAGTTGCTCAAACATAACCCTCACGTTCAGTTTCCCAAACGTGACCCTCGCGTTCAGTTGTCCAAACAACAGGTTTGGGCCCAAGTAATAAAATCTAATACAGAACCCGATGTATACCATAAACCTTTGAGGCACTATCTCGAACCCCACCGGGGGTCGTCTACTCCCACTGGACCTCCAGCTAGGGGTGTGCCGCCCCCTAGACCCCCGACTCGCTGATCGGGCAGCAAGACCCCCGTACTGGGTTATTCGTAGAGCGACTATACTGATGGGTGAACATAAGAAGCCTATGGATTTAACAAAATCCATGTTTATCATGAGCATGTCTCGTCTAATAGTAGACAGGGGGTTCCAATTCAAACCTCACATTCGGTGAGAAATTCTTCTCAAGTCTCTGACTTAAGAAAGCTTATACCGAGAGAAAGACTACTACAACAAGTCATTCCCATTTGTCAATGTGAGCCACTTATTTCTACGGTCCTCTCGGAATGCTAATGTTGTGCATCTGCACCAAGATAGTCGGTGTTCGATCGATTGACAAATGTTGCCCTGCCAAACAAGCGACGATGTTCTCACAAGAAAAGAACCTCAGAGGATGAATACCTGGGAGTTACCATCAATATGATTGGTGGAGGGAAGTCATCAATTCCTAGCTCTGATAAGTCATAGATGAACATGTATCTTAGTGTCAAAGAGATCCTGAGTGAATTTGAAGGAATCTATCAAAACACTCGGACTCGAAAGGGAGTCGTATCTCATGTCGATTATCGAATGTTGAATAAATGAATTGAGTCAAATGATGAACATTCATACATCACGGAGTCTCAATTCTCTAGTTCTTTTGTAGAATATGAGACCTCCACTTATATGGCGGGAAACCGTGAAGATCTCGTGAAGAGACTTGATCAACAGTAAGTCATGTTCAAGTCACAGCAGGAGACTATCAACGAACTTTGGATCTTGATGACTCTGATTATTGCGGACATGAACAAGTCTTCAAAAGCAGATTCACCACATCGGCATGAATATTCCTGAAGAGGGGGATCATCTTCATCAAAAAGGGAAGGAAAAAGTGAACGAGACTTCGGATCAAGAAGCTCACCATATAGAATCTTCCTCTAAAGATGGGAAAGAAGACGAAAACGAGCAGAATCCTCAATCTGCTAAGATGAAAGAGCTAGAAGCTTACCTCAATACTATTGCTAACAGAAGCGAGCTCCAAGAGGAGGGAATTGTGAGGTCTTACCCCGCCAAATGGGTGCAGCCACTTATCCTTCAAAATTCAAAGTCCCAACCTTACAATTTTTTTACGGCATGGGATCTCCGAATCAACACATCTATTATTTTAAGTCACAGACTGGGAATATAGTAGAAAATGATGCCATGTTGTCTCGGTTGTTCATTAGCACCCTCAAGGGAGGTCGCCTTTGAATGATTTATGAAACTGCCTGCATGATGTATCCAAAAGTGGGTGAATCTGGAGAGACTCTTCTTGTCAAGATTCTTCGAAGACGACACAAAAGTCTTTGTCACTATCCTTCTTGCTAGTAAGCAAAAGAAGGGAGAGCCCATCAAAGCCTTTGTCGAGAGGTTCTGAAGTGTGGCTCTTCAATGTCCAACAAGTATGACACAGTCTACTCTGGTGGAAACCTATAGACACAACTTACAGACCCAACTCCTAGCCCAAATGAGAGTTGCAGAGTGCTGCTACAGGAAACAACTAGTTTCTCAAGGTGAACATGCTCAAGAAATAGTTGTCAGGGTCAAAGCTGAAGAATAAAGTAAGAAGAAACAACCTGTGCAATGGGTCCCAGTCTAATCTTCCCGATCAAAAGGGAAAGATATTATGACTACTGAAGTCAATCCCCGGCCATCACCTGCCAAGGTTAAAGCGTCAGGTTAGCAAAGAGTACCTAAGCAATACTCCTTCAAAGAGGAGCATGTGGTCTCTTCATTCAAGTTACTTTAGAAGAGTGGCAAGCTGAACCTCCCTAAAGTTACAAAACCTGAAGATGTGGGGAAGGTAGATGATCCAAACTACTGCCTTTACCATATGACATTAGGACATTCAACGAAGAGATGCTACATCTTCAAAGATATCCTTCAGGCTTTGATTAATGCCGAAGTGCTCAAGCTAAAGCCAGAACAGAAGACCATTCCTACCAACATGATATCGGTCCAAGTCGGGAATTTCCCACCCGTTGCAGCTCCTGATGGCGTTGTCCCTATCCCTAAGGGAGAACTACGCCTGAAAAATAATAACCCGCATGGTCAGAGAGATAAATGGTTGGTACCCCTTGATACTCCAAAAGGAGAGATAATGTGGATCCATCCTGATCTACTTGACGACCAGCAGTGGGCAAGTGTGTTAGAGAAAACTAGGGAAAATAATACATAATCTTGGAATTCACCTGGATGCTCATGACGATATCGTCTTCATTGAACTGTCGTCTCGCAAAATGGGTCATACTATTATCGTAGCACGAGATGCGATTTATACCTCGAAAGGCT
The DNA here is from genome assembly GCF_001876935.1 of Asparagus officinalis. Classification (NCBI taxonomy): domain Eukaryota; kingdom Viridiplantae; phylum Streptophyta; class Magnoliopsida; order Asparagales; family Asparagaceae; genus Asparagus; species Asparagus officinalis. Next base: position 49,468,453 of record NC_033798.1, read on the forward strand.
ATTAAAGGACAAGCCTTGGCAGATTTCTTAGTTGACTATTCAGCACCAGATTCTCCTAAGAGGGAGTGGGGTTTGGTTACTTGGAATTCACTGGATTAAGATTAACGAATTTTCTAAGTTGTCATATTCAACAAAATACCTCTGTCAACTGCCAAAATAATCCCTAACGGAGTTAATCCCAAATGGGAAGGACCCTTCATAGTAGAGTCAATCTACTCGAGTGGAGCTTGTTGTTTTATTAATCAAAAAAGTGATAGGCTCATAATATTAATTAACGGGAAATTTCTCAAGAAATACTACCCATCTAAATTATGAAGCTCCCTTCTTCCCTACTAAGTCTTAGTTAAGACTGGGGGTTGATTATTTGTTATTTCTCAAACAGAATAACGAATTTTTAAAACTTTCAAGTTAACAAAACACCTCTGATAGTATAAGCACTTCAATGTGCACCACCACCAAAATTAACTTATCAATCTTATCCAAATAAGATGATAAAACCACAAAGCTATCAAGTTAACGATACACCTCTGATAGTCAATTTCTCTAAAATACTCTCATAAATCCTCTTTAACAGGATGATGGGTCCACAAAAAGCTATCAAGTTAACAATACACCTCTGATAGTTAATTTTTTTTAAAATTCCCCCATCAATCCTCTACAATAGGATGACGGATCTACAAAAATATCATCAAGTTAATATTATACCCCTGATGATAAAATCAACTTATCAACTCTCTTCCATAGAGTGATAAGTCTTCCAAAACGTTGTCAAGTTAACAATACACCTCTGACAACGAAAATCAACTTATCAGTCCTCTTCAATAGGATGATAAGTCTACAAAATTATTGAAATGGTAACGCAATCATGTCAAGTTAACAATACACCTCTGGCAGTCAAAATCTCTATATGTCCCCATAGAGTTCGAATTCAGCTTGTCTCATTCTTAATATAGCAAGCCTTTTGAACCAAATCAACTTATCAATCATCTTCAATAGGATGATAAGTCCATAAAGTTGTTCAAATCGTAACTCAACCTCGTCAAGTTAACAATACACCTCTGACAATCAAATCAACTTATCAATCCTTATGATAAGTCCACAAAGTTGCTCAAATCGCAATACAACCCCGTCAAGTTAACAATACACATCTGATAAAATTAACTTATCAACTCTCTTCAATAGAACGATAGGTCCTCAAAATCTTGTTCAAGTTACAAGTATACAATTTTGTCAAGTTAACACCACACCTCTGACAAAATCTATTTATTGACTCTCTTCAATAGAGCGATAGATCCTCAAAAATATTATTCAAATCTCAAGTATAAAATATCATCAAGTTAACATTACACTTCTAATGATAAAATAAACTTATCAATCGTGTTCAATAGGATGATAAGTCCATAAATTTCTGTTATGTTAATATCACACCTCTAACAGTTAAACCCCCATGAACTTGGTCTTTTCATCATAATGATAAGTGTTCATTGTCAAAGCGCGAGGGTCATACCCACGTTCTAAATTCCAAACACGAGGATCATCCCCCGCGTTCCAAATTCAAAATGCGAGGGTCATCCTAGCGTTTTAAATTCAAAACGTGAAGGTCATTCCCACGTTCCAAATTCAAAACATGAAGGTCATCCCCGCGTTCCAAATTCAAAACCTGAGGGTCATCCCCGTGTCCTAATATCAAAATACGGAGGTCACCCCCACGTTTCACAAGACAAATGTGAGGCTCACCTCCGCATTTCAGAAACAGAAGCATGGTGCTCACCCTTACATGGGTCTTGAGTAGAAAATACCTTCAACTAAGTTCATGATACCTTCAAAACGGATGTAGTGAACAAGTCTTCCATGATGAGGAATCAACAAATCGAAGATCAAAATCGAGATCCAAAGTATTTCGAAATTCATTCCAGTCAATCATGAACTTTCAAAAACTTTGAAAGGGGTTCTGTATGTTGTCTACAAATTACTACGGATAACTGATCTCCATAAAGCACTAATGATGAGAGTTACAATCTGATGATTTCCACATTAACAGATGAAGGTTACAATCTGACGACATTCACAACAGCATATGAGAGTTACAAATTGATGACTCTCATATTTCAAAGAGTCAAAGGCTAGGATTACAAGATGACAATCCTTGCAACACTCTAACAGAAGAGATTACAAGTTGATGATCTCTTCAAAGCAATATGTGGAGCTCACCACTACGTTCCAAGTTCAAAATGCGGAGGTCGCCATCGTGTTCTAAGTTCAAAACGCGAAGCTCACTACCGCGTTCCAAGCTCAAAACGCAGAGCTCAGTTCTAAACACGAGGGTCATTTCCATAATGTGAATCTCACATTTGACTAATTCAAACACATTTAAACGGTTCCAAAACCATTTTCCACGAATTAAGCGCATTAAACCCTCATTAAGGAGAGATTTAAGAGGGTGGTTACATCCCTTAAACCCCTATAAATAGCTGAGAAGTTATCTATAAAGGATCCCCTTTTGGATCATCTTGAATTGGCTTTGGTTGGAGCTTTTTGAGCTTTGAAAGCTTGGCTTTTGAACCATTCTCAATTGAAGAACTGATCGGCTTATTCTAGTTAAAAAGGATCAGTTTATTTTCTAAAATTAACTCTTTTATAGAGTTTTAAAACTCGCTAAGAGTTCTTAAACTTATTTAGAGTTCCAAACTTCCCTCACAAATTCCTCGAAGACATCAAGTTAAGAGGAATAGACCATGTTCTATGAAGCAAAGTGTTCAGATCGTCAACAAGATACAAGAATCAAACTTCCATCGGTACCAATAAGAACTCAGTTTTAAACAAAGTGAAGGATCTCCATCGATTCCTTCTCTCTTTTGTAATTCGAAAAACCGATAAAAAATTATAATTTCTTTTTCTAAGTCAATTAGAGAGAGGTTACATCAAGAAGTTGTATTCATTCTTTTCCTAAGTCAGTTAGGGAGATTAATACAAATTTTATTCATAATTTCTCACAAATGTTTTAACAAACAGTGACAACTCAGAGGTCGGGTGCCCAGGTCTTACGTAGACGCCTGGGTCTTCGAGATCCCCATAATGGTCGAGAGGTGACTGTAGGAGTCGAATATATAGTTAGTGCCTTGGGTTTATTCCTAAAAAGGTACTAAGGACTTTTAATTCAACACTAGGGTCGAATGCCTAAAACTTACTAAAGTTGACTAAGTTTTTTACAACCCTAAGGCTGTGCCTAGGACTTACTAAAGTCAACTAGGTATTTCGTTCTACAGAAGGCTACCCTGGGGGCAAAATAAAAAAAATGACAACCCTGAGGTTGGGTGCCCAGGTCTTACATAGACGCCTTGGTCTTCGAGATCCCCATAATAGTCGAGAGACGACTATGGGAGTTGACCATATGGTTAGTGCCTTGGGTTTATTCCTAAAAAGGTACCAAGGGCTTTTAATTCAACCCTAGGGTCGAATGCCTAGAACTTACTAAAGTTGACTAAGTCTTTTATAACCCTAAGGTTATGCCTAGGACTTAGTGAAGTCGACTAGGTCTTTCTCCCTATAGAGGGCCTCCCTAGGGGCAAAATAAGGAAAATGACAACCCTAAGATTGGGTGCCCAGGTCTTATGTAGACGCCTGGGTTTTTGAGATCCCCATAATGGCCGAGAGGCGACAGTGAGAGTCGACCATATGGTTAGTGCCTTGGGTTTATCCCTGAAAAGGTACCAAGGGCTTTTAATTCAACCCTGGAGTCGAATGCTTAGAACTTACTGATAGGTCTTTTACAACCCTGAGGCTATGTCTAGGACTTACTAAAGTTGACTTGGTCTTTCGCCCTACAAAGGGCAACCTTAGGGGCAAAATAAGAAAAATGACAACTCTGAGGTTGGGTGCCTAGGTCTTACGTAGACGCCTGATTCTTTAAGATCCCCATAATGGTCTAGAGGTGACGATGGGAGTCAACCATATGATTAGTGCCTTGTGTTTATTCTTGAAAAGATACCAAGAGCTTTTAATTTAACCATGGAGTCGAATGTCTAGAACTTACTAAAGTTGACTAGGTCTTTTATAACCCTGAGGCTGTGCTAAGGACTTACTGAAGTCAACTAGATCTTTTGCTCTACAGAGGGTCATCCTAGGGGCAAAATAAGGAAAATGACAAACCTGAGGTTAGGTGCCCAAGTCTTACGTAGACGCCTGATTCTTTAAGATCTCCATAATGGTCGAGAGGCAATGATGGGAGTGAACCATATGGTTAGGGCATTGTGTTTATTCTTGAAAAGATACAAAGAGCTTTTAATTTAACCATGGAGTCGAATGTCTAAAACTTACTAAAGTTGACTAGGTCTTTTATAACCCTGAGGCTGTGCTAAGGACTTACTGAAGTCGACTAGGTCTTTTGCTCTACAGAGGGTCATCCTAGGGGCAAAATAAGGAAAATGACAACCCTGAGGTTGGGTGCCTAGATCTTACGTAGACGCCTGGGTCTTCGAGATCCCCATAATGGTCGAGAGGCGATGGTAGGAGTCAACCATATAGTTAGTGCCTTGGGGTTATTCCTGAAAAGGTACCAAGGGCTTTTAATTCAACCCTGGAGTCGAATGCCTAGAACTTAATGAAGTTGACTAGGTCTTTTACATCCCTGAGTCTATGTCTAGGACTTACTGAAGGTTACTAGGTCTTTCGTCCTATAGATGGCCACCCTGGGGACAAAATAAGGAAAATGACAACCCTGGGGTTGGGTGCCTAGGTCTTACGTAGACGCCTGGGTCTTTAAGATCCCCATAATAGTCGAGAGGTGACGGTTGGAGTCGACTATATGGTTAGTGCTTTGGGTTTATTCTTGAAAAGGTACCAAGGGCTTTTAATTCAACCCTGGAGTCGAATGCCTAGAACTTACAAAAGTTGACTAGGTCTTTTGCAACCCTGAGGCTGTGCATAGGATTTGCTGAAGTCAACTAGGTCTTTCGCCTTACAGAGGGCCGCCCTGGGGGCAAAATAAGGAAAATGACAACCATGAGGTTGGATGCTCAGGTCTTACATAGATGCCTATGTCTTCGAGATCTCCATAATGGTCGAAAGGCAACGGTGGGAGTCGCCATATGGTTAGTGCATTGGGTTTATTCTTGCAAATGTACCAAGGGCTTTTAATTCAACCCTAGAGTCGAATGCCTAGAACTTACTAAAGTTGACTAAGTCTTTTATAATCTTGAGACTATGCCTAGGACTTACTAAAGTCGACTAGGTGTTTTGTCCTATAGAGGGCCGCCCTAGGGGCAAAATAATAAAAATAATAACCCTGAGGTTGGGTGCCCAGATCTTACGTAGATGCCTGGGTCTTCGAGATATCCATAATGATCGAGAAGCGATTGTGGGAGTCGAACATATAGTTAGTGCCTTAGGTTTATTCCTGAAAAGGTACCAAGAGCTTTAATTCAACCCTAGGGTCGAATGCTTAGAACTTACTGAAGTTGACTAGGTCTTTTACAACCCTGAAGCTGTGACTAGGACTTACTGAAGTTGACTAGGTCTTTTGCCCTATAGAGGGCCATCCTAGTGGTAAAATAAGGAAAATGACAACCGTAAGGTTGGGTGCCCAGGTCTTACGTAGACGCCTGGGTCTTCGAGATCCCCATAATGGTCGAGAGGTGACGGTAGGAGTCGACTATATAGTTAGTGCATTGGGTTTATTCCTGAAAAGGAACCAAGGACTTTTATGGTTGTTTTTTATGCCAAAATGGAAGACATAAGTTGACATTAGCTTAATAACAATTTTATTATTGATGAACAAAATTGTACAATTTCTCTAAGAACATTTCCTCAAGCACTTATCTCGAGGATGCTGGAGAGTCCTTTCTTCTGCGATTTTTCAGTCGATGAATGCCTGGCTATGATTCTTCCAAGGCTACGTATAGGTCTCTCTTGTGGAGTTCTTGTGGGTCGCATGATTCGACCATAGAAGCTTAGGCAACTTTTGTGATGGAATTCTTTTTGAGAAAGATATTCCAGGTACCGGAGTTGTTTTTTCCAAAAAGACAACCATGGTGGTTTTCTTGAGGAAGCTTTGAAGGTAATGGGAGATCTTCCATTCTATGGATGGATAACTTGGTAGATACTCCCAAGATGGTCGCTAAGGCTATGGAGGAAGAGGACAATGTTAATTCCTCTCAGCCAAAACCATTTTCTGCTTAGCTTGAGTGACACAACTTCAGACTCCATTTAGCTTAGGTGACATAACTTCGGAGTTGAGCTATAGGATGAGACTGATCAGGCCCTTGTTCAGAACCTGACATATCTTCTCGAAAAAGAGAGGAGGCCCTATGGTGGGCACCAAACTATTGATGTACTAGTGATCATACAATCAGTTGCATCCAGGGCATGATAATTTCGATGAGGTAGAGGAGATTGATGAGGGGGTCACCTTCTTCTTCGACTTTATGTCTGGTTCTTGAATTGGGGTTGCTGAACAATCTACACATGTAAGAACTCGTAAGAGGATGGGGATTGATTCCCCCATTGTACCTCTGATGATCAAGTTAGATGATGAACTTGAGTGGAAGAGAAACAACAGAACTTAGAGTTATCCTTTTGTTTCTTTATTTTGGACTTTTCCCCCTTAAAGTGAATAGTACCTATATTTATATTGTGGGAGAAGGGCAGATCGAACATTTTGGATGAGTACGAAATAGTGATGGTGGTATGGGCTGATGGTTGTGTCAGCATCCTCTTTACGGGTGTCAGCAGGTAGTTGGGGGAAAACCACTTCAGCATTAGAGAGATCGTCTTAGCATTGAATAGATATTGATAGGCGGCATGACAGAGCCCATGTGATATGACAAGTCAGGGAGACTATTCGGGCTAGGGTCATGATGAGACTTGTCCAGTGTTGATCGTGGCGCTGACACGTGCTCAGGGAGAAAAGTCCGATGCAAATATTATCCTACAATTTGGCCGAAAAGTAACGCTCATAATTAGGCTCATTGCCGCGAAGTGCGCTTTCTGGAGTAGAAACGCAGTGTTTGGGCAGAGCCTCAAAAACGCAATCCTCGCGTCAGGCAAGGGATCAGCTTTCTCGAAGATGTGCCCGTCGTATGGATCTTCTCCGTCTTCGAGCGGCATTCTTTTTGGCTTGTTTCAATGCCTTGGTAGCGACACCCTCGGTGTTGATTGGATCTATCTCCGTCAAAGGCCTTTTATGACCCATGACATGTTGCGTTAACACGGATGTGGAGTTTTCAACTCGTTGAACGAGTTTGGCATCTTGGCCAAATGAGATGGCTTTCTTTGGCATTTCAGCAGCAGTTCTGATCTCCTTGGAGATCTTGCGGATGTTGTGCCTAGTCTTGGGGCAAAGCGATCCAGAGGAGAGGGCTTCCTCGTACTTGGCTTGGTCAAACTCTACGATGAGAGTTTCGACGATCGTTCCAGTGAGATGGACGTCGGATTGTGCCACCACTTCTTCGTCAGAGAAGCTAATCCCCAGTGGAGTCGTCATCTTTTGTTTGGTGGAAAATTTGTAGTAAAAAGAAAAAATTGAAAGAAATATATTTGATTTGTATTCTCTCAATCTTAATTACAATTTGAATTCCCGATTACAAAAGAGAGGAGAATTGATCTGAATTCTCCCCTTTGTTTAATTCTGGGTTTTTCACGGTGGTGATGGAGTTCCTCCTTCGAATGCTTATGTCGAATTTGCTCTCCGTTGATGATCCGTACGTCTTAATTCGCTGGAATAACTAACTTGTGTGACAAGTTTGATCAAGAACTCTTAACGAGTTTTGGAACATAGAATGAGTTACAACTCTGATGAACAGAGTTGTTAAAACCAAATAATCGGTTAATAGCCAAGTAAATTTTGTTTGTTGCTGAAGGAATACCCCAAGATCAGATATTCTTGTTACAACCGATCTGATCTCTTCAGGATGATTGCTTTTAATCTCCTCTTTACTACCAAAAATCCAAGAAGAATTAGCCGATGCCCACTCTCCAAGAAATCTAATCTTTTTAGCCTCAATCTAATCTTCAAAAAGACCAAAACCCCCCCTGTTGAGTTTGTTGGGATTTTATAGGAGGATAAGGGTGTAACTAATCCCTTAATCTGCTCCTAAGTGGGCGTGATTTCCTCAGATCGTGAGGAAAACGGTTCTGAAACTGTTCGACTCATGTTTGAATGAGTCAAACGCCCAAATTAGCATTCAGGACTCTAACTCCAAGTCTTAGACTGGAGACGTGGGTTGGGCACCCGCTGGATGTTGAAAAATGTGAGGGCCGCCCACGTTTTGTTTGCTGAGGGTTGGAAACGCAGGGGTCACCTGTGTTTCAAGAACTGAAACGCGAAGGTGAATTCCGCGTTTAAAAGAGGCTAGTGACTTATAACCTCTTCTGTAGAGCGTTGTAAAGACCATTGTTGAGTGATCTTTGCCTTGGCTATTTTGGGGTGTGAAAGTTATCAGATTGTAACTCTCACGGTTGATTATGAAGACTATTGAATCATGGTTCTCATCAGTCATCGTGGAGGCCGTCGAATTATAACATTTTCCCGATCTACGTGAAAATCCTCTGATTGTGGTTTTCATTTGTTGACGTGAAAGTCGTCGGATTGTAACTTTCTTTATCAAGATGTTGATCGAAGTTTGATAGGGATCAGCCATCTGTTGTGATTTTTAGACAGCTTACAGAACCCCCTCTAAAGTTTTCAAAAGTTTGCGGTTGACTGGGACAAAATTTCGGAATACTTTGGATCCTAAAATTTGGTTGATTGATTGTTCATTCTGTCTGATTTGGAGACATCGCGAACCTGGTTGTCAAAATGTCGAAATTCTGCTTCCTTAAACCAAACAAGGTAACTTTTGCATCTTGATGAATGAACTTAGTCAAATAAGCTAAAGCCCATTGTTATTGAACCAAATAAGGATGAAGATGATAACAAACTCGTCTGGATCCTTAAGATACTCCACTCAATCTGTGATGGGGTGTATTCTTCAGATTTTGTTTGGATCCTTCATATACTCCACTCAATCTGCGTTGAGGTGTATTCTTCGGATTTTGTCTGGATCCTTCAGATACTCAACTCAATCTGCAATGATATGTATTCTTCGGATTTTGTCTAGATCCTTCAGATAATCCACTCAGTCTGTGATGAGATGTATTCTTCGGATTTTGTCTGGATCCTTGAGATACTCCACTTAATCTACGATGAGGTGTATTCTTCGGATTTTGTCTGGATCCTTCAGATACTCCACTTAATCTGAGATGAGGTGTATTCTATGTCCCAAAAATTCTTGTAGGCGTTGATGAACACTCGACGTGCAGTTGCGGGCTTTAAGTAATAAAAAATCTGATGATAGCGACATTATCATGGAAACTCCAACTGCAGACTTGTTAACGAGGTCTCCTTTAGTGAGGTTGAATACCTTTTGGCTTTGTTCATCTTAGTGGGAATGTTAAGCCCTTCAGAAGAATGAGTTGCTTGATGGATTGAACTCGACGATTTCAATCATCACTGACCGTAACCTATCTGTACTCATCTGAAAGGCTGCATAGTTTCTTATCATAAGCCAGTTTCTTCTCAGCCTTAGTCACCTTAATGGCCAATATTAGTCTCTCTAAGTTTATTTGGAGCTATGTCAACATCTTGGTCATCGAGATGTTCCTTTAGTAGTGTTTAAAAAACGCGTAAGTGAACTCTACGCTTGAGAATTGAAAACGCGGGAAGAATTGTAATGCAGAAGTGAACCCTGCGTTCGGAAGTTCAACCAACACTGACGTGAGGATTGCGTTTGGGTGGGATTCTAGCCTAGAATCTCGTCCTGGTTTAACAGCTCACAGCTGTCTATAAATAGACCACTGGGGTCAAATCAAGAGTCACTCGACTCTTCGGCATTTTTCCTCGAATTTTCAACGAAGATTTTCATTTTCATCTTCGGTAAACATTGTTCATCTTCACCACCCAACAAAATCAATTGAACCCAGGAAGAAGACTGTCTCTCGACCCATCAAGCCCGTAGTCTCCACGGCTCAGAGTTCGATGTTGTCTTCACCGACCGACGGTGCTGTGACTCAAGCAGGGGTGCCGCCACCTTAGTTTCCCTTAATCGGTGGTAAGTGTGACCTTTGTGGCTGTAAAACTTGCTACAGTGAGTTCTGAACTTTGAATCAATGAGGAAATTATTTCAATAACGCAGGGCTGGGACTCTGTCGTTTGGAATTTTGAAGCGTAGGGGGTTTCGACCTCCGCGCTTAAAATTCCACTAACGCGAGGTTCGATCTCTGCGTTTAATTTTTCTAACACAGGATTCGACTTCCGTGTTCCATTTTTCTGATGCAGGATTCGACCTCCGCGTTTAATTTTTTCGACGCAGGATTCAACCTCCGCGTTTGATTTTTCCGACGCAGGATTCGACCTCCGCGTTCGATTTGGCTTTGTACTTTGACTGATTATTTTCTTTGCTTTTGTAGTGCATCACACCAATGAGCCTCTCCCTTTCCGCCATCATTTCGGTCACGAATGTGACATAGATCAAAACATGACATTCAATCTACGTCAAGAGCTTCTTGTTTTTCGTATTACTAAGAAGGACCGTGTGGAAACAATCACCCAGGCTTCTTCTGAGACTCTTCAGATTCTGGTTACGGACGTAAAATTTGAAAGTCTTAGCCGTAAACCATTAGTCAAACCAGCCTTCCTCTTCGGGGATTTTGTTGACTTTGAAACATGTGTTGCTTATGACGGGGATTATAAGTGGTTAAGGAACGTTAGGGACCGTCACCTCTTCTTGCCTAACATGGAGAGGATGTACCCGATATCATACTTCCCGTATGCTTCCATTCCAATGCGCATGGATTTAGACCTTGTCAAGGAACAAGACGGAGTTTCTCTTAGGACTTTAACTTTCTAAGGGGTCCGCAAAGTGGGTTATAACAGACAAGTGACAGCTTTACAACCAAGCTTGTTCACCAAAGAATACCCAGTTCATGAAGTGGCCAGTCCAGCGAACACTTTTGTTAAGAGATTTATGGCAAAAAAGGGGAATTTCCCTCCCAAGCATTCAGATCTCCCGGCTGGGTTCACTCTTCGGTGACAGGGTACTGGACCCGAATGATCAATTTTGTTTTGGAGGAGTTGGAGACACCCCTCACCTAAGCTGGCCTGAAGATTCCTGTGAGGGCTACTAAATACGGGATCATCCAGAGCCACTATCACTTTTTCTCTATCTTGGAGCGATACAACCCTGAGACCTACACCTTCTTTACTCTAGTAGGGGAATTGGGTTTTGCTCTTCATGAGATGCATAACATCTCAGGTCTACCTTTTGGGGATTTACCATATGAAGAATTTGTTCCGGGATCAACAGAACTTAATATTTTAAGAAAAGCCAGCCCCAAAGTTTACTCCACACTCTGGGTAGTTATGTGTCACTTCCATATCTGCATGCAACAGACGGGGGATCGGGGAAGTGGTGTAAAACAAGTGTCTTGGGTAGAGTACTTATTCCAGAATCTGACCGATAAGGGAGCTCCAGTGACCAAATTGTCTATGAGTACTTTAGAGGAGATTCAGACCCGAATCGATGCTGCTACCTCCCATTATATAAATGAAGCCAAAGAGGATATTTTTCCTGCTTACACAGAGTTTGAAAGCTTCCACTATCAAGATCAGATCCTTATATCAGATATGGCACTGCTGGCGGGGTTTCTGATGTTGTGGCTAAAACGATGTGTCATCCCCATCAGGCCAATTGATGCTCTTGTTGCTGAGGTGATTTACCCAGCCATTCTTTTGGTGCATTAGAGGCCAGTGAACCTTCTTTCTATAATGGTGTGTTGTATACAGAACGGGTTACGTGAGCTAGCCGTGGATTTTGTTAATGTTACGAAGGTAAAGTCGGGCGAGGGCAAGACTTTTAAAACTCCCTATCCCCGGGTGTCACTGCCTTATACTTATTTAATGGATTGGTATGTGTTTGCGGTGAAAGTTGATTTCTTCATTGCTATCGAATCTATTACAACTTTAGTCATTACAATAAACTCGAATAAAATAAAAAGTTGATCTTTTTATAAGATCTTTTTACACAATGAAAATAAAATAAGTTTACAACTTTGTCAAACAAACGCAGGGAGATCGTTTATCGATCTTCTGCTTGCGTGGGTGTCTTTGCTTGTGCCGGGGTTTATCCGTGGACCACCGTCGATCAGATCTAATTGCTGAAAAATTGGGCAGAGCTTCATCTATTCGCGAAGGGATCGAGAAACCATAGCTCTTATCTCGGCGAAGTGAGATAATCACTCTTCTTAAGATTATCGCAACGGGATAATCTTAAGGAACGGATCCGGGAAACTGTAGATCTGACGAATTTCTCTCTTACGTTGAAGAACTCAATCCGATCTCTCCTCCTCTCTGAAATTCGTGTACCTTCAGTCTTCAATCCGGCAGGGCTTCGCCTAATCTCCAAAATTCCAGATCTCCAAAAATGAGGACCCGGGGGCTCTATTTATAGGTTTTACAGATGTCCAGGCAGTTAAAACCACATAAAAGGCCATTTCTGCGTTGGAGACACCTCAGGGTGTCTCAAACTGGGCCGAGAACCTCGGGGTGTCTCATTCAGGCTGAGACGCCGTGTTATGTACACTTGTTCGTTTCCGCCGTAAGTTCTTCGTCCGAACTCGGTTTTGAGTGATTCGAAGTGCGTTGGAAAGCCGACGAGGAGTTCTATAAGCTCCAATAATTAGATCAACTGTGGAATAAATGAGACACGACGGGTATTTCACCATTTGTGAACGACACGAGGTGCCCGATCAGTTCGTTCCCTTGTTATTCCAAAATTCTGTTAGTTCACGTAGTTCGTCGATTCACTTCAAACATTTACTGATGCCAATCAAACTTTTATGACTCAGATAGTGACGTTCATCGTCATTTCTTAACACTGAGCTGTTCGTGGAGACCTATAGGTAATTTTCGATGCCTACAGATACCCCCTCCAAAGCGTTCCAGACTTGTTTCTTTTGTAAAAGAGACTGAAATACTTTGGATGTGATTGGTCCAACCTTCAGTCGGCGTAAAGGACCTGTAATTAGCTTTGATTCTTGACTCATTCGATTTTTAGTCTATTCGATGCTTTGACGAATAACTGAAGTCCCTCCGACGCTACGTTTATCGTCTGGCCATCATCGAAGTCTCAAATCTAAAACTGATGAGTTGAGTTTGGCTCGTGTCATTGAGTTGACTTTGAACTGACTATCTCTGTCATGATATATCGACTCGTGTTGATTTTTTTATCGCAACGCGTTGACTAGCATTGACCTAGGGTTACGTGTTGACCGGCATTGACCTTAAGGTTTTGAACGTCGTATGTTGACTTTTGATCGCAACACGTTGACTGGCATTGACCTAGGATTACGTGTTGACCGGCATTGACCCTAGGGTTTTGAACGTCGAACGTTGACTTTTTGATCGCAACGCGTTGACTGGCGTTGACCTACGATTACGCGTTGACCGACATTGACCTAGGGTTTCGGATCGCTTGACGTTGACACAGTTTATACTCGTACGTTTGCTAGAGCATACACAGTTTAAATTCTTAAGGTATTAGAGCACGGTGATCCCAAATGTCGGAGCTGCAAGACCAACTGTTAAAGCTGATTCATCTGCATGTATAGATCTTATCCTGAAGTTGTTGATTCATCTGCATGTATAGATCTTATCCTGAAGTTGTTGGATGCTCAAGTCACGAGACCAACTAATAGAGTTGGTGCGTCAATGACTAGATCTTATCCTGAAGTTGTTGGATGCTCAAGTCACGAGACCAACTAATAGAGTTGGTGCGTCAATGACTCGCATTTATAGAATTTTTAGCAAATTCTCAGCCCTCAATTAGTTTGATGAGCCTTTACCGACTACCGTTTGAGTCGGGCTAGCATGCAGATTGTTTAGATCCGTTCTGCACATAACGTTGTGCTAAAAGAGTTAACTCTTTTAGTGCTACGACATCGAATACGTAGACTTCGTCTTTCTCACGGGAATAGACTACCTAGCAACGTGTGTTAGACGTAGACTTAGGATTTTTGGCAAATCCTCAGCCATCAATGGATTTGATGTGCCTTTACCGACTACCATTTGAGTCGGGCTAGTAAGCGGATTGTTTACTTCCGTTCCGAATGTGATGTTGTGCTAAAGGAATGAACTCCCTTAGACTTGATGCTACGACTTCGAATACGTAGACTTCGCCATTGCTATGGGAATAGGCTACCCAACAACACGTGTTAGGCGCTGACTTATCCTTACTTAGGATTCAGGATAAAAGTCCCCAGACTCGGATTCCAGTGTCTTCTTCAATCGGTAAAAGACTAAACCGGTAACACGTATTAGGCGTTGGCTTATCCCTGCTTAGGCTTCGGGATAAAATTCCCCGTGCATGTGAAGCACGGATTTTGGCGTTATTAATAACAACATGCCACAATATTGAATATGTGAGCTTTTGTCCTTTTTACGGTCAAAGACTAACCGGCAACGCGTGTTAGGCGCTGACTTATCCCTACTTAGGCTTCAGGATAAAATTCCCCATGCGTGTGAGGCACGGATCATGGTGTTATTAATAACAACCTGCCACAATATTAAATATGTGGGCTTTTGTTCATTTTTACGGTTAAGGACTAACCGGCAACGCGTATTAGGCGTTGACTTATCCCTTCTTAGGATTCGGGATAAAATCTCCCACGCGTGTAAGGCGCGGATTTTGGCGTTATGAATAACAACCTGCCACAATATTAAATATGTGGGCTTTTATCCCTTTTACGGTTAAGGGCTAACCGGCAACGCATGCTAGGTGCTGACTTATCCCTTCTTAGGATTCGGGATAAAATCCCCCGCGTGTGTAAGACGCGGATTTTAGCGTTATGAATAACAACCTGCCACAATATTGAATATGTGGACTTTTATCCCTTTTATAGTTAAGAGCTAACCGGCAACGCGTGCTAGGCGCTGACTTATCCCTTCTTAGGCTTCGGGATAAAATTCTCCAGATTTAAACTCTGGTGTCTTTTTCAATCAGTGAAAGACTAAACCGGCAACACGTGTTAGACGTAGGCTTATCTCTATTTAGGAGTTGAGATAAAATTCCCCGTGCATGAAGTGCACGGATTGGAAGTTGGGAATTGTGTCTTTTCTCAGAGTAAAGACGAGCTGGAGAATGGAAGAGAAAGAATTTTATATTATGTCTCCCTGCACTGAAGAGGAAGAATTTTATATTCTATCTACAGTTGGAAAGAAAACTCAAGGTGAGATCTCCACCCCCAGAATCCGAAAAGATGAAACTAAGAGTGAGATCTCCACTCCGAGAATCGAAAAGATTCAAACGACCCTAACTTTTATAGGATTGGTCGTTTGATCCAAAAAGAGTTCCTCATTTATTGAAGGAGGAAGTCCAATTTTGACCCTAACTTTTATAGGTTTGGTGGAAAAAGGAACAAAGACAGACTTTCGTTTATCAAAAAGGAATGACTCAGTCTTAGTCCTAACTATCTGTAGGTTTAACTAAGTGAGATTGGGAACAATCCTAACTTTTATAGGTTTGATTGTTCAAATTGAAAGTGGACCTCTCGTTCATGGAAGGAATCGAGAGAGGAATTTGGCTTTGGCCCTAACTTTTATAGGTTTAACCTGAAAGCAAAGAGAGTGGAATACAGGTAGCAATGAGAATGCCAACTCGTACTATCACTCAACGGAGGACTTCAATGCTAACTGATTAGGACTTAACATGTTGAGTCTGAGAACTGCCAACGACTGGCGGATAGAAATTTTGGTGGACCCACCGTCAATTGATTTGATCAGTGGGGGAATTTTGTGGGGATTGGTTGATCTGTCGTCAAACACCAATAGGAGTTTTGTGAGGGAAGATTGATCCAACGAAGCGATCGAATCTCATCCCAGCAAAAGAGTGTTCAAAAATCACAGTGAGGGTTTAGTGTTTATCACTTTGTTTGTAATGATCGGGTTATCCCTAAGAAAATTACATATAGTATTTTTTTCGGGAACTTCCCGTTACATGAATCATCCACCCCTAGCTTCTTCGTGAAACTGGATTTATCATTGCATTCGGTTACATGATCGGGTTATCCTTAAGAATATTACATATAAAAATTCATGATCGGGTTATCCTTAAGAATATTACATATAAAAATTCTCCAGGAACTTCCCGTCAACAGTAGGAAATAGTTTAGACTCATATACCAAAAAATTCTCCAGGAACTTCCCGTCAACAGTAGGAAATAGTTTAGACTCATATACCAATTGGAGTATCAAGGAGCAGTTTAACCTCTTATGCCGGTCGGAGGATTGAGAAGCAGTTTATACTCGTATACTCGTCGGAGTATTGCCGTTCTCATTTGGCTTATCCTAGCATTATGACGCCGGCTTTAACCAAGGTCTGAATGCTATTCTTTAAAGTAAAGCAAACCTTGGTGGGATGAAGGATCCTCCTGTGGTACGCGCAGTACTTCGGATCCATAGTATTGCCAGCTTCCTCCTGATTTGTGATGGGTGGCAGCTTGATCTTGTTGTTTTCAAGAATGGTCTCGAAGATGGCTGGAACGTCTTCATCCTTGAATGAGTACTCTTTTTGGAGCCTCGGATCCGAAGTCTTCTGCTGTCTTCGGGGCTGCTGTTGTGACGTCTGATTAACATCAACAACTGTTGTAGGTGTCTTCCCTTCATCATGGGAAATGAGACTCGGATTCAGAGGGCTAGCCATCGGTTGGCTTCTTTCGACCTTCCTCCTTCTAAGAAAGCGTTCGGCCTGCTCTTCGCGCACCTTCAACTCTTTCCAGGTATTGAGCGGCTCTACTCTCATAACGTCCAAGATATTAATGGACAAGTTGTTATGACAGGTTTGCAAGACAAATTCCTCCGTGATGGGATCCTTGCAGTTCATTGCATGATTGCGAAAGCGTTTGATGAAGGTATCCACCGACTCTCCGTCTTTTTATTTCTCATCGAAGAGTGTCCTGATCGACACTTCGGCGTCATCATCGAAGAAATGAGCGAGGAACATGCTCTCCAGGTTCTCCCAGCTATTGATGCTTCCGGGCTTGAGACGACGGTACCAATCGAAGGCGGGCCCGCGAAGGGTGCCAACAAATGACCGGACCATCAGAGGCTCGTTGCCAGAGATCACTCCCAAATAGGACCTAAAATAGATCAGGTGCTGAGTGAGGGAACCCTTCCCGTCGAATGGCGTGAAATTGATCAGGTTGAACTTCACCGGATACGGGATCGATTCCCATTCTTTTGGGTAAGGACACTGTAGACGGTAAAAAATACCTCTATAGGCTTACGGGAAATTCGCCTACGAGGAGAGCTTGCACGCTCAGTTCTCTGGCGCGGGCCTAAGTCGCGTGGACGTCAGATATGCTCGATTCCAGGTTCGCCTAACGATCGGCTCGCCAGCATGAGTTAAGATCGATCAGGATGGCGGAAGTTCGCCTTTCACCCAACTCGCCTACCCGAGTTCAGAGTCGAATCCGCCAGCAAACCCCAAGACCGTCAGTACCACTGGGCATCCGCTACCCCACGTGCTGAGATGGACCTTCCCATCCCTCTCAACCCGAAGGGAGATAGCACAGAACCCCAGGACCGTCAAACGGCCACTCGCAGTACGCACAACACGAAGGCCTGGACAGGTGTCGAGTCAACCTGAGCATTCATAAATGCGACTCACCTCCGCTGTCTGAGTCAAGAGCCGGATCTGCCGGCACTCGGCAAGCTGGCTAGACCCACTTGAGTACTGTACACCTACTTCGCCGCCTCTCCTGACCGGAAAGGAGAAAGCACCGTACCCGAAGCACACCGGACGGTCACGAGTGATCGGACAGACGCCTCGTCACTCTGCAAACTCATAAATGCGGTTCATTAATGCTGGTCAGGTCCACTCGGATAGCAGACGGCCGTCGCCTCATATACAAGAATGGGCCTTCCCATCGTAGGTGACAGGACATAAAGTACAATCCCTGGAATGACCATTCATGGTATCGAGGAGCAGCTAGACGTCTCTGAAGAAGATGTGGTCACATCCCACAATTCAAGGAGGAGTCAAGCTGTCCTTCTTCCATTTAAAAGCCCCTTCCAGCACACTGGAGGAGAGGTCGCAAAACCTGGAGAAAAGTGGTTGAGACCAAGCTGTTAGCAGATCCTTGCATTACAGCACCACCGCCTAGTTCCGAGCTCCGATCGCCGACGAACTAAGCAGAATCGAACTCTATTGCCCCGAGCTTCTACTGCGTACTGAAGCTCCCCAACAACCTCATTCGAACGGTCCAAGGGAAGCAGACTCGACACGAGCATCGAGCGAAGCATCCTGTAGCCACCTAAAGTCCCCACACAAAACAAAGAGGGCATTCCCTCTGCTTCTGTTGTAACCATTTGATTTGTTAGTTTGTAATAAGCCTTCTTACTAATACAAACCAAATTTTCACCCTACAGAAGATGGCGACCACAGTGGGAGAAGCTGTTTCGTCGAGTGAAATGGTGGTGGCTCAGTTTGATGAGGTTGCTGTCGGGACGACAGTGGAGTCCCTAGAAATCGAGTTCGACCAGGCCAAATACGAAGAGTACTTGTCCTCCTCCTCCTCTTGTGGCGATGCGTCCCGCAAACGCCACAGAGCTGTGCGCCGAGGCCGACCTCAGACGGTCAAAGCCTCTGCACCTGAGGGTTCCACCCGAATCTCATCGGAGGAGACCACGGAAGCGCCGGTTCACTCCGGCACAAACCGCAATGTCTCAACCCACGGTGACGTTCTCCCCGCTGGGAGAACTAACCAACAGCGACGGCAAACACCCGTCAGACAGGAGGTCCAAACCTCCATTTCTCACGACGGCCTGAACCATCATACAGGTCCGAGAAACACTAGACGGGGAGGCAAACTGCCCGACGTCGGAAGGCCCTCCAAATCAGGAGCGCCAACCGAGGACGGCAGAGCCATCCGCTCAGGAGGACTTCGCTTCTCAGGTCATATCCCTGATGCGAACAAACCACACCGAGCATACGAGCCTACCCAAGTAGGCGAATCCTCGAAGGCTGGCGAGCCTCGCCATAATCATTTGGCGGATAAACGTAAAGGAAAGGAAATAGGCGGTTCCTCGCGAACCCACTCTTCCAAACATAGGGTTGAAACCCGCCCACGTACTGGAGTTCGCTCAAATGCGAAGACTCGCCAGTCAAGGCGAGATCGCCCGACTCCAACACCAAGGCGTTCCACCCAACGCGTGCTAGAGAGAGTGCCCAAAAATCTCTCATTAGCTCACCAGAGCGACTCTTCCGAGGCTGGGGGTTGTCACCAACCACCCGTAGAAGACCTCAGAGAATTCTTGACTCGCAAACGCACTATCCACGAGGTGAATCCTCAGTGCCACTACGAGAGACTCATCCACACGGTCATCGCCGATTGCTAATGCGTTGGAACGGCGAAACCTTTGGTGTTTGAGAGGCTTTCTCAACAATCCTCTCAACCAAGGCCCTCCCGTCGAAGGCGCCGTCACCAGAAAAGACGCATTACTGACGACCCGGAGCTCTCATCCGCCACAGTCAACATGACGGATAAGGGGAAGGCGGTACTCTCCGACTCGCCAGACTCGGACTCCGTCTTAAGACCTAACACCCGGTCTGCCCGACGCCGGCAGGAAGGCATATTCCAGCGAACCCGTAGTCGCAGGGGGGTAAGTATTGGGTTTGACTATTCCACCCTAGTACCCCCCCTCCTGTGGTGAAGACGAGGTTCATTCGGCGGCGGCCACATCTCAGACATCGCGCTCAAGTCAAGACGCACAGGCGAGAGTGCACATGACCGGACTCGATACCGAGCAGACAATGGCCCAAAAGCTGGAGGAACAGCAGGCGACCATCGACTCTCTAAGAGAAATGATGGAGCAACTGCTGAACAAAAAGAAGAAGAAGAAGAAGACCCAACGTCCCTTACCCCGGCAAACCAGGGACAAGGAGTGGGTACCTCCTCACCGACCAGCGGCTGAGACAGAGGATGATCGGCAGTCCGATTACTCCTCCAAAACATCGATAGGAACGTCGCACACCGCGGATAGCACCCGCGACAAAAGATTCAACGAATTCCAGGACCAGTTGAACGCGCTGAAGCTTCATCAAAACATGAACAAGCTGGGGGTAGTACGTCCCTACCCTATCGAATAGGACACGGTCCCATACCCAGCGAAATTCAAGCCCATCGGCTTGGTGCAGTTTGATGGCAAGGGGTCACCTTCTCAGTACATCTACTACTTCATGGCGCAGACCGGATTCCTTACCGGGAACGACGCCATTCTCACTCGACTGTTCATTGGTACCCTCAAGGGGGTGGCCTTTGAATGGTTCCACAAACTGGAGCCCGGCTCTATCAAGGAGGCGAGCAAGTTGAAAATATGATCAAGAGGCTGGAGGCCGAAGAGCCGCAGTCCAAAAAGGGAGCAGCAGAGCCGGCTGCGCCAAAGAACCCTCCTCGATCGAAGGGAAAAGAGGCTATGGCCGTAGACTCTGCCGCGGCGCCAAAGTTCGTTCAAAAGCCGAAACCCAGGCAATTTGAACCACGCCCCCAGCGGCAATATGATTTCAAAGAAGACCAGGTGGTAGCTACCTTCGACACTCTACTCAAGAGTGGGCGGATTAAGTTACCGGAAGCCACCAAGCCTGAAGAGGCAGACAAAACCGGTGACCCAAGTTACTGTGCATATCACAGATTCCTTGGGCATCACACAACCAAGTGCTACGTCCTCAAGGACAAACTCCAGGCCCTCTACGACGCGGGGGTCTTGAAGAAAGAGAAGGTCCAAAAGCAAGTGACGGCGAACATGGTCACTTTGAGCTTTGGGACGGGTCTCCCGGAGGTTCAAGCTCCGGCGGGGATAATTCCTATCCCCAAGGCGGTTTTGAAGATCACTAACGACGATCCTCACAACCAGCGGGAAAAAGGTTTGGTTCCACAAACTCTGCCATCAGGGCAGGTGATGTGGGTCCATCCGGACCTCCTCGACGATGAGCAGTGGACTGCATAGCCTTCCAAGGAGGCTAAGAGAAAGCATTGCAACGTTGTCACCACCATCCTGGATAGAGATGACGCGGCAATGACTGCCTTAACCGACTCTGAAGAAGACACCAACGTCTTCGCCACGAGAGCCGGAAAGGAGTTCGCGAAAGAATATCCCGCGAGGGCGGAAAACCCGGCAGGACCTCCCGCGAGGCCAGCCGCAGCAGTCCCTCCCAATCCAGATGGACCAAGTTCAAGCCGCCAGCCTTACCGGTTCAACGTGCTCGCGCAATTGAAAAGCATACCCGCGCGAATCACCGTGTACGACCTCCTCCGGTTGTCTAGGCCTACCCGGGAAGCCCTACAAGAGGCGTTGGCTGACGCAGAGGCGTTCTCGACCCATTTCTCAAAAGAAACGGAGATCGAACAGGGCTGTACAACTTGCTGCCAAGTCTCAGAGAGACAGATCCCCTGCATCACTTTCACCCCCGAGGACATGCTCATCAAGAACACGTCCCATGACCGGCCGCTGTACTTCACAGGATACGTCGGCTCGGCGAAAGTGGATCGGATCCAGGTTGACCCGGGGTCCGCACTGAGCATCGTGCCCCTGAAGCTAATCAAACATTTGGGGATACCGTCGAAGCGCCTAGCCTCGACCTCGACTACCATCTTCGGCTTCAACGCCACGGGTACTCGCCCGCTCGGCAAAATCCGCCTGAAGTGTCGGATAGGCGACATGAAGACGGAGGTGACGTGCTACGTTATCGATGCTGAACCCTCCTACAACATACTCCTGGGGCGTCCGTGGATTCATGGAGTTAATCAGACACTTGGGGATACCGTCGAAGCGCCTAGCCTCGACCTCGACTACCATCTTTGGCTTCAACGCCACGGGTACTCGCCCGCTCGGCAAAATCCGCCTGAAGTGTCGGATAGGCGACATGAAGACGGAGGTGACGTGCTACGTTATTGATGTCGAACCCTCCTACAACATACTCCTGGGACGTCCGTGGATTCACGGAAACCGGATCGTACCGTCCACATTACACCAGTGCTTAAAGTACGTGGACGATTACGAGCGGGTAAGAACAGTAGTGGCCGACAAACACCCCTTTAAGGGCGTCGAGAACTACTTCGCGGACTCTCTGCTGTACCAGGACCCCGACCAGCCACCAGCAGAAGAACTGGAGAGTGGCAATGAGGCGGACAGCGAGCCTGAATACGGTGACAGCTTAATTCTGAACGACTTTGAGTCAATTGTAATTGGTTACGAGAGTCACCATGTAACCAACGCCGTTCAGGCAGAAAAGCTTATCATGAATGAGAAATCCGACTTCGCTTATTTGTCGTCTTGTTCCTCGTCCAAGGATGACGCATCTAATAACTTATGGTCGACACTCTACAGTGAGTCTTCTCTACACTTGCCGGTATGTTCGTCATACGTCTCCAAAACGCGGCCGATCAAGTCATCGCAAGCTGTGTTCGTCGTGCCAGCACGGAATAGGTATCGAAAAGACATCATCTTCGGTCGAATCGATAATCCCCTGCGCACACTATAGGACGAATCTGAGGATGAAGACCCAGCGCCCCAGTTTTTGCAATACAGTCGAGTGGCGAAACGCATGATGAGCGACATGGGGTACAACCTCACCAGCTTGGAGGGCCTAAATTACGGCCAAGGACGTAAGACGGTCATCAAACCCGCCTACGTCCCCAAAGGAAAGCCCTCAAATTACTTCAACAGGACTAGGAGAGGCTTAGGCTACTCCTCCTCCTCATCGGAGTACCCGGAGAGGCTTAGGCTACTCCTCCTCCTCGTCGGAACTGTGCTTTCACGTCGACGAGGATTCCGATTATGCATGTTCGGGGGACCAATCGTCGACGACCTCGGCTTGGGACTCAGACGTCAGCGTAAGGGATTTGTTCGATGGCCCTACAGTTAACATGGCCACGGTAGACCCCGCCGGAATGGCGGAGGACGAACAACTTCCACTTTACGACGAGACATGGGATCGCCATGTTAACGCCCAGTGGAACAGTCGCTTCGAACAGCGCGAACCACCAACTGAAGACGAAGTCCTCCAGGTGAACATGGGTACCGAGGCGAATCCCAAACCCATATTCATCAGCGGCAGTCTGCCACCTCAAGAAAAAGAGGATCTCATCGCCCTCGTACGGGAATATATTGACGTCTTCGCCTGGAATTATAAGGACATGCCTGGCCTGGATCCGCGAGTCGCCACGCATCGCCTCAACATAAGCCCTGACGCCAAGCCAGTCAAACAACAGCAGAGGCGGTTTCGTCCCTAAATCATGGAGGCGATCGAATCTGAAGTAAAGAAGCTGATCGAATCCGGCTTCATCAGAGAGGAGCAACACCCCGACTAGGTGCGATGTTCGAACTCATGAGGACCCATCAACTCAAGATGAATCCTACCAAGTCATTCTTGGGGATGTCTAGCGGTAAATTCCTCGGTTTCATCGTCACGACGAAAGGGATCCGGATTGATCCGGACAAGGTACGAGCCATTCAAGAGCTCCAGCCACCCCGAAATCTTAAAGAGCTAAGAGGCCTTCAAGGACGACTGGCTTATATCCGAAGATTCATCTCGAATCTCTCGGGCAAGTGCCAACCCTTCTCTAAGCTGATGAAGAAAGGTACTTCCTTCGTCTGGGATGAGCCATGCCAAAAGGCCTTCGAAGAGATCAAATCTTATCTCTCAAATCCGCCTGTCCTTGCGGCGCCAATCTCAGGGAGGTCATTCCTCATATATGTACGGGCCATGGAACACTCTTTGGGTGCCCTCTTGGCTCAAAACGACGATGCAGGCCATGATCAAGGCATCTACTACCTGAGCAGAACCTTGCAGGGCGCCGAGCAACGGTACCCAATGGTCGAGAAGGAATGCCTAGCCTTGGTGTTCGCTATCCAAAAGATGCGGCACTACTTGATTGGCCAAACCATCCATGTCATCTCCCGGATGAATCCCATTCGGGTCTTCATGACCCAACCTGCAGCGTTAAACTGGCGCCTGGCCAGGTGGGCGCTTCTGCTCTCTAAATACGACATCCATTTCATGCCGCAGAAATTAGTTAAGGGACATGCCATTTGCGATCTCATGGCTAGTCACCCGCTGGGGGTGAAGACCGATCTATTCGAAGATCAGCCAGATGAACCTCCCGAAGCCAATATGACTTCGTCGCCAGAGGTGTGGCAAATGTTCTTCGACGGCGCGTCTCATGCAGGCGCGAGCGGCTCTATTTCTAAAGGAGTGGGGGTGGTCCTCACCTCTCCGCACGGTCACGTGTTACCCCGGGACTTCTCCTTGATGGAACCATGTACCAACAACGTAGCTGAGTACAACGCGTTGCTCATAGGGCTCGAGTTAGCCAAAGAGCTCGGGATCAAACATCTGGAGGCTTACGGCGATTCCCAACTCATCGTCAAGCAAATGACTGGTGAATATGAAGTCAGGAATGACGATCTTGTCCCACTCCACAAAGCGACCGTCAGACTAGTGGAGTCATTCGAGAGCTTCCGCATTGAGCACGTGCTCCGTTCAAGGAACACCCATGTGGATGCCCTCGCATCCTTGGCAACCAATTTGGCCCAGCCTTTGGGAACAACCCAAAGGGTCACAGTCGCCAGCCGAAAACTCTTTCGACCCAGAGACGTCCCAGAGGCGAACGCCACTTATCAAGCCTCGGATCAGCTAGATCAGGAAGACTGGCGTCTCCCGATCATCGATTATGTCCTATACGGCATGTTTCCTGAGGATTCGAAGGAACGAGAGTCTGTCCGACGACGTGCCTCGCGGTTCTACTACGATTCAACCACTAAAACGTTGTATCGCAGGTCATACGATGGCTTGCTGCTTCACTGTCTTTCAAAAGCGGAGGTGCAAGAAGCCGTACGCGAAGCACATGACGGCGTGTGCGGAGCTCATCAGCCTGGACCTAAACTTTGGGATCGCCTACGGAGGATGGGCTACTTCTGGCCCGGGATGGTTCCTGACGCAGTCGCTTATGCAAAGCGATGTTACGAATGCCAGATCCATGCCAACTACATACACCAGCCTCCTGAGGATCTGCATCCGACGAGGGCGTCTTGGCCCTTCGAGGCATGGGGGATGGACATAGTTGGGCCAATTTCTCCACCATCGGCGAAAGGCCATCGCTTCATCCTCACAATCACCGATTATTTCTCTAAATGGGCAGAAGCCATCCCCTTAAGAGAAGTCAAGACTAGCGATGTGATCAAGTTCATTAAGCACCATGTCATATATCGGTACGGCGTACCCCGGCGTATCATTCACGACAATGGCACGCAATTCGTTAGCCATGCCTTCACCAGGTTCTGCGACAAATTCCGAATACAGAACCTCTCGTCCACGGCCTACAACCCTTCAGCGAATGGTTTGGCCGAAGCTTTCAACAAGACGATCATCAAGATCTTGACCAAGCTGACTTCCACTAGCAAGCGCGACTGGAATGAAAAGCTAGGCAAGAGCCTGTGGGCATATCGCACGACGGTTCGCACACCGACTGGCACCACGCCCTACTCGTTGGTATACGGCTGTGAAGCTGTATTGCCATTAGAGATTCAGATTCCATCCCTCCGCGTCGCCCTAGCAACAGGGATGACGACTGAGGAGAATCACCAACTTCGACTCGCAGAGCTCGAAGCATTGGACGACAAGCGACTGGAAGCTCAGCAGCACATTGAGTTTTACTAAGCTCGGATGGCCAAGAGCTTCGACAAGAAAGTCAAGCGTCGAGCCTTCAAAGAGGGAGAGCTCGTGCTCTCCGTCCGTCGACCAATGATCCTCACTTCCAAGAAGAAGGGGAAGTTCCAATCCAAATGGGAAGGACCGTTCATCATAGAGACAGTCTACTCGAACGGTGCCTATCGCCTCGTCAAATCGAATGGCGATAAGATCATGATGCCCATCAACGGCAAGTATCTGAAGAAGTACTACCCGTAGTTCTCCTTCACCAACTCCCACGAGTGCAAGAGTCTAAACTGGCCCTCAGATCCTCCAACTGGTACACGAGGCTAAAACTGTTCCTGCTTTACCCGCTCTAGCGAAAGCCTCTGGCGGAACTCAATTCGCCTATCTTCTCCAATGAGATGGCGGATCCACTAAAGTCGTTCCAATCACGACATTCCCTATCACGTTAACATTAAACCTCTGACAAAATCAACTTACCAATCCCCTTCTAAAGGATGGTGGGTCCTCAAAGTCGTTCCAATCACGACATCCCCTGTCACGTTAACATTAAACCTCTGACAAAATCAACTTACCAATCCTCTTCTAAAGGATGGTGGGTCCTCAAAGTCGTTCCAATCACGACATTCTCTGTCAAGTTAACATTAAACCTCTGACAAAATCAACTTACCAATCCTCTTCTAAAGGATGGTGGGTCCTCAAAGTCGTTCCAATCACGACATTCCCTGTCACGTTAACATTAAACCTCTGACAAAATCAACTTACCAATCCTCTTCTAAAGGATGGTGGGTCCTCAAAGTCGTTCCAATCACGACATCCTCTGTCATGTTAACATCAAACCTCTGACAAAATCAACTTACCACTGCAAGCCAAGTGTTGCTCTCTTGACCCCATTGGAGCTACAACGCGAAGATCGGAATCAATCCGATCCCACGCTGTGAGCAACAGAGGGCAGAGCAAGAGCCCAAAACGACTAAACTCATAGTCTAGGGCTCACCGAGTTCAACTACGCCAAACAGCACAGATAAAGAGAAAGACAGAGAAAGGAAATCGTGCATACGAAGTAAGATAAGCAAAAGAGCCACAACAGGCAAAATTTACATAGGCTTTCAGTTTAGTTGTGATGCCTGAGGCACCAATTAAGTTGACAAAGCAAACAAAAAAAAAGAGAAAGGGAAGACCTAGGCAATGCGAGCGCTACAGAAATTTTAGTAGGCTAAAAGAGCCAATCTTGGCCTTGATCGCCGCACACTCCGCCGCACGTCGGATCCTCGCCTCCTCTTTCCCCCTCTGCTGCTGCTTGGCCAAGTTCGCCTTGCTGGCCTCTTCCTCCTGGTGAAGAAGCTGAAGTGCCTTCTCCACCTCCCTGGCGGTCTCGCCAAGTCTCCTAGCTTTGTGCTCGCGCTCAAGCAGCTTCGCCTCGCCTCGGAGAGAACCAGCCTCCTCAAAGAAGGCTCTGTCCAGATAGGCGTCCATCCGATCCAAGACAGCCCGATGCTGCTTCCGCAGACGTCGAAGCTCAGCCTCCTTCGCCTGGATCCGCTTCGCTCGCTCTTCGCGTTCGAGCAGAAAGCACAGAGAGGGGGGCGGGGGCATGTCAGAGGAGTCCTCGTAAAACAGCTCCTCGAGGCGGTACATCCACCCCTCCACTCGCTCAAGCTCCCGCTCACATCGCCGCGTGAGCGAGGCGTCGCCAGCGCGACGGACCGCCTCCAAGCCCGCTTCCACGGCAGGAAGCGCGTCGAAGTACCGCTCGTCGCCGACGCTGACCGAGATGGCGATCCCATGTACCAAACCCACCAGGTGCTTGGGAGCGGCACGAAAGCGGGGTGAGCCCTGGGTCCGGAACATGTAGGCCTTGGGCATCGGGCTCGCAGGGGCAGCAAGCCTGGGAGCCGCCAAAGTCAATGACGGTGGGGAAGAGCCGACACCCTCAGCGTTCACTATGATCGGAAGAGGAAGCCATGGGGAGATAAGTTTTTCGTGGGGAACTCTTTCTGGTAGATTTCTCTCGAAGCAGTAAGGACTCTGCTGGAGAGAGGCGAGAGCGGATATATATTACAAGAAATCCAACGCCTGAGATTCAGCACCCTGAGCGATTGAGCGGTCTGAACGCCCTGTGGCGCTTCGAACTCAGCGCCATTAAGGCTACTCTCGAAACCCCAAACCGACATATCGGACTGGGCATGAGAGGCGAAGCGATCGGTCGCTTCACCATAAATGAGCATTGATGCGCCTGCAGAGTCCTGGCTGGCAAGCACTCGGGCACACCGACCGACACGTGGCAAGAGCTTCGCCCACAGTTGGATCTCTGACTGTTGTACAAACTCGCCACCTATCGAATTTCGCCTACGGTTCAAACTCGCCAAGCAAATCGAGTCGGGTTTCCAACAAGCTCACCATCATACGGGTTTCGCCCGCAGCATGAACTCGCCAACAGTTGAGTTTAGCTTCCAAGCGAAACCCGTTGCGATCAAGTCTCGCCTGGAAACAAACTCGTCAATCAATTGAGTTTCACCAGCAATTCAAATTCGTCAGGAATTGAGTTTCAGCGTGTGCAAACCTCACTGATGCTTTAAGACAATACATTTGAACAAAGTTATGGTTTTTGCAATTGCGAAAGTCATAATATTACGTTCGAAGAAGCAAAACATGCACCCAGTGTTTAAAACAATACATTTGAACAAAGTTATGACTTCAGGAACAAACAAGTCATAAATAAAATGTCTTAACACTACCACAAAGCAGAAGTCTTAGTCGAACACGCTAAAAGTGGAGATCTCTTCTTTGGTCGCCTCCACCTGGCTCGCGTGGTCTTCCCGAGCCTTGTTTTCAGCAGCCTTTCGAATCCGGTCCTCGCGGTTCGACTTGGCGGCGGCATCCGCCTGGCGCAAGGCTTGCAGGCGTCGAGTTTCCGCCTCAGCGTTCTCACTGACCTTAACGACGTCGGACTGGAGCCCCTTCCACTTCGCCTCCGCAGGCGAGCCATGGTGCGGTTGAGGTCAATAATCTGCTCCTCTAGCGAGTGTTGTTGACCCACCCAAAAGTTAGTAACAGATTCCAAATCCGCTATTTCCTTAGAGCGGGTCTCCTGCTCCAGGGCGTCCTGACGCCTGACATGAGCCATGCAAGACTCCATGTTGGCCTCCGGACCTCCCCGTAGCAAGGTCTCTAACCTTATCATGTGTGGCTCCAAGAGACGGAGTTCACGCACGCAACGGGTAACAAGCTGATTTTCACTCGTTCGCCGTAAATCAGCCACGCGGTTATAGAGGGACTACCTGAAACTGTCGAAACTACCCATGCCGAGTTCGACAAGGGAGATCACCTGCCTCACAACGCTCTCGAACTCTTCGATGCGAGCCTGCCAGGACAAGGACTCGATCGGAACAGGCCCTTGGCCCGGAGTGAGCGCCGTGATGGGCGGAATTTCGAGGCAAGGTTCAGCTCCCGGTTGGGGAGCGGGATCTGAGGCAGCGGGGGTCGCAGGACCCTCAGACTCGTCGTCCGAAATTAAGATAGGCTCGGCCGCATATTCCTCAGCGACCGGCTCTTCCCCTCGATCTGTAAAACGCGACAATAACACAGAAAGGAGTCAATGGAAGAATACCTACCAAGCTCACGCGAAAGTCGAAGCAGGAAGATACCTTCAGCCGCTGCGGCCTTAGCAGCGCCTGGAGAGGACGGCTCCTTCCTTTTCTTGGAAACGACCCTCTTCACCTTCGGTGCCATCAGGAAAAGGAGGAAAGGGAAAATTCGGGTTTATGAGGGAAGATGATGAAGAGGCTGTAGATCCTCTTAATAGATAGTAGGGGCGTTAAATACCCTACGAGTCCTAGACGGTTACTCAATATTCGATTAGATCGTTCGAGGCTAAAACAGTTGAAGGGTGAGGACGAACAAGATCTGATGGTTCACAACCACGATCTGCAACAACGGCCCGAATCGGGCACGAGGGACGAAGAGGCCCACTACCTCGCATTTAATGCGAAACAGCTAGCCCACGTCTCCTTAACCGGCGTACACGTGGATTAACACGTGGCCCACTGAAAGCGGAACCCGGTCAAAGCCAGGTTCGCCGTTAACTCCTGCAAATCCGCCTGCGAACAAAATTCGCCTGCAGATGAGATAATCTTGCAGCAGAAACCCGCTGACAAGAGTTCCTCTGTAGTTGAGGTTCTCCTACGGCCGAATTCTGACTAATGCAGGATTACAAGATAGAGCACACACGCAAGTGACAATAGGCCAAAAACAAAAGAGCTAATTTCATTCAGGAAAAAGAAGTCCCATTACAAGCGGAAAATTAAGGGCGAATTACAGGGATTTCAATCTCAGTTCCACCTCACGAATTTCTTCAGCATGGCGGAGCTCAAGCCTCCTTAGGACCTCTCGACGAATATCTTCCTCTGTGCACGAGATCAAGTCTTGAATGGTCTCCCTGACATCCTTGAGAGCTCGATCCTTCTCCGCGACAGAGTCAGTGGTCAATTGCCGGCGAGACTTAACGCCCTCCAACTCTTTTGCCACGCGATCACGAGCCTTCTCTTGAACGGCCAGGGCAGCCTGTGCTTCGGCTACAACCTGTTTCAGCCTCTCTACTTCGAAGGAGAGTCGGGAGAACTGGTTATCGACCGTTTCTTCCTCGCGGGCCACCCGTGCATCCTCGGCTTTGACCTGCTCCGACTCTGCTGACAACTTCAACTCTAGCGTCATGTTCTCGTTCAGGCGGCGATCACGATCTGCCATAGCTACTCGAACTTCGCGGGAGGCGAGATCAACAAGAGTGGAACTCTCTGCACGAAGAGCTAGCAGCTGTCGAACAGCCCCCTCTACTTCGTTCAGACGCTGAAAATAGGGCCTCGCCGCGGTAGCGCCGAGCCTCTTACGCAAGAAGGACACATCGTGTTCCTCCTCCGCCGTGGATGAAATCACGGTCGAGGTACCTATAGCCATAACCGTAGGGGTGGTAACGGGCACCACCGGAGCCGGTGCGACCAATGACGCCCTCGGTGCAGTGGTCACAACGTCAACGGCCGCCGCCGACGAAGAAATGGTCACCTGCAGAGTAGGAGCCTCCCGTTGAAGCGGAGACTCTCGCGCCGATGAACGACCCCCAGCCGACGCTTCCGCAGGAGCAGGAGATCCCCCTATTTGGCCAGGCGCGTCCTCAAGAGCCAAATCCTCTTCCTCGCTAAACAATGCCTCGTGAACCGAGACATTGTCACCCTCCTCAGATTCGCCCGCCTCCTCAGATGAGCGATTCGCCCAAGAATGAGGACCCTCCTCACCTGCGACTTCACGGGTAGGATCAGCTACAAATACACGGGAAGAGGTTAACAGAGACCCTTCAAAAAGGACCCTACTAACGGAAGGAAAAGTAATGCTAAAACACACGCTTACCTGAGCCGGTGGACCCCTCCTCGTCTCCAGCCTCCCCTTCTTCGTCGGAAGGAATGGAGATCACCTTCCCAATCGCGCCTGCATAGGTCCAATACCAATGTCAAAAGGTATGGGATCATCGTTGCGATCAAAGACGCTATGCAAAAAAAAAGAAAAAAAATTACCTCCTGATGCGGACGCAGAAGCCGCTGGGACTCCCGTCTGTGGCCTCACACCAGTCTGCGAAGGAGCGTCCTCCGAAGTCGCCAGAGCCGCCCCCAATGCAGCAGAAGGGGCAGGCAGTGCAGCTCCAGATCCAGACGTCGCTGCTCCAGGAATGCTTACCTGGGGAGCATTATCCCGACCTTCCGCCGCTCGGATGGTCTCCGCTGTCTCATCACCATGGGCCTTCTTAGCCACCCCCGCTCGGGAACTCTCGGCCGCTGCCTCCCGTTGACGCTTCGAGAGAAGCGAGCTACTCTGAAACAGAAGCGGCGCCCCCATTTGTCCAATGGTCGGACTCTGGACCGGTCTTGGGCGCCTGAATTCCCTTGGTTCGCCAGGGGCATCCAGCGAAGGACAGGGAGAAGGAACTCGAACCTCGGATTCGTCTAAGCCAGCGTCAAAACCCTCGGTATCCTCAATTGGATCCTCCGAGAACAACTCCCTAGCAGTTTGGTGGCCCCTTCGCCTCGAAGAGCGGAGAGAACCCCTGACAGGACGATCGTGTTCCACCAGACATGAGTTCTGGAACCAGAAATTGGCAGGATTAGCGCTAGCGCCCCGATACCAGCGACAGTATAAGAGCGTGTGGTGTAAATCGCGATCCCGCGCGGGTAGCTCAAAACGAGCCTGGGTGCCGCCAGCATGAGTTCAGAACCATCCCCAAGCGCCATCCACCAGTCCTCCTTCAAAGCGCAGGTAGGGATTGGCGTTGCCCACATACAATAACTGGAGGGCGAACCTGCAGGGGATGTATGGCTCGAGATAGCATGTAGGGCCCGTTCTCAGAAT
The DNA here is from genome assembly GCF_001876935.1 of Asparagus officinalis. Lineage (NCBI taxonomy): Eukaryota > Viridiplantae > Streptophyta > Magnoliopsida > Asparagales > Asparagaceae > Asparagus > Asparagus officinalis. The sequence goes on from NC_033798.1 coordinate 49,500,585, forward strand.
GTGATACCCCGGTTGGATATTCACCAACCAGCGAAAGGCACCGCTAGTAAGGACCGTGTAGTGATCCGCCGTCGGAGCATCCCTGAGAGATTCTCCATATCCACCCCCGCTGAAATAAGGGAAGAAGCGGCGAAAATTATAATGCCCGAAGTGGGAGAGCGTCTTCCTTGCATCAGGGATGTCCTTGCATTTCCAAGAGCACCTCTCCAAGTGCTGGACGAAGGGGACAAACTTATCGCCCTGAAGCGCCGCCGGGGCGCTCATCAAACATTCGCAGTGATATACGAACCATGCCATCAAGTAGGTGTACGGTAGCCCCACCCTAGGATTGGGAGTTTTGATAACTACTCCTTCCCCCTCATCAAGGACCGACACACGGCAGAATTGGGCCGTCAGAGTACGGAGCCCCCGGTGAATGCACGCTATCGTCGCCGATACCAGGGAATAAGACTTCCCGTGAGCTAGGCAAACCGCCGGATACACGACCTCCACAGGAAGAGCCTCAAAGGAATGAGTGGGGATTACGCACCTCTTCAGCCATAACATGAGGTACCCCGCGAGCAGCGCCTTCCCCGAGATGAGAAACTTCGCCTGATGGTGGAACGAGTGGAAGACCGTACCAGACTTAAACCCGCCCTCGTCACGGTCAAGAGTCATGGTGCTTCCTTCTTTAGCTGTCCTCGCCTCCACTTCGGGCTGGTCGCACGCGCCTAATGGGAGAGCGGGATTCCCCTTGACATCGTTCCCCGAGAACAGGTAATCAGCCCAATTATTGTGGCTGATCCCCGGGGTCTTCTTCTTCTTCCCCTTATGATCCGAAGTCCCTAAGGTACTGAGGCATATGTGGTAGTGGCAGAGTAACTCCCACAGGGTTTCAACCGCCAAAGGGGAATGGCTCGACAGCCTATCGATCTCCTCTTGATCGGGGACGTACTCCTCGTAAGGAAAGTCCCCCAGAGGCAGCCCCGACACGTCGTACATCTCGTGAGGGGTGATACCAAGCTCACCATTGGGGGTGAAAAATGTGCCGCTTTCCGCGCAATACAGTTCCAGGATACTATGGAACTGAGAAGCGTTGATCCGCAAGCCGTGTCGAGTGGCTTTGATGGCCACGTACAGCTCTGTGTTCTTGAGGTCAGCATTTTCGGCCAGAACATAATCAGTGATCTTGGACCACCACGTGTCGCTGCTGGGTGCAGAATAGACCCACCCCGGGGCTCTAAAGTCCTTCGGGGGAAAGCTCCCACCAACTCGAAAGAAGCGGTGACGGAAGGTCTCCGCCACCGCTGTCGACTCCCCAAGCCGGGGCGCAGGCCCGTCACACGCTTGCACGAACTCTCTACTCCATACCCAGCCGTAGAGCCCGTAAAAACGCCACAAGTGACCCCGTCCTGAGAAGGGGTCAAATCCCAGTTCATCGTCCGAGGAACGGCGAAGGACCGCAGCTCGACGATCGAAAACCCTCTCGACGTGCTGGGGAGGTAATAATGAGCCCCCTCTACCGTGCGGAACCACCGGCTCTCTTTGAGCAGCAGGGTGGAAGGGTTGGCCATAGCGTCGCCGAACAAAAATTGAGGCTTCGGCAGCTCTGCCCTGTCCTCATCAGTCAGCGCCGCGTTGGTCGTCAACTCGCGTAATGTCAAGTGATGACCATCCGTGACTCTCTGTACCAGACCATGCGGCTTATCAGCGGCGAATACGGGCATTGGAGCCAGAGAAGGAAATCGAGAAGGCGCCGTCCCTCCGGGAAAGCCTCATCAGAAAAGGTCGCTGCAACAAGAAATGAAAAGTCAATCGAGACAAAATCCGCTGCAGGGGCAAAATCGCCCATCGAACAGAGGAGGGCGAAATCGCCTATCGAAAGGGGGAACCCACTTCGAACGAGGTCTATCCCTACATACTATACCCCCCCTCTAACAGGAAAGGGCCGAACTCGCCTTGCGAAAAGGGAGTTCGCCTCCTTCCCGCTGAAGGATTCGCCCGCAGAGACGGTAGTCATCCTCTAAGGGCAAATAGGGCAAGCTTTGCTCCAAATCGGGGAAGCTACCAAGCATAATGGGTAACGCTCATCTCCCTAAAATCCGACGCCTAGGACCTACAAGAGATCGTCCAACGAACCCATCGACGTACCTGGGCGCGACTCCAGAGCACCGACAGGCATCCCGGTGGATTTCAGAGCCATTGTAGGATGAAGCGGGAATTCTTTCCTTGGAGGTTCCTTTCGAGATTTGAGAGCACAGTGACTCCCAATAGAGGGAAATGGATGATTTAGAAGGGCGGAGTTATCCACGTGGCCACGATTGCCCTCGAAAGGCGAAAACCCTAACGGACAGGAGACGTGGCCACGATCAAATTCAACGGCCCAGATCACCTTCGGTATATCGAAGGAACCGGGGTTGGCGGTTGCATCCGACGGTCGAGTTCGAAAACCACGGCCACGATGCGTCGCGGGGCGAAACGCACGAAGATCGTGTTGTCAAGTCACGATCGCCACGACCTGATGAGACCACGCCGCCTTAGCTGGGAAGCACAAAGCCCTATCGGCAGACACGTGGATCATCTCCCGTCGGATCTGGGCCCACCTAAAAAAAGGAAGAGTCTCGCCTGCATATGCTTGGCCCGACCCCACGAGTCACGCGAAACTTGGCTCCCAAAGACTAATTTCGCCTTGACGATTCACTCGCCACTAAAGGTAAAGTTACAAACGAAGCCAATAGAATAACCTTGCTTAAACGGTTAAAACCCACGCCTCAGACGGCTAAGGGTTAGAGCGGAAATCTTAGCATTAAGCCTAAGAGAAACTGTTCAACAACTCATCATACTGAGGGGAATAGTATGACTAGCCCGATTCAAACGGTGATCGGTAAAGGCACATCAAACCCGTTGACAGCTGAGGATTTGCTAAAAATCCTAAAAGAAATCAAGTGCGCTTACTTCGCCGAAAATTTCTATATTCAAAGTATTCCAGACCACACGCAAGCCGGTTTAGGTCTGAAAACTTTGAAGGGGGTCTTGTAGACGGTAAAAAATACCTCTATAGGCTTACGGGAAATTCGCCTACGAGGAGAGCTCGCACGCTCAGTTCTCTGGCGCGGGCCTAAGTCGCGTGGACGTCAGATATGCTCGATTCCAGGTTCGCCTAACGATCGGCTCGCCAGCATGAGTTAAGATCGATCAGGATGGCGGAAGTTCACCTTTCACCCAACTCGCCTACCCGAGTTCAGAGTCGAATCCGCCAGCAAACCCCAAGACCGTTAGTACCACTGGGCATCCGCTACCCCACATGCTGAGATGGACCTTCCCATCCCTCTCAACCCGAAGGGAGATAGCACAGAACCCCAGGACCGTCAAACGGCCGCTCGCAGTACGCACAGCACGAAGGCCTGGACAGGTGTCGAGTCAACCTGAGCATTCATAAATGCGACTCACCTCCGCTGTCTGAGTCAAGAGCCGAATCCGCCAGCACTCGGCAAGCTGGCTAGACCCACTTGAGTACTGTACACCTACTTCGCCGCCTCTCCTGACCGAAAAGGAGAAAGCACCGTACCCGAAGCACACCGGACGGTCACGAGTGATCGGACAGACGCCTCGTCACACTGCGAACTCATAAATGCGGTTCATTAATGCTGGTCAGGTCCACTCGGATAGCAGATGGCCGTCGCCTCATATACAAGAATGGGCCTTCCCATCGTAGGTGACAGGACATAAAGCACAATCCCTGGAATGACCATTCATGGTATCGAGGAACGGCGAGACGTCTCTGAAGAGGATGTAGGAGTCAAGCTGTCCTTCTTCCATTTAAAAGCCCCTTCCAGCACACTGGAGAAGAGGTCGCAAAACTTGGAGAAAAAGAGTTGAGACCAAGCTGTTAGCAGATCCTTGCATTACAGCACCACCGCCTAGTTCCGAGCTCCGATCGCCGACGAACTAAGCAGAATCGAACTCTATTGCCCCGAGCTTCTACTGCGTACTGAAGCTCCCCAGCAACCTCATTCGAACGGTCCAAGGGAAGCAGACTCGACACGAACATCGAGCGAAGCATCCTGTAGCCACCTAAAGTCCCCGCATAAAACAAAGAGGGCTTTCCCTCTGCTTCTGTTGTAAACATTTGATTCGTTAGTTTGTAATAAGCCTTCTTATTAATACAAACAAACACTCCCTGTTTTCGGGAAATCAAATTTTCACCCTACAGACACGGAATCCCGGTCCTTTTCACCTCTCGAGCAGACATCAGAGCATTAATTTTGCTCTCGAGGTCCTTCATCTTTTCGTCCTCATCTATATCCTGTTTTGGACAATTTTTGAGAGGAATAATGCGGCCACCCCAGTGTTATCATCATTGGTGGGTCCACCCCCAGCATCGTTATTTTTAGTGGGGCCACCCCTAGCGTCGTTGTCATCCACATCTGAATCGCTTACCTGCTTTGTTAGCAGTGCTGACGACGGCTTGGCATTCACCTAGCTGATTTGATAAAGTTCGGATTTGTTGGTCGTGCATTTGTCTCATCTCCCGCATAGCTATTTCCATTTCGATTTTGAATGCTTCTTTCTGCTTGGCTAGAGCATCCTCAATGATTTTGGCTATTTGCTCGGTGTTGATCATGAACACTTTCCGAGCTTGTCCTATGCTAGACGTTGTATTGTCAGAGGCGATTGCGGAATAAGAATCCGAGAGTTCGTCATCGGAATGGATTCCTTCACGAACGCCATGGTAATCATTATGTCCAACGGCTTCTAGCTGAAGCTGAGATATTCGTTGGGTTATTCCCGAACCGACTCTTCTTCTTGGAGAGAAATTAGGGTTGGAACCACTTGAAACAATCGAAGATTTTCCCTTATTGACCATGTTGATGGTAACTTCTGGGAGTTCATCATCTCGAGCAACCAATCCTCTTTGGTGGAAACGCCTTGATTTGGGCTTCGCCGTTCCATCGGAGATCCTCTCGAATACCGAGACCCTCTGTGGAGCGGTCTTGGGGCAGCTACACGCTGATAATACTGCCCTGATAAATTTGGTACACGGACAGTGAGAGTCCGCTTCCCAGGTACTTCTCTTTCGAGATTTATTCGTTCCCCCAGCCCGATAGTACAACTCATCGACGTTACAGTCAGAGCAACCTATCGGCTGTTTACATGAATTCTCAGGTATAATGCATTCTTCTGTGTGACGCGTTTTTATCTGATTAAACATCGCCTTGTTGGCGTCTACAGGAGTCATACGCATGGAATCACACCTTTGTGAGGGTGAAACCTTAACGGGCTCCTGGTTTTCTGCACGCACCGCCAAGCGGGCCGTTGTAGAAATTAATTTGTTAGGAGATCGCGTACGACCCCCAGTTCGGATGTTTGCTCGAAGCTCCTTCAACGGTCTCAAGCTTTCCTTAACATGCGCTTTTCCTCGATTCTCGGGTAGAGAACCGATGCGATCCTTCAATGGGACTCTAGATTTTGGAAGACCCACACTGTCATAGGGCTTCACCGGAAGTGCGGGAGCATGATCTGGAGTTGACGAAGGCCGGAGAGCAACGTCGCCTGCTTTTGCTTTAGGCGCTGATTTGGCTTTTGGCACCCAAACTTGTTTGTATCTCGGCGATCTCTTAACTGCCTCTTCCTTTTGCATTTCCTGTGCTTTTCGCACAAGGGTCCGGGCATGCGCAAGCAAGGCGCTGTGCTTCTGGATTCGCTCCTCGATAGTAGAGCGGGTTTTTTTGACACGAACCCATTCGTTAATTAGAGATCGAGAGGAGGATTCCGATGCTGGTCGTGGTGACAAATTAGCCACTTGGCGCTTTCTGAACTCCAGATCTGCTCGGTAACGGAGTCCGTCCACCTGATCCAAAGCCTTGGCGAATTGGCGCGCGAGGCGTTGGCGTTTCCTTTGACGTGCTCTCTTTGATAGAGTTGGCGCGCCTTCAGCAGTCGACTCCTTAATCATAAAGGAGTTCAGATCTGCAGATCTGGTCTCATTAGATGCCGGCAGACTGTTGCAAGGTACGACTATAGCATCGGCTATGGGGAGATCGATTTCTTGGTTCTTCAGATCTGGAGACCGACGGATCTTCTGGGAGGAGGAGGCCTTCCTGCACCTGCAAGGAGAGGCAGATCTAGAGGAGGAGGAGGAGACATACTCCTCAAACTTCTGCTGGTCGAACTCGTATTCGACCTCTTCAGCCACGGAGATCTTGATCGTTGGATGCGGCACGACAACCTCGGTAGCGAGGCTGTTAGCTCCCACTGTGGTCGCCAGTTTGTTTGCGGTGAAAGTTGATTTCTTCATTGCTATTGAATCTATTACAACTTTAGTCATTACAATAAACTCGAATAAAATAAAAAGTTAATCTTTTTATAAGATCTCCTTACACAATGAAAATAAAACAAGTTTATAACTTTGTCAAACAAACGTAGGGAGATCGTTTATCGATCTTCTGCTTGCGTGGGTGTATTTGCCTGTGCCGAGGTTTATCCGTGGACCACCGTCGATCAGATCTGATTGCTGAAAAATTAGGCCGAGCTTCGTCTATCCACGAAGGGATCGAGAAACCGTAGCTCTTATCTCGGCGAAGCGAGATAATCACTCTTCTTAAGATTATCGCAACGGGATAATCTTAAGGAACGGATCCGGGAAACTGTAGATCTGACGAATCTCTCTCTTACGTTGAAGAACTCGATCCGATCTCTCCTCCTCCTCTCTGAAATTCGTGTACCTTCAGTCTTCAATCTGGCAGGGCTTCGCCTAATCTCCAAAATTCCAGATCTCCAAAAATGAGGACCCGGGGGCTCTATTTATAGGCTTTACGGACGTCCGGACGGTTAAAGCCACATAAAAGGCCATTTCTGCATTGGAGACACCTCAGGGTGTCTCAAACTGGGCCGAGACACCCTAGGGTGTCTCGGCCTTGGCCGAGACACCTTGGGGTGTCTCGCTTGGCCAAGACACCTCGAATTGTTGAGACGCCGCTTTTTTTTGTATGTTTGTTCGTTTCCGCCGTAACTTCTTCGTCCGAACTCGGATTTGAGGAACTCGGTTTTGAGTGATTCGAAGTGCGTTGGAAAGCCGACGAGGAGTTCTATAAGCTCCAATGATTAGATCATCTATGGAATAAATGAGACACGACGGGTATTTCACCATTTGTGAACGACACGAGGTGCTCGATCAGTTCGTTCCCTTGTTATTCCGAAATTCTGTTAGTTCACGTAGTTCGTCGATTCACTTCAAACGTTTACTGATGCTAATCAAACTTTTATGACTCAGATAGTGACATTCATCATCATTTCTTAACACTGAGCTGTTCGTGGAGACCTATAGGCAATTTTCGATGCCTACAGTATGTATCTCATTATCCCTCACTAATGAGTGCAGCCTCTCCTCAAGGCAACTCATTCACTCCTCTCATGCAACGATTGGAGTCAGCCAAGTGGGAGGGGACTTATATGGTTAGGATTCGCCAGACCTTATCACGGGACACCAATTATCACATCTTCCGTTGCTTCTCCGATTTTGAAAGTGGGGTGTACAGAGCAACGTTCCAGGATGTGGCAGGTCCTAACGGATACACCCAGCTGAATGGGGGTGTTTTCCGTTGGTTACTCTACATCAGGCCCGGCTACTTGATTTTTCGACAAGGCGGGAAGTGTTTCATTGAACCCTATCAACCATACAGGTTTGCTCGTCAATTTGGATATGGCCAACTATACATCGGGAATGCTCGACCTCAACTTGTAATTGTGGGCAACCTGTATGAAGGGGTCAGAGCCTGGTACTATTCTATGGCTGGTTGCACCAAAGCCGTCTTTAAGCTCCCTCATAAGACGCCTAATTCCTATACTTCCATGGGTTTCTATAATTGGTATTCTGCTGCTTCTCAGACCTCTAGCTACAACTTGAATACATCTTGTCTGAAGGAAATCAGACGTATGTATGCTTCAAGGAGGGGGGTCTAAGACGTCTCGTTTGAGAGCGATTGACGAGTACTTGTTTTTCGAGGATCCGTCTACTGGACAAGAAGAGGAACAAGCAGTTGAGCCTATTCCGATGGAAAAACCCTAAGTGGTTGATATTACCACAACAAAAGCTACTAAAAAGAGGGCTCTTACAGCAGATAAAACTGGCCAATATGATAAGCGGGCTCGCCGAAAGTTGATGGTTAAGTCTCCTCCTGCTAAAGGCCAGCGGAAGCCAAAATTGATGGTCGATGCTATCAAGGCTGCAGAAGAAGAAGAACAACATGAATCTTTAGTCGCAGGCCTACCACACAGAGCTGGGCTCCGTTCAAGTGGTCCAGCCCTATCGAGTGAAACTTCCTCTTACCATCCTTCTGGGGAGAAAGAGGATGAATTAATGACTATAGATGCAGAATCTACTCCAGTAGTAGGCTCTCCTAAGGCTCATGTTTTAGAACCACGGGGCCTCGAAGAGAATCAATCCCCTCCTCCTTCAGCACTAATGTCGTAGGCTGGTGATTCAAGACTTAGTCCGACAACGGGACTCATGACTAAATCGGCTGCCATCACAAGTTTACCCGAGTCTTCAGATGTGTGTGATAACGAAGAGGAAGTGGATTATGAAGCCTCCTCGACTGGTGATGCAGTTAATGGCGATGAAGGTGACGGAAGCGCTGATGTTGATAATGTCAGAAGTGGTGATGAAGGGGATGAAGAGCATGATTCCATTGACGACATCACAACTTTTGATGATGCTCCCAAAGTTGTATCAGATAAAGCGTCCGCTCATATCCCTTTTTCTATCACCGGTCAGCCTTGTTTATTTCGAATTCTGCTGCACCTTCCTTTCACGTTCTAACCATTTTTTTTGTGCAGGTTCGCCCACTCTCAAGTCTACTGCTATGACTCCTCTTCTGGAATAGCAACTTGTGCAGGTGTTAGCTCCTTTGCAAGATCAACCTTTGACTGGCTCATCCATGGCAACCGCTCCATCGGCAATATTAATGAAGATTTCACTTGCGTCGACAGGGGTTGTTAGTGTGCTGAGTCCATCTCAAGCGAGGGCCATGATGACCTTGACATCAAGTCCTTCCCACTTAGATGTTTCTTTTGCTTCTGTGACTTCTACACCCAGGTCACTTGTTAATCCACATTTTGATACGTCTGCTTCCAGGACTGTGGAGCCGTCTTCGATTGATGTTTCTAACCCAACAGATGCTCTTGACTTCCTTCATATCTCTCTGGGTTATTTGAACAGCCTTGCGAAGAAATTGATTGAAGTTGTCATGGCTGGTCGGGGCACCTTTGATTCTTTTAAGTCTCTTTTAGAAGTAGGCTTAAATGGAATCAAAAGTATAGGCGATGCTCAATGCTTTGAACGTTGTTCGGAAGCCATTTCTCGCCTAGAAGCACAACTCAAATACTTAGAAGCCCTCAGTCATGTAGACATTCAGATGTAGATTGTGTCTACTTTTGCTGACCTTCAAGTAGAGGAAGTGGCTCGTCGTGAGGCAATTGAGCGGGTCTAGCTGAGAAAGAGCTCCAAGTTACACACCTGCAAGAGCAGAGCAGTCTGAGGCAAAAAGAATTGGAGCTCTCTACTGCTTCTCTGGACTTTATTCGCACAAAGCTTGTTGAAGCTGAGGCGAAAGTACTGAGGTTGAAGACTCAACTATCTCGTGAAGAAGCCATTGTTAATATACTTAGTGCCAAAAATACGGACACTCTTTTAAGTTATCATCAAGAAGCTCAGGCTCTTGAAAGAGCGAAGAAGGAGGTAGCTGTTGTAGTAGCACCAACTGAGGACGAGCTGCGGAGGAAGGCTGAATCTATTGTACGGTCCAACCACGAGGAAAAGCTTTCTGATGTCAAAGCTCGACTTGCTTCTTTTGATTTGATCTATTGTACGGTCCAACCACGAGGAAAAGCTTTCTGATGTCAAAGCTCGACTTGCTTCTTTTGATTTGATCATGTATTGTTCTTTTCCATAAGGAAAAGCTTTCTGATGTCAAAGCTCGACTTGCTTCTTTTGATTTGATCATGTATTGTTCTTTTCCATAAGAACAACTCTGCTTTGTATCACTTCCTTTTGGTTTCTGAATAAAAAGTGATATTGTTTTTTTATTATTTCTTGCATATATCATGTTTTGATCTAAAGCAATAAAATTACAAAAAATACCAGAGATGTGATTTTAACTTAACATAGATTTCCACAGTAAGCCCGATTTAGAAAATTCTCTTTATTATCATTTAAGATAATTCCAGAAAATTTCCATCTGCTAGGGATAAATACTTGTCACTCCCCTAGAATAGGACTGACTAGTAAAATTCTTCCTGTGTTATACTTTTGCTTTAAATACTGAAAGAAATCTATAAGTGCCAGAGGTGTAGTATTAACTTGGCGTGAATTATCACATAGAGTGAAGTTCAAAAAAAATTCCTTGTTACCGCTAGGGATAATTTTGGAAAGAGTTTAATCCGCTGGGGATTTTATGAGAGCACTCGCTATTCTTATGCAAAGGAATAAAAAGGTTCAAAGAAGGGGTTTAAACTGTTAGAGGTAAGATGTTAATGTAACAGCTATTTGTAGACATATCATCCTATTGAAAAGGATTGATAAGCATATTGGATTGTTAGAGGTAAAGTATTAACGTGACAAGCAAAATATTGCGATCGGGGCAATTTTGTGGACTTATCACTCTATTGGGAAGAGTCGATAAGTGGATTTTGTCAGATGTGTGATTTTAACGTGATAGAAAAAAATATTGCGATCGGGGCAATTTTGAGGACTTATCGCTTTATTGAGGAGAGTTGATAAGTGGATTTTTGTCAGAGGTGTGATTTTAACATGACAGGCAAAATATGTTTATGTGATTGGAACACAATTTGGGGGACTTAGCATCTCGCTGGGGAGAATTTCTAAATAACTTATCATCGGAGTGATGAATTGTGATACTTGTGATTTGAACAAGATTTTAAGAATGTTATCACTCCATTGAAGGGAGTTGATAGATTGATTGTTTACTACTCTGTTAGGAAGAGTCGATAAATTGACCATGATTTAAATGATTTTGAGGACTTATCATTCTGTTGATGAGAATCGATAAGTTGATTTTGACAGAGGAATTGTCATCCCATTGGAAGTGATGCATGCTGAATCCAGACTCTGTAGGGTGATGATCATCAGAACTGTAATGTTAATCTGATGAGAATTTTGTCAACTTAAATGACTTAGATCTTGTTGACAAGATTCAGAGGTTTTGATCAACGCTCTGTTAAAAGGATTCATGAACTCAGGGTATAAATATCATGTTTGAAAACGTAAGGGGTGGACCCTTCGTTCAGAAGAATTGCAACGTAAGGGTGACCTTTGCGTTTGAGGTTCGAAACACGAAGTTAAGAACTCTCATAACACCGGTCTGAGCCTAGCAATTGGGAATTTGGACGCGGAGGTGAACTTCGTGTTAAGGTTAAAGTCTTAACTGACTTTATCTATAAACACTGAAGATTGCATTTCAAAAAATGATTTAGATTCTCTCCTAGAATCTCATACCGCTTTAATAGCTTGACGGCTGTTATAAATAGACCTGTGTGGTCACGTCAAGAGTCATTCGACTCTTTCTATTTTTGGCTTAATTCCAAGAACGAAAGTTCTCGTTAAATTTCGACAGGGTCTCCAGCGAACTTCATCTTCTTCGATCGACTGCATCAATGGCACCACGATAGATAAGCTCTAGCTCTAAGAAGGTTGCTAGAGCAACTTCAGAAACGCTATCGGCTGGGGACGTCGGCGGTATTCTTGTTCCTACGGGCACGTCGTCTTTGTCGTCGCCATCGTGTGGGCCTTCCTGCCGTGGTAGGTGGTGACCTTAATAACTTATTTTGACAAGTTTTCTGAAAACCCTAGATGGATTCTTGACAACGAGAAAGATGACTCATTTCTATTCGATGAAAACGCGGAGCTGGGACTCTATGTTCATCATGAAACGCAGTGTTGCGTTTGAACTTGAAATATGGGTTTTGGCCTTTGCGTTAAAATTTTCTAACGTATGTTCGTGACCTCTGCGTTTGAGATTTACAACACAATGTTGGCCTTTGTGTTCAAGCCTTAACACACGGGGCCTGACCTCTGTGTTTTTAGTCTGTTCTTTTAAATTTATGTCAGCAACTTGTTTCAGCTGCTAATCTTTGCTTCTGATTTTGTAGCATTCTTTCCCAACGTGCTGCTTTTGCAAGAGCATCATTTTGGGTATATTGGCGGCCCTGACACGAATGAAGTTTTTAGCCTTCGCAGCAGAATTTCGTTGTGCACTTTCCCTGACTCAGAGAGAACGCGCATGATCAGATTCCCCTGATGCTCTACTCTTAGAACTTTGATTACTAATTTAGACCTGGAGACTCCTGTTGGCCGTGATTAGTTCCCTAAACCAGCGTTCATATTCAAAAATCATATAGCAGCCGATGACCGTCTCATACATGCAGAAGATTCAAAGCTGCTACGGAGAGTCGATGATTGCTTCCTCTTTCTCCCAAATATGAAGAGGATGTATCCCCTCTCCTACTTCTTGAACGTCAGTTGCCGCCGAGGTTTGACTTTTGATCTAGTCAGCGAGAAGAAAAATGTGTCATTTGGATTTGGTCGACAAGCTCGCACACAAATTAGAGGACAACTCAAGGGTTTGTGACCCGACCGATTCGAGAAAAAAGATCTTGCTCAAGAAGTGTCACTTATAGCAAACATCTTTATTCACCAATTTGTACAGATGTTCAGATCCCCAGGATGGGTTTGTTCTGGAGAAGGGGGATGGTGGACCTAGATCGTGGATTTTGTCTTTAAGGAGCTTAAGGAACCGCTCACTCAATCGCGTCTGATGGTCCTAGTGTTGGCCACAAGGCGAGGAGCTGTTCAGAGTTATCCCAACTTTTTCGCTATGTTGGAGAGGTACAACCCGGATAGCTACACATTCTTTATACCTGTGGGGGAGTTAGGCTTCGCTCTCTATGAGATGCAAGCAATATCGGGGTTGCCATTCGGACGGATACCCTATGAAGAATTCATCCGCACTACTGAAGAGCTCTCTATTTTGAGGGCGACACACCCAGAAGTTTATGCAACTTTTTAGGAGCTGATGTGTCATTTCCAAATCTGTGCTCAAGTTGTTGGGATGCATGGAGGGGGTATTATGCATACTATGTAGGCGGACTATCTCTTTCAGAACTTAGGTTAGAAAGATAAAGCCATAACCCATCTTGCTGCCATTTCTCCTAAAGGAGTTAAAGCCTGGATTAAGGCTTCAAATGCTACCTATCAGAACGAGCACACGGAAGATGGTTTCGAGGCTGGTGTCAAATTTAAAAGTTTTTACTACCAGGCCACAACTCCTATTTCCGACGTGGCTCTCCTCGCTGGCTTCTTCATGATCTGGTTGAAGCATGTGTAGTACCATCGAAGCCAATCAAGGTGATATTAGCTGAAGTCGTATACCCAGCTATCTTATTAGCTCATGGGAGGCCCATGAGCCTCCTCACTGTTATGGTAAGCTGCGTGCAGAGTAGCCTACAGACGTTGACTTCTGAATTTGTTAACGTCTAGGAAATTAATGTTGCTGGGAGGAAGGCCTGGAAGACTCCGCTACCACGTGTACCAGTGTCGTATACGTATTTGGTGGCCTGGTTTGTGCTGCATTACCCCTCGTTGATGACGGGGGTAACGAAGAAAATGAAGTTCATGTTCCCTTTGTACAGAGATTAGAGTCGGCTACGTGGACTAACATTTACATAGTCAGGGCTCGACAGCTTTTGTCTCAAGAAGACAATTACAGAATTTTCTGCTGCGCTCTTAACTTTGATGGAGTTGATGAGGAGGCACGAGCTTTACGGATGTGCTTTTTGACTGCTCATCATCTCTGGAAGAAGGCGTGTTCAGATGGCTTCTCATGATCAGATTGGGTTATCTGGTCTTTCGCTTGAGGGAGAAGAGCATAATTGAACCTTACATGCCTTCTCGATGAACTAGGCAATTTGGATATGATCAGCTTCATGTTGGCAATCCTAACACGGCATTGGCTCAAGTTAGGAATTTGTACGAGGAGGCTCACGCGTTGTACTTCTTCTCTGCCGGAGAGACTCATGCGCATTTCACATTACCCAACTCATCGCCTAGTTGCTCAACCATTACGGACTTCCGCGATTGGTTTGATAAGGCTTCTCGAATCCCAGAATATGATGTATACACTTCATGCATAAGCAATATTCGAGAACTATTTAAATCGGGAAGCGGCTCTGCCAAGACTCGTTTACCAGGATTAGAGGAGTATCTATCCTGTGAAGGAGAAGTGGTCGAAGTTGGAGAGATCCCAAAGGAGTTACCAGCTGCTGATCCTTCCGAGGAAAAGGCATCTGAAGAAATTCCCGAAGAAGCACCCGCTCTTGAGCCTCACTCCTTAAGATCATCAGGGAAGAAGGCCATTACTGCTGAAGAAGAATGTGAATATGATAGAAGAATTCACAAGCAATAGCCTATTGCAGCCAAGAACTCCAAGAAGGCCAAGTTGATGGGGGACGCTATGAAGTCTGCACCTGTCGCGCTCTTAACTGATAGAGAGGACGAAGCGATTCGATCAATTCCTTCCATTCCTGAGGGTGTGGGAGCCGAAGAGACGTTGCCCATTGGGGGTTTAGAATCCGCTTCTCCTCTCATCCAGGATCAGGGTACACATGAAGACTTTCCTTCCAAGGCTATTCCTCAATCTACTCGTAATGAGTATACATGTCTGATCTATCCGACTGCTCCTCCCCCATACTCGAGAACTTTGAGAGAGTGCATCAGGCAGCTAGAGATGAAAATATAGTTTACGATTGATATCGTTAGCTTAGGGTGGGTCCCCTTTGAATGTTTCAGACCCTTCCTGACTGAAAGCTTAACGGATATCAGAAGTCATGGGAATGTATTCTGGAATGAGAACTGCAGGGAATGTATCATCATTTTGGAAATGAAATTAGAGATGCTTTCGATTCTTCAACACGATGATTTGGGCGAAGAAGTGGACCAGGCTCTTTCTGCGGCCAAAGCATAACGCCGTGAGACTCTTCAAAAGAGCTTGTCTGAGAAAGAATCTCGGATTGCCAGCCTACGGGAGGAATACACTCAGATACAAATAGACATGGGCAGCCTTGCTATGGGTATCCGGGATGCTGCAGCAGAACTCGCTCGCATGGGGGTCGAGCTACCTCAGAGGAATGCCCAGCTGGCTGAGGATATGGAAGTCATAAAAGGATTAGCTGCTCACTATGATGGGCTTCTCAAAGACTATTGCAATGAGATCATCGCTGCTAATAAGATTCGACGAGAGATTACCAAAGCAACACCTGATGAAGAGGAACTCAGGAGCAAGATAACCGAAGAAGTCAAAAAGACTCGTGAGGAGAACATATCAGCGTTGAAGTCCAAGCTCAAGTCCTTTAGGCTGATGAGTCCTGATTTTTAAATTTTGAATTTCTTTTAGCTAGGGAATAATTTTGTATTATTTTCATTTCAATTATCGTCATTTTGTATCAAGTTATCAATATTGAATGAAAATGATATCATTTTGTCTTTCATCATCTTTCTTGTTGAATTCTAATTTAGGACAACGAAAAGTATTGCAAGTGCTACAGGTGTGATGTTACCTTAGCGTAAATTCAAAATTCTCTTTATTACTACTTAGAATAATTCCAAAAAATTTCAATTGTCAGAGGTGTAGTGTTAACTTGACGACATACAAAGCAGGAAAACTAAACATTTACTCCTAAAGCAAATTTTGAATAAACAACCCCTAGCCTGACTTGGCCGGAGATTGAGAGAAAAGGGGGCTTCATTGCCTACGGAAAGTATTTCTTGAGAAACTTTCCGTTAATTGGCATCATTAGCTTGTCGCCTTTTTGATCGATAAGGCGATAAGCTCCGTTCGAATAGACCGATTCTATTACGAAGGGCCCTTCCCATTTGGGGTTGAACTTCCCTTTGGTCTTGTGTGTCATCACCATAGGTCGTATGACGGCTAGGACCAAATCGTCTTTCTTAAAAATCCATTCCTTAAACTTTTTGTTGTAGGTTTTAGAAATCCGAGCTTGATATAGCTCAATCTGCTGCTGAGCTTGAAGTCGCTTAACGTCTAAGGCTTCAAGTTCCTGAAGGCGCAGTCGATGTTTCTCTTCCTCTGTCATTCCGATCGTGATGATGACTCTCAGGGAAGGGATCTGGATTTCTAATGGTAGCACGGCTTCGCAGCCGTATACTAAAGAAAATGGGGTGGCTCTTGTAGGGGTCCTTACCGTTGTGCGGTAGGCCCACAAACATTCGTCAAGTATTTCATTCCAATCACGTCGGCTCTTGGAAACAAATTTTTTGAGAAGCTTCACAATGGTTTTGTTAAAGGCTTCTGCGAGGCTATTTATCGGCGGATAATATGCCGTAGATGCAACACTTTGGATTCTTAACTTATCACAAAACCTCTAAAATCCATAGCTAACAAATTGTGTTCCGTTATCATGGACTATTTGTCTCGGGACTCTAAAACGATAGATGACGTGATGCTTAATGAATTTAATCACATTAGCGGTCTTGACTTCTTTTAGTGGGACTGCCTCCGCCCATTTGGAGAAGTAATCGGCCACGGCCAAAATAAATTGATGTCCTTTGGAATTCGGAGGAGAGATTGGTCCTACGACATCCATGCCCCACATCTCAAACGGTCAAGACGTAGACATGGGATGTAAGTTCCCAAGCGCTTGATGAATGAAATCACTATGGATTTGACACGCATGACAACGCTTAGCGTAGTCAACTGCGTCTAAAAACATTTTTGACCAATAATAACTAATTTGTCGGAGGCAATTTCCCAACTTAGCCCCGGGTTGATGAGCTCCGCACATTCCGTCATGAGCTTCCTTGAGAGCCTCTTTTGCTTCCTTTCGGGAAAGGCATCGAAGAAAAATTCCATCGTGTGATTTATAATACAGGATTTGGGAAACCATGTTGTAATAGAATCGGAGGGCCTTTCATTTGATAGCGGCCACTTTCTTAGAATTATTGGGTAAAATCCTATACAAGACATAGTCGTTATACGGGAATCACCAATCCCTGGGTTCAAATTCCATTGAGGTTGTGTAGACATCTCCTGTCATCATTTTGTTTGAACGTTCTTCTAACATAAGCTTGGAATAGTACAATTCAGGTCCAGTGATAGGAATCATTATTTCAGCCCCTGGTAACAATGCTAATGAGGTCGACAACAAGGCTAAAGCATCTGCATAAGCATTCTGAGCTAGTGGAATATATCTAATGAAGAAACCTTCGAACTTCTTAGCTTGCTTTAACACCGTGAAGTAGTACGGGATCAGATCCTCGTTTCATACTTCGTATTCTCGTCAGAATTGATTCACGATCAACTGAGAGTCACCGTAAGCCTTGAGATGTCGGATGTTAAGCTCTTCGGCAAATTGTATTTCTAATAACAGAGCATTATACTCAGCTACATTATTGGTGCAAGGCTCGATCAGGGAAAATCCTCTCGGGATCACGTGATCGTTCAGAGAGATGAATACGACTCCTACTCCCACGGTAATTGCTCCATGAGGGTTTGCTCTGGATGCACCGTCAAAGAATAATTTTCATACTTGCATAATTTCTTGAGTTACGCAAGCTTCGGCAACTTCGTCGGGCAATTCTTCATAAAGTTTAAACATTCATGGCACCGAATGATCGGCTAGAAAATCCGCCAGAGCTTGACCTTTGATAGCCTTTTGTGGCATAAATTGCATGTCATATTGTGACAGGAGGATTGCCCATTTTGCCAGCCGGCAATTTAGGGAGAATGGTTTCATCATAAGAACCCTCAAGGGATTTACCTTAGAGATGACATGTATTGTTTGTCCAACCAGGTAATGTCGTATCTTTTGGATGGCGAATACCAAAGCGAGTTATTCTTTTTCAACCGAATTATACCAGTGTTCGGCTCCCATCATGGTCCTACTTAAGTAGTAGATGGTCTGCTCTTGCCCTTGGTCATTATTTTAGGCTAATAAAGCTCCAAGAGAATGATCCATAGCTCTCACATATAACAGGAATGGTTTTCTTGATATTAGGGCCACAAGAACCGGCGGTTGAGTGAGGTACCTCTTAATCTCCTCAAATACTTTCTGATAGTCTTCATCCCAAACAAAAGATACTCCTTTCTTTATGAGCTTAGAGAAAGGTTGGCAGCGTCCCGAGAGATTAGATATGAATCTCCGGATGTAAGCCAATCTGCCCTACAAATCTCTGAGTTCTTTGAGATTCTTCGAAGGCGACATGTCTTTGATAGCACGAACTTTCTCTAGATCAAGAGAAATTCCCTTGGATGTAACGATAAATCCTAGGGGTTTTCCGCTTGATACCCCAATGAATGATTTTGTCGGGTTCATCCTCAACTGATGTGTTCACATGATGTCGAATATTATCTTCAGGCCTGTGAGATGATCACATTTATGTTGATTTTTCACTGCTATATCATCAACATAGCATTCAATCTTCTTGCATAAGTGTTCGTGAAAGATTGTGTTCATCGCGCGTTGGTAGGTTGCGCCTGTATTTTTTAATCCGAAGGGCATCATTGTGTAGCAATATACCCTCAATGGTGTTCTAAAAGCAGTATACTTTTCATCTTTAGGATACATCTTGATCTGATTATACCCGAAGAATCCATCCATGAAAGACATCCTCTCATACCCACATGTGTTGTTGATCATGACATCCGTGATGGGGAGTGGAAATTCGTCTTTTGGACAAGCTGCGTTAAGGTCACCAAATTAAATACATATCTGGACCTTACTATTTTTCTTAGGCACTGGAACAATGTTGGCTACCCAGTCAGGATGTTGTTCCTCTTTGACAAAGCCTGAGTCTATAAGTTTTCTGACTTCTGACTCAATCGCTTTCATAATCTCCGGACGAAACCGACGTTGTTGTTGTTTGACGGGTTTTGCATCCGGATCAATGTTGAGACAACAATGCATGGCTATTTTTGGGTCAAGGCTAGGCATGTCTTCATAATTCCAAGCAAAGACATCTATATATTCTCGAATGAGAGATATAAGATTTTCTTTCTCAGAGGGTGATAAGCTTTCACTTACGAAGATAGGTTTAGGGTCGGACTCATCTCCCATATTGACCTGGATTACTTTATTTTCAGTAGGAGGCTCACGTTATTCGAAACGCATATCCCACAAGATGTTAAGGCATTTGATCCAATGGTCATTGGTCGATTCAATCAACTCTTCATCACCCCCTGCATCTTCATATGAGTAACTAGTTGAAATCATGTTCACAGTCAAATTTTTAAAGAAAGGTCCGACGCTGACATCGGATTCTCATGATAATGTTCCAGATGAATGATCTTGACACAGACAGTTACCAGTTTCATTTTCTGAAAGGGAGGGAGTTGTGATGTAACCTACACCTCTTCTAGTTTTCGGATAATAATCCGTAGGTTTTCCTTCGGGAGTGAGGGACATTTGAATCGGCGTTTGCCTTCCTTTCCCGAAGTTTAAACCCTGTCTTTCATTAAAATTATATCTCATTCGCTTTATCAGATATATAGAATTGGGTTCGTGGTAATGGAATTAAGGAACCCCATTATCTTCTTTCGAACTTCCTCGTTTGAGTAATTCAGGTTTAATTTTACCGAAGTAGATCGGCTTCTGCCCTTTCCTTTTGGACGGGAATTTAAAGAAACCCTTCTGGGCATCTTCTACTTCTTCATCTGAAGCGAATGATGACTTAATCGGTAATTTTAGTGATGCCTTGATGCATAATGTGTGCCATGGGCCGGTACCTGCATTAATATCATTCTGTATTTGTTCATTTTTAGATGACTCATCAGACAAATACGTCAAAATAAGATCTTCATTAATGCACCACTCGCCCTCACTCGGTACATTATTATTGTTCTCGACCTGACCCATTACATTGAAGTTCAACTCCCATGGACAATCTTCTTTAGGATCTGGCTCGACGTCAGCTTCGTTATCGCTGTCGACATCTTCTTTCTTCTGTGATTCCGAGTAGAAGACAGAATTTGTGTGGAAGTTTTCCACCCCTCTGAAAGGGTACTTTTCCACAATCAGGGTTCAGACTTCCCCCTCATCATTAGCATACTTCATAACCTGATGTAGGGTAGATGGGACAATGTGGTTTGCATGAATCCATGGTCGTCCCAATAATAAATTGTAGGACGTGTCTGTGTCTATGATGTAACAAGTCACTTCAGACTAGAGATCTCTGATTTGACACCTGAGCTTGATCTTCCCTAGGGGTCGAGTATTGTTGGTGTTAAAATTAAAGATAGTAGTCTGGTTAGTGTTCAATTGATGCATGGGAATCCCTAAGGCCTGCATGACCTAATAAGGCATGATGCTGAGTGCTGAGCCCGAGTCAACTTGAACACGACTGATTTCTGAGGATCCAATGTACCCTGTGTAGTACAAAGTTCTATCATGCTTGTGTTTTACTTGCATATCGTCCTGAGTGAATAATATGCATGGTAAACTTCTTGCTGCTTGTAGACACTGTATACAAGACTGGCCTTCAGAAGCTTCAGGAATCGGAGTGACTTGTGTGATAAAGCTTTTTTGTGTTTGTTAAAGCTTCTATCAGATCTTCCTTAGTGGTTTTAGACAATCTCAGGAGCTCATGGGTAATCCTAGCTGGTATGTTGGCCAACTGCACCAGGACATTGAATCGGAAAGGAGTGCTCGATTCTCCGACTTCTTGAAGAAGGTTCTTGTTGTATCAGATTTCCTTCTATTTCCCTTTATCAATGGATTTTTGTGGAACAGAACCTCCAGCATCTTGGTGATGTTCTTCTGCTTCTTGAGCATTCTGATCATAGTCCTTCAAGTAAGTTTTTCCTGACCGAGTACTAGGGTTGCCTCCTGGGTATGCTGCAAGAACAATCTTCTCTTCTTCTGAGTCGGTGAGAGGCTTAAGATGATCATCATTCTCATTCATGGAGGGGCTAATCATATTGTATGGTTTAGCCTTGCCTCTTTTCTTCCTGGACGAGATGTTCGTCCACTGTTGGTCTTCAACCAGATCGGGATGGACCCACATAATCTCCTCTTTTGAGATAGTGAGGGGTACCAACCCCTTATCTTTCTGACTGTGTAAGTTAGTATTTTTTATGTGCATTTCCCCTTTATGGATAGTGATAACATCATCTGTAGCTGCTACCGAAGGAAAATCACCGAACTGAACCACTATCAAATTGGTGGATACGGTCTTCTGCTCGGGCTTCAATGTAAGCACATTGGCATTCACCAGGTTTTGTAGAATATCTTTGAATACATAGCATTTTTTTAGTAGGATGTCCCAAGAACCTGTGATAATGGCAGTAATTAGGGTCGTCGACTTTTCCTGCCTCATCTGGTTTCCTGATCTCTGGGAGTTGCAATTTGTTATTCTTACGAAGTAGTTGGAACAAAGTGTTCACGTGCTCCTCTTTGAACGAGTACTGCTTGGGCACTCTTTGCTGATTCAGTGCTTTGCTTTGCTTGGCAAGTAATGACCGTGTGCCAGCGTCAGCAGCCAAAGTTTCCTTTCCCTTGGACCGCAGAGCGTTATTTTGGTTGCGTTGTTGCTGCGGCTTTGGTTAAGTGGTTTCTTCAGCCTTGACCCGAGCAACGATTTCTTCGGCTTGTTCTCCTTATGAAACCAATTGTCTTCAGGAGTGACATTCCGCCATCCCAATTTGAGCAAGGAGTTGGGTCTGTAAGTTGTGCTTGTAAGTTTCGACCAAAGTGGATTGAGTCATACCTGATGGGCATCACAATACCATGCTACGGAATCTTTCCACGTAAGTCTTGATGGACTCTCCCTTCCTTTGCTTAGTGGTGAGAAGGGTTGGGACAGACACTTTCGTATCATCCTCAAAAAATCTGGCTAAGAAGATCCTTTTCAGATCTACCCATTTTTGAATAGATTCAGTAGGCCGTTTCATAAATCACTCGAAGACAACTCCTTTAAGAGTGTTGATGAACAAACGGGTCAGAATGACATCGTTTACTACCACATCTGCAGTCTGTGACTTGAAGTAGTAGATGTGTTGGTTCAGTGATCTTGTGCCATCGAAGAGTTGCAGAGTTGGGGCCTTAAATTTTGGCGGATAGGGAGCTGTATCCCATTCGGCAGGATAAGGCGAAGCTCACTCCTGTTGGCGATTGCATTGAGGCGGGCTTCTAGCTTATCCACTTTAGATGACTGAGAATGTAGATCTCTTTCCATCTCCTTCTCGTTTTCATATGAAGATTCTAGGTTGTGAGCCTCACGATCTGAATTCTCGAGCGCTCTCTGCTTTCCCTTTGAGATTGTTCTCCGAGAAGATTCAGGTCTTTGGCCTTTTTCTGAGCCTCACGATCTGAATTCTCAGGCGCTCTCTGCTTTCTCTTTGAGATTGTCCTCCGGGAAGATTCAGGTCTTTGGCCTTTTTCAGCAAGGAGCTGGGCCAACATGTCCTTCATCTGAAGAAATGTCTCTTGCTGTGCCTGGAGCATGGCATGATGTTTGTCGACTCTCTTTGCTAAGTCGTCGGGGCCTCCAGTCATGTAAATGGGAGCCTCTCATACCACGACAGAGCTTGAGGATTGAGATTCGACGATTGCTGGATGTTCATCATCTGAAGTAATCCCCTTGGCTAACTTTTAATAATTAACCGAGCGGATAGCTCCTGTCCGAGTTCGAGTGCGGCGATATATACCTTTGAACTCGTCACAGATTTCCCGGACGGTCGGGGTGTGGCTTATTTCTGATTCGTCAGAACTGGGCGTTGAGGCATTCCCTCTGCCGATCATGTTAATAGTGACTTCAGGATATTCGGCTTCAGAAATCTTCTTCTTGTGATGACGTTGTCGCTTGGCAGGCATGCTAACATTTGTTAATTTTTGTCAAATACATATTGTCGAGGTTCAGGTGCACAGCAAAGGCATTTTGAAAGAACTGCGGAAATGAGCCGTTCACATTGAAATGAATGAGCTACTTGCTGCGATGGTCTCCCTCTAGAGAGTAATTCCAGCAAATCAAAAACTTGGGAGGAGTCCCTCACTGAGCAAGAGGACGGAGATGGAACCCCTACCTTTAAGTGGGTGAACTAGTTCTTGTTGAACGTGAACTTTGAATCCATGTCGCCTTCCTTGAACTTGGCGGACCACATCACGTTCTGGAGAAGAAACACGAAGGTCGCGTTTTGATTTATAAACACTAGGCCTAGGCATGCGTTTAATTAATGAAACAGACCCCTGAGGGTCGTGTTTTATTCATGGGGTGTGCGTCTGGTGGATGAAACAGACCCCTGAGGGTCATGTTTTGGTTAAACGTACCCCTGAGGGTTGCGTTTGGTTAGTGAAATAGACCCCTGAGGGTCATGTTTCGGTTGAACGCACTCATGAGGTGTGCGTTTATCTTTAGCAACATTTTCTTGAGGATCGCATTTTGGATGGACAACGCGCCACTGAGGATCGCGTTTAATCTGTATCACCCGAGGCTCATAATTGGGCTCATTGTCGCGAAGTGCGCGTTCTGGAGTAGAAACACAGTGTTCGGGCAGAGCCTCAAAAACGCGATCCTCACGTCGGGCAAGGGATCGGCTTTCTCGAAGATGCGTCCGTCGTATGAATCTTCTCCGTCTTCGAGCGGCGTTCTTTTTGGCTTGTTTCAATGCCTTGGCAGCGACACCCTCAGCGATGATTGGATCTATCTCCGTCAAAGGCCTTTTACGACCCATGACACGTTGCGTTGACGCGGATGTGGAGTTTTCAACTCGTTGAACGAGTTTGGCATCTTGGCCAAAGGAGAGGGCTTTCTTTGGCATTTCAGCAGCAGTTCTGATCCCCTTGGAGATCTTGCGGATGTTGTGTCTAGCCTTGGGGCTAAGCGATCCATAGGAGACGGCTTCCTCGTACTTGGCTTGGTCAAACTCTACGATGAGAGTTTCGACGGTCGTTCCAGCGAGATGGACGTCGGATTACACCACCACTTCTTCGTCAGAGAAGCTAGTCCCCAGTGGAGTCGCCAACTTTTGTTTGGTGGAAAATTTATAGTAAAAAAAAAATTAAAAGAAATATATTTGATTTGTATTCTCTCAATCTCACTTATAATTTGAATTCCCGATTACAAAAGAGAGGAGAATTGATCTGAATTCTCCCCTTTGTTTAATTCTGGGTTCTTCACGGTGGCGATGGAGTGCCTCCTTCGAATGCTCGCGTTAAATTTGCTCTCCGTTGACGATCCGCACATCTCAATTTACTGAAACAACTAACTTGCGTGACAAGTTTGATCAAGAACTCTTAACGAGTTTTGTATCTCAGAACGAGTTAGAACTCTGATGAACAGAGTTGTTGAAACTGAATAATCGGTTAATAGCCAAGTAAATTTGTTTGTTGCTGAAGGAATGCCCCAAGATCAGATATTCTTGTTACAACCGATCTGATCTCTTAAGGATGATTGCTTTTAATCTCCTCTTTACTGTTGAAAATCCAAGAAGAATCAGCTGATGCCCACTCTCCAAGAAATCCAATCTCTTCAGCCTCAATCCAATCTTCAAAAAGACCGAACCCCCCTCTATTGAGTTTGTTGGGATTTTATAGGAGGATAAGGGTGTAACTAATCCCTTAATCTGCTCCTAAGTGGGCCTGATTTCCTCAGATCGTGGGAAAAACAGTTCTGAAACTGTTCGACTCATGTTTGAATGAGTCAAACGCCCAAATTAGCGTTCAGGACCCTAACTCCGCGTCTTAGACTGGAGACGCGGGGTTGGGCACCCGCTAGATGTTGAAAAACACGAGGGCCGCCCGCGTTTTGTTTGTTGAGAGTTGGAAACGCAGGGGTCGCCTGCGTTTCAATAACTGAAATGCGAAGGTGAATTCCACGTTTCGAAGAGGCTAGTGACTTATAACCTCTTCTGTAGAGCGTTGTAAAGACCATTGTTGAGTGATCTTTGCCTTGGCTGTTTTAGGGTGTGAAAGTCGTCAGATTGTAACTCTCACAGTTGATTGTGAAGACTATTGAATCAGGGCTCTCATCAGTCATCGTGGAGGCCGTCGAATTGTAACATTTTCCCGATCTACGTGAAAATCCTCTGATTGCGGTTTTCATTTGTTGACGTGAAAGTCGTCGGATTGCAACTTTCTTTGTCGAGATGTTGATCGAAGTTTGATAGGGATCAGCCATCTGTTGTGATTTTTAGACAACCTACAACTAGGATCTAAAAATAGCTTAGGCGCCAAATAAGAGCAAATTCAATAGTTTAGAGGTCTGACCATCTAGGAACTAAAAATAGTTCAAGAGATAAGTATGGATAAAATTAGAGCTTTAGGGTGTATTTGGCAAAGTGAACAAAATTGGGCCAGGACCAGTCCTGACCCAGTTCTGGTCCAAAAGAAAACTGGTTTAGTAGCACCATTTAGGTTGGGCTTGGTCCAAAAGAAAAGTAGTTTAGTAGCACCATTTAGGCTAAAAAAATTAGGCCAGCTCTAGCGTGAAAATTTGACAAACAAGAAACAAGTTAAAATTGGGTCAGGTTCAATCGTGACCTAATTTTAACTTGTTGTCAAACACACCCTTAGGGACGAGTAGGGTTTGAAGCCTAAATTCTATTCAACCATTAAAATATTAAATATTTGTTTTTCTTGTATCATGTGTACTATCCTTCTATTTTGAATGAATTTATATGGATTTATTTTTGCTTGATAAAATAAAAAATATTATGTATAGAAGAGTTACAAATAAGAGGAAAATAAGTATGAATTTAATTGTTGGTAGTGAGTTGGTTTGTTCTTATCCACATATTTAAATGTGTCCGCCTAGAAATGGTGCTTACTTGTTTATCCACTCTCACTGAATGAGTGGATAAACAAGCATACCTACGTTCTTATGCACACAATTTATTGTTTTGATACCAAACATACCTACGTCCCTCTATAAATAAATTAACATTTGCAGCTGTAATTATAGTAGGGAATTTTCAAACTGAAAAATAAACAAACATCTAGGCTGGGACATAATGGCGTGCTAACAGTTACAAGTGGCATCGACACGTGCGAGTGGCAGTTTACAGATCAGCAAATGCTCCTCCATTATTGAGTTTGACCATCTCATCCACTTGCATTTGACTGCAAACCAAAGTAACACGTAGTCGTGTACTTCAATTGTGGACCACGGCGAAAATTAAACACAGGATCTTCTGAGCCCGTTGATCTCAAAACAATTTGGATCGGATCGGATCGGATCAAGTTAGACGCGAGCCAGAAGTTCCCACTTGCTTTTCCAGCAGGATTCATTTTTTTATGTCGGGCGTGGCTTTTTAGTTTTTACCGACCTTTACCCGAACAAGGAAATAAAAGTAATATTTAAACGAAATGTACTGCTGAAGATACAGAACTCATAATTTGAATCCGGGCGGCGGTAGGAATATTCTTGGATCAGCAAACGATAACCTGATCCGCCTACGTGCACTAATCAGAGGCCGTTGTCGTAATTTCCCTCGAAGTTAATCCTGGGTTTAGTTTTTTTTTTTTTGAAACGGATGCAGTTGTTTTATTTCGCGGGCTTGGTGTATTTGAGCAAGCGGACAAGAAAGCCGTAAAAGCGACCCAGATGATTCAGAAAAGATCGCTCGTGCATCGATGGAAGACAAACCCAGAATCATTTCAAAAACAGACATCATCTTTCCTCCCCCGGGCCCCTCCTCCTCTCTCTCTCACCTTTATTTACTAAAACACCCCTGTGGGATACTTGGATTAGTTTTGCACCTCCCCACCCCCTCTTCGCTACTCCGCATATCATCAGTGGGTTTTTTTTTATACTTTCCCTTCTTAACAAATTCATACTCCACTACTCAAACGGTTCACAATTTACAAGGTTGCAGGCATGTTAGCGAAAACACTGGCATGTATAAAAACACCTCCATTTATTAAATCAATGTGTAAAAATAATTATATCAGCAGCGTACATGATGGAACATGTTTTTTTCTTTTCTAAACAAGATTCAGATAATTATTTTAGAATATTCACAAACTTTTAGAAAGTGCAATGGAGAAAAAAAACTTAGAAATCTCTATATGATTATGATTCTTTAAAAAATTGACATAATTATGAAATATATTGTGCATTAGATGATGGAAAGTCAGTTTTCAAATTATGAGAGGATGTTTGGTCCAATTGTAATTGTAACTGAAATCTAAAATTGAAGTGCATGTTTTTTTTTTTTGATAACCCAACCTAGAATCGAACTAATAACCTACTCTGAACCTGAACCTGAACCTAGCCTGAAATCGAAACTAAGATCGTGGGAGACATATTTAAACATTGCAACTATCCGAAGAATCTGCCGTGTTTAATTTTTAGGTACACGTGGACGCATGTAATAAGTTGCAAAATGTAATTCATGAGCCCCATTTCTGAAAATAAGATACCCATGAACAGTATGGTCATTTCAGCTTTAATACCTTCTCTATGTTTCTTCTCGTCCATCTTTTCTTGTTGTTTAAAATTCTCTTTCTCTCTCTTTCCCCCCCCTCTCTCCTTTCTATTCTATTTTCTCCTTCCGCCATTTTCGGTCTCACTGCACTTCCCACTCCCGCGCGCAAACTCCTCGCTGCGCTAAAATCGCGCGGATTCCCGTTCTCCGCTTCATCCTCCTCCTCCTCATTTCCTCCGCCTCGCTCATCTCCTCTCTCACCACCGACGGCCTCACTCTCCTCGCACTCAGATCCGCCATCTCGCTCGACCCGACCCGCATTCTCACCTCCTGGTCCGACGCCGACCAGAACCCATGCTCATGGCCCGGCGTCACGTGCTCCCCCCGCGGTCTCGTCACCGCCCTCACCCTCTCCGGCCACTCCCTCTACGTTACTTCCCCCGAGCTCTCTCTCCTCTCCCTCCCTGCCAAACCCTAGACCTCTCTCGCACAATCTCACCGGCCGAGTTCCCAACAGCTGCCGTAACCTCACGTCCCTCTCGCACCTCGATATCCCTCAACTTCTTCTAACGGATCTCTACGCTCCGGCGATCGCTCGCCTCCGAAACTCGCCGGAGTTCTGAACCTCATCGTTCACCCTATCCGGCGATATTCCGCCGGTCTACGCAAGATCCGGTGACTGTGAGCCTGGTTCAGGGCACCAACTTTGAGTCGGAGAGATCCCGGCAGTGGGGTCTTAGTGAACCAGGGGCCAACTGCTTTGCGGAAACCCTAATGCTCTGGCGGTTTCGTTGAAGGGTCTCCTGTGGGGTGGCTGAAAACCTAAGCCTAGGCATGGATTGGAGGCCTGATTACTCGAGCCGAATGGGGGTCGCCGGTGGTGCGCCCGGTGGGGCCTGGGAAGGGGAGGGCGGGCAAGCGTGACGGCGACGATTCTTGCTGGGAAATCGTGTCGCGCTGTTGGTTTCGATTGTTGTGTGCAGTGGCCGTTTCGTAAAAAGCGGGGGAGTGCGGAGGAGAAGAAAGGGAAGGGCGGTGAGGTTACCGTTGGCGAGGAGAGGAGAGAGGGGAGGACTGGTATGTTCAAAACAAATGTTTTGCCCCCAACCTTCAGAAAGAAAATAGCAAATATTTTTTATGATTTGTTTCTGAACAAAAAATTGGAACTTCAAATTTAAAAAGTGTCTTAAATGTGTAGAATTAATTATGACTGTCTTGGAGCGATTGACATTTATATGTAGGGTAACGCTATTGATTTTTTGATGTTATTTGCTACTTGCTAGCCAGCATAACCCCTCTTTAGCCAAGAACGGAAAAAGACAGTAATTATTGTTCTAATTCATTATGAGCACATATCTTTCTAAACATTTTTTTTCTCAAAATACTAGTCTTTTGCTAATTTTTCAGAGTACTATTCCGTGACATACTGTTTTTTGAGTACATTGTGGGCAAAAGTTTTGCCTTTTTAGAACTTCTGTTTTCTAACACTCTGATTTTGTGCTTTAGGCGAGATATATGTAACGGTTGATGAAGGGTTTGCATTGGAATTGGAAGAGCTCCTCCGAGCATCAGCTTATGTTGTAGGAAAGAGCAAAAGTGGGATTGTTTATAGAGTGGTGGTTGGTAGAGGGTCAGCAGTGGCAGTGAGGAGGTTGAGTGAGGGAGAGGAGGGGGAAGGAGAAGAGGACGAGTGGAAGAAGAGGAGGTCGTTTGAAACAGAGGCAATGGCTATTGGGCGCGCAATTCATCCTAATGTCGTGAGGTTAAGAGCTTATTACTATGCCCCTGATGAGAAGCTGCTAATTTATGACTACATTACTAATGGCACCTTGCATTCTGCTCTTCATGGTAAATTTTCTCATCTATTTAATTGCACTAACGAGTGAATGTTTCGAATTATTGCTCATTTATCTATCCATTCTTCAATAGTTGCTCGAACCACTAATCAAGTATTTATTGTTCTTTTGTTGATGTTATATATTAACTTCACAGGTTGTAACCATATTATAATCTTTGAAAGAGTAGGCATATGACATCATATTTTTTTTATCAGAACAATTGCTCCTGTTCTTCCTAAATTTTCAGTTGTTATGTGAAAAGCTGAATTACTTTTTTGTAACCAGACGTTTGGCATAAATACGAACACTTTGGTTTGAATGGTCGATGCTTGCTACGTAACTGATATTGTCCAACCACTTAATAAATGTAAGCCTAGCTGGATTTGTCCCATGCAGAAGCATAACTGAAGTGCCCCTGCTCAAATACAACCCATCTTTTAAATGGGTTGAATCTTGGTCTTTATTATTTGAAGTTATTGAGCTGCAGCAATATTGGTTCGCCGTGGTTAAGCTTGATCTGGTTCTAATCCAACTCAATTGAATGCCAGTTGTTGCTCCGCCAAGTCAGTAACTAAAGATTTTATGCAAGTCTCAAGCTGAGCTAACTACTAGAACATCATCTCATTCTTGAAAAGGTCTTATCTTGCCTCCATTCTTAACCAATCTTCCTGCTTTCCTTCAAGTATCATCTAAAGATCAACACCTAGGAGTAGAAAAAAAGAAAGCAACTCTAATCGTCCTTTAACAACTACAGAGTCTGTCAAAAAGTGTCAGCATGATAGATTGCCTTTGTCCTGAGCCCTCCAACTTCTCCTTCAATTGCTGGCCCCTCTCCAGAAGAAGAGTGCCCCATACAAATGTTTTGTTTCTTTTCCTCCTGTGAATCCATCAAAAGGCACGGTTTAATTCTGGAGTAAACACATTCTTTCTTATAGGCTGTGATTGCGAAATATAGAGCTGTTGCATGGGTTTTGAGCACTGAAGTACTTAGCTAACACAGTGCTACTAATTAGGCAGTTCTAAATAAACCATGGCGGTCTCTTCTGAGTATACAGTATACTGAGGAGCATAGATAAGACCAGTTCCTTTTCCATTTTCAGATCTCTCTTTTTGCTAGTATTATTCATATATCCTTGATCCTTGTCATGAATCTGTCCTCTGTGGTAATTTAGCTCCTGAAGCAAGAAGCTTGGCCCATGAACTATAAAAGAGATTATCCAGGTTGCTAGTTAGATGAAAGTAAGTTGAGGTTCCTTGTATATTTTGGAACTTCCTGGGTGCTCTCTTCTTGTATTGTTTTCCTCTAAAAGGAATACTTGATAGTGAATCTACAATCACCACATTAATTTCCACAAACTACTCATGTGAGTTAATTCATACGTAAGTGTTTTTCATATTTATCAATATATAGTGCTTGTGGTATTTTATCAATAATGAATCTTTACTGCCTCTAAAATTCCCTTCCAATGATTTTGGTTAAATATTTTTCCTTCCTCTTTTTCCAATTTTGAACTGTAAATCTGAGCTGAACACAGCTGAACTTACGAGTTCTACCTTTGACTAAACGCACTCCGCATTCTTTTAAAGTATAAGGTGAACCCTAACTGTCTGATTTTGGCAGGTGGAGCACTGAATCCAACAGCTCAGCCCCTACGCTGGGCAACAAGGCTTGCAATAATCAAAGGTGCAGCCAGGGGCTTAGCATATCTCCATGAGTGCAGCCCAAGAAAATACATCCATGGGAACATAAAAACCTCGAAGATCCTTCTTGACGATGATCTCCAACCCTACGTCTCTGGCTTCGGTCTCACCAGACTCCTCTCTGGCACACAAAAGTTCACCCACTCCCTCTCAAAAAAACTAGCTGCTACTGCCATCACCCAATGCACGGCGACAACCTCCATTGAATACTTGGCCCCTGAGGCTCGAATCCCAGGAACCTTAATCACCCAAAAGTGTGATGTTTACTCATTTGGCATCGTGCTGTTAGAGGTATTGACTGGTAGACTGCCCGGTGGCAAAGTGGAGATTGGACAGGAAGAGGTTGAGGGATTTGTGAGGAGGGCATTCAAGGAAGAGAGGCCTTTATCTGAGGTCATAGATCCTACTTTGCTACATGAAGTGCATGCAAAGAAACAGGTGCTTGCTGTGTTTCATGTGGCTCTCGGATGCACTGAATCTGATCCTGAGTTGAGGCCAAGGATGAGAGCTGTATCTGATAGCCTGGACCGAGTTGGGTCGAGCGACTGAGTACCATGACTTTTTGTTGTAAATTTACGTCTTGGTCTCGGAATTCACAACTCAAATACGACCCCCTCTCTATAATCAATTCAAAACTTGGAAGAAAAATGAGATTTATAGAGAGTTGTATTTGAGATGTGTTATTTTGGTTCTAGTTAAGTGTAAGCTTTTGTAGGCGTAAAGGCCGACAGGCCTGTAATTTAGTGTTCAATATGTTCTGCGGGCCTGATGGAAGGCAGGGTTGGCTGCTGGTGGAACGCGTGCTCTTCTCGAGCATGCATCAAAAATTCAAAACACGTTGGTGTCTCTTAATCTATTTTTTATGTTGGTGCAGTTTTAATTAATTAATTAATTAATTTAACAAAATATTTGCATGGATGTCATGGGGAGCTCTTAGAGGACTGCTGTCGACTTGCTTAGAGATCTCAGATATCTCAATGATGATGTTTTTCGGGTTTATCTTTACTAGTTGGGTTAATGGCCCATAGAGCCCTTGTCATAATTAAATTAGGGGTGGTAAACGGGTCGGGTTGGGTCGGGTCATAGTTGACTCGATCTGTATAAGTATGACCCGACCTGGCCCGTTTAATAAATGGGTCAATACGATCCGACCCGTTTATTAAACAGGTTACCCGACCCGTTTATCAAAGCTCACTTTAAGATGACAATAAATTCCTTCTTTGCTTCCTCCTGAGCTTCTCCGTTGAGTTTCCATAGCCTCGTGTCGCATTCGTTTATCTGATGGTATAATAAGAATGTAGAGATATCAGCAAACAGAAATGATACCATTCAGAACCAAAAATTCGGCTTCAACAGATTTAGATTTGCATATCTGATGGGTATAATAAGCATGTAGAGATATAAGCAAACAGAAATGATACCATTCTGAACCAAAAATTCGGCTCCAACTGATTCATATTTGCTTCTATACTCAAATCATGGCATAGAATCATTCAGGCGTCCAATCTTGAACCAAGGTGAGATGAGACAAATATATAAGGGAAAACACACAATTACTATGCTACCTATGTCTCAAATACAAAAGGCCCAAGAAAATGCCGAAAGAACTCTGTATCGGTTGAGAAATACCCAAGAAAACACACAATTACTTCAGCTCTTCCATACATATCAACCGTACAAACAAAATGTTTGGTTCTAGGAACCAAACCGTAATCTCTCTTCATGCACTCAGAAACCTCGCGACCTTCTTTCACCATTCCAGCATGAGCACAAGCCGATAACACTGCCACAAATGTTACATCACTTGACGACGGCCCACAATGCCTCATGCTAAGGAACAGCTATCATCGCGGTCCAAGCCACAACATTCTTTTCTCGAAGAAGCCCATAAAAAATCTCGCGAGCTCTCTCCACATGCCCACATCTAGCATACATATTCACCAGTGATGTGCCAAGCACCACATCAAACATCAAAACAAACCCTTGTCCAAAATATACCTATCTGCCCACTTACCCAAACCCAACGAGCCACTCTGTGAACAAGCAGCCAAGACCCCAACCAAAGTCGCTGAATCAGGCTTAACCCTCTCCTTCCTCATCTCAACAAACACCTAAATCACCCTATCAGCAAATCCATTCTGCTCGTACCCAGAAATCATCGCATTCCAAGCAACCACGCTTCTCTCAGGCATTTTATCAAACATCAATCTTGCATATCCAAGCTCCCCACATTTCACATAGAAAACAACCAATCCAGTCTGAATGTAACAATCAGAACCAAACCCAACAGTGACTACCTGGGCATAAACAATTCTGCCGATACTCGAAGCCGATACATAGGCGCAAGCTTTGATTACAGAGTGAAGGTGTAATTTGATGGCGGGAGACGATGAGAGTGCATTTGGGTCTAGAAGAGGAGGGAGTGAAGGGAGAGGTGGGATCTGTAGGAGGCTGTAATGATGGAGTCAAAGAGGAAGGAGTCGGGATTCGGGATCGAAGAGAGGAGGTTGCCTCCGCTTGTTCATCGTCACTCGTCGTCACCTCTCTCCAATCGCTGCCGCTCGCCGCCGCTAGCTGTGCCCATCTCGACCTCGCGATTCGCACCAACAGTTTTCATCCTTTGCGTCGCCGCCGCTGTTCTGAACACAAATAAATGGGTTTTTGTTACACGGGTCAGTCGGGTTGACCCGTTTATGACCCGTCTAATAAATGGGTAAACTAGCCGGTTTGAATTATGAGAGATGATTGACAAAGAGTTGCTGCCAGCGGTTCACTTGGTATTGGGTTCATGGGTTGGTGTTTGTGTTATATGGGTCAGTTCGGGTCAACCTGAATTGACCCATTTAATAAATGGGTCAGTTCGGGTTGACCCGTTTATGACCCGATCCATGTAACTTGACTCGTTCCCATTATAAACGGGTCGGGTCAGGTTGATGGGTCGGGTCATAAATTGTCACCCCTAGTCATATTGCAAATCCTCCCAAGTGAATTTTGTCAAGATCGTATTGCAGATCCTCCCAAGTGAATTTTGTCAAGATCTTCAATCAGGCGGCCTATCCACAACAATAGAACTATAGAAGGTATAAGCTTGCCAATTGACAGTGTCACCTCATTTAGTTTCCAGCTTGCCATGAATATTATGCCGTTATACATATATAAAAAAAATTGCTGAATAAGTTAAAGAAGAAGATCGGGAACCATTCGCTTGGAGTGGAGCTTAGAATGCGGTAAGGTTAGAAAAGGCTAGGAAAAAAATAAGAAAGAATAAAACGATATGCTTTACCTGGGACAGTCCGTGAACAATAAAATAGTGCATGTAGCTAAAGATAAATTTGCTACATAGAATAAGAGAATAGGATAAATAAAGTAACGAAGAAAATTTACCATAGCCAAATAAAAAAAAAATATCAGTGAGCAGCAGAAAATTACATCCTGACGCCACCTCTGCATTGCTGTAAGAACTTCAGCTTTCCGGAAACGCCGGATAGCTTTCATCAGGCATCTCCTCCGCTGCAAAGCAAGATACGGTATTGACCACCATGACTCCAGCGTTATAACAAGACCCATGCTGCCCTCTGCTCATCCAAATATATCTTCTGAGATAAAGAGCCTTTGGCTCTCGGCACCCGTCACGGTTGGAAGCTGAAGATGTTCGTAGTTGAGCTGTCTTGATGCTTCATATAAAGCAATACCAACACTGACGGAAAGATTGAGGCAGCGAACGTAAGTGTCGACCATTGGAATTTTGATGGTTCCACCACCCATTCCTTCTCTGCTGCAGTCAAGCAAGGCTTCTGGGGGTAGTCCGCTTGTCTCTGACCCAAATACTAGCCAGTCCCCTCGCTTGTACGAGAAATCCTGTGTAACAAGAGGATTGATTAGTACAAGTACGAAGGAATCAGCTGAAACTGAGAGTTCACGAATAAGTTTTTCATTTTTGGAATTCATCAAATCTCCCCTTACTTAACACACAATTTTCCACATACATGCAAAAAAAATTAGTAAAATTAAAAAAAAAAACAAAATGAAATAAAATTACGAGCTAGTTTTGCCAAACATGATAACACTGTCAACTATCAAGTTTGGCAGGCAGAACTAGCTCCTATGTCGCTAACGCTAGTATCCAAGAAGGATCTGAGTTATGAAAGCTGCATGATCCCCATGTATAACTACAAATATGCCAAATATGATAACCGAAATAAGATGAGAAAAAGCAAAAGCCATAATGGCGGGCTATAGATAATAATTATGAATACTACTTGAAATACTTAACAAGAGTCAGAGAGTGAGATCACGATAAATCTATTTGAATAAAGAAGACTTGTGAATAGAATGCGTCATAATCCAACTATGGTGATGAACTAGTTTTGCTAGTAGAAGCATCTGAAGTACGTGGATAAAATTCATTAAAAATGACATAACTTTATCAGATAAGAAAATAGACTTATAAAAGGCTATTTGGATCACTTTACAAGTTAAAATTTTACAGAAGAAATGTGCCAATTCTGGATATGGTATAGGGTTCTATGAAGCTAATCGCAGCATTTTCATGAACAACAATGAAAAAACTTACCGAATGGATGCTTGTGCCCTTCTTCGTAAATGCCAACAATCGTTTCTCTCCATCCTGAAATACGGCGACTATTTAATAAACATCACGGCAAGACTAATTCTAAACAAAATAGCAAAAAGAGGGGAAGGGGAGTGGTATGGTAATATACCTGTTGCCTAAAATAATCTCGGAAATCAGCCCACGATGCGTGAACCTTCACCACCACATATCTGTTATAGTTTCGTTAAAGAAGTAAAACCTAATGACTCGCTAATTACCAGAGGAAGACACCCCTTAACAAAGCCGAATGGAGAAAACATACTAATGTCTCCATCCTTGAAAATTGTGGTAATGACCTTGTTTTTGTTGCTTCTTCTCTTGCCGTCGTTATGTTAAGTTGATGTATAGGGGGAAAAAAGGCATAGCTCAATCAACAACATGAGAGCTTAAACAGTTTTAAGTGACTGGGAATTATAGTGAGTAAAAGGAGGCGGCATAGTGCATGGGGAAAACATGATTTTTTTGGTTGATTAGTAATTTGAGCAGAGGTTAACAATGGCAGTTTGAAGCTACTGACATTTGACATTTGTAGGAAGTGAGAAAGAGGGACAATGTTAGAAAGTAATAGAGGGAAAAACTTGGGAAACATTGTGTCCGTGCCCTTTCAATTATAGGATACGGCCAATAATCCAATCCAGCACGCTTCAGCTTTGTGTCGTCTATCTTGTATCCTAATGGCTGGAAAAGAAATTAAATACAGTTATAGCAAATCAGATAATAATACGACATAAGAAAATTCACAGAGATACTTCCCCATGTAATCACAACTAGGCCATCCTCATAAGTTTTAAGGGATAATCGCAGACAGATCCCCTGTAGTATCACTGTTTTGAACTTACACTACCCCTCTAGTTATATTGTTGCAGATAAACACCTGATTGAATGCTTTATTATTATTATTTTACCCTCATAGAAAGAGGAAATTGTTCCATTGACAATCACATGAGGGTAAAAGGTCAATTAAAAAAATTCTCAGGTTTATTTGCAACAGTAAAACTAAAGGGGTAGTAAGCTCAGAAGGGTGATACTATTCGCAATTAACCCAATATGACCCAATCATGTCTTCAATAAATTACGTGCGAAATGCAACCATTGTAAGCTCAGTGAAATCGCAGCATATATGGCCCAAGTCTACATGCTCCCAGCAAATTTCCTCTCATACACACATTTCTAACTCTATCCTTCCTGATCTCATGTCATGCCATCTAAGTCCCTGGAAAGCTCAAATGTATGACAAGGCACACAGAAGCATTTCTAACTCTATGCTTCCTAATCTTATGGCATGCCACCTAGGTCTCAAACATTATTTTCAAGTTTGACAGGCAAATGGAAGCATCCACTTTTATTTATCCAGATGTTACCAGAAAAATGAAAAAACCTAAAGTACCACCACGAAATAAACATTTGCGACTCTTACTAAGGCCACAAATATTGGAATTACCTCGACAAGATGCAAACCAACTGCAGATGCTGCACATGTTCTGGCAATGCATCCTGTATTTCCCGGGATCTGCCAAGGACAAAAGATATCTTAGTGCCAGCCACCACATATTGATTTTGCCTGCAACCCAACAGCAAGATATTGAAATTGAAGCCTTGTCATCAAACTGAAATTAACAGTTCATGTTATAAATTGGATACTACTAAAAGATCAAAGCAAGAGCTCAGATGAAGAGCAAGTCTTACATGATTAAGTAATAAGATCATGATACCGTCATCGAGAAAATTCTGCAAAAATGAAGACATTATGACTATTTTCTTGTTAAGTTTCAGGGTTTAGATTGTTAGTCTTTGAGTTCAAGACTACAAAATTTTTAACATTTTCATTGTTTTCTTTTTAATACTTTAGCCCTCTTGGGGTTGTTAGAATTCATTCTGTACTCAGGGATACTTCCGTAAAGTGTTTACATCCGTGCCTTATATGTTCCTAAGGGCTGGTGGCTATGGATAGGGTAGATTATTCAGCGGAAATGAATTGTGTCTACAAAATAGTGATTTCCTCTTCCCATTTGCCAGTGGCTCACTTGACGCTTCGCGTGAAATTCATACAAAGACAACATCTGATATTTTGTTTGTCCTATCTTTTGTTCCTTTTGGTCATCTATTGATCTTTTACAGGAAACCACCCCAAACCTTAATATGTTTACCTTAAGCCAAACAACCTAGTTTCACAAAAATCAGATGAGGAAACCCGCGGATGAACCAAGCAAAAGCCAATATCAACCTCAAACATCTCTTTCTCCTGAAAGTCTGGTGTGAATCAAAATCTGTTTTTTTTTTATTTTCTGGCCAAGCATGGTGTCACACCCTCCATCAGCTGCTGTTTGATCATGTTTTCTCCATAAACAAGGCCCCAGTTCACACTCAACCCTCTAGCTCATTTTTTCCTCTATCTTATATCACCATCCAAAGATCTATTCAATATAGTCCTAGAACATCAAAGTCACAATCATTAGATCTGAAATAAAGAAATCAGTTCTACGACGTGCTGCATAGAAACATCCTAGATATTGTAACATACACGTTCTTAGCAAATGGTAAGCTCAGCTGAAAATAAGTCCAACTGATACTAATGGATATAATTTTTTTTTAATGTTCAAAATCCAAATGAAAATAAGTCCAACTAATACGAAATGAAATCAAATTTGATTTACATCCAGTTCATGCAGCTGACATCCAGTTCATGCAGCTGAATGAGAAATTTGCTGCAGCGGGGAAAAAGAAAGAGCATACTACAACCATGGTGACCCCAGATCATAATTATCAAAAACTCCTCAAATTGATTACAGTTCTCTACATCTGTTTTTCCAGTTCATGATTGTCCAGCAGAGACCAACGATTCTGACACAAGGGTGTGACCCACTGGATCACAAAGTTGTCAACTTCCTCACCACTACCCTATGTTGCATGGGTACGGGTATGGGTACAGGTACGTGTACGAAACACAACAAATTTGTAAAAGGTAGGATATGCGGACACGGCTATATAAATATTTATATACACTTATATTATATATTCAAATTAATAGTTTACATGAGATCAATATTTTTTATTCACGTGTTATGAGAATTAAAATTCCTATAATATTTTTATGTTTCTTTTATTATGTGAACTATAAATTGTAAAACGCTCTTTTTTTGAACTACACACCCAAACAACAATTAAAATCATAATTTGGAACCCAACAAGTTTCATGAAGTGGATGCGAAGTGTAGGATTTATGTTCAGGAAATATTTGACAAGTGTTCTAATTAAAAACAAGTATTATTTAATTTAGTACATGCCCAAATAAATGTATGCATATATGCAAGGAGTGTCCAAGGAGTTTGGGTATGGGTACGCGTACATGTCAGATACGACTATGGCTTCAAGATAGAAGCACCCAGGTAACATAGAAGCTACCTTTGTTTCTATCCTATACTTATCCTCAAGCAATTTGTAACCTGTCAACATCCTATGACAGGTTACCATGAAAGGAAATCCTCGTCATGGAACTTTTTCCATCACAATGGGGTTCGTTAAGGAACACAATTGAGAGTATGCAAAGCTCCTAAGATCTGCTAAGCTCTATGCATTGTCAATCTGTAAAGCCGGCGTACCAATGTTTTAAAAAGTCTCTAGGCGGGTACGCCTAGACCTAAGCGATACCTAAGCCGCTCTCCTAGAGCCTAGGTGATACCTAGGCTGCCCACCTAGATTTTGGAGGCGCCTAGAGGAGCGTGTTCTGCCTATGTGGACTACACCCTTTAGGCATTGATCGTGATTTCCTCCATTGCAGTCTTCACGTCTCCAAACTCCATCCTCCAACTATGAACACCTCCTCCACCTCCTCCAATCTTCAACAAAACCTCCTCCACCACCATCTAAACGAAGAAAGAAATCCGCCGAGGCGCTAGTCCGGCGGCTAAGCTTTCTATAACATTAGCATTTACTATCAATTATTGTACCTAAAAAAATATAAACCCACCTAGGCTCCCTAGGCGCCTAGGTGCAAGGCATTGGGTCCAACGCCTAAGCCACCTAGCGTTTTCTGTAACCTTGATCACATACATGGGTTACGAGTAACATATGACACAGACTTGATGTGATAAAATTTGAAAAATAAGATATGGGTATGGCAGAAAGTTGTGTGTGCGCGTGTTTGTGTGTGTCTATGTGTGTGTATAATAAATGTACAAATATAAATACATAAATATGAATCAACAAGTAGGTATATGACAAAATGTGGCTACTGACATAAGCAAATCCAAAAAAATAAGGATATAGAAATGTCATGGATACAAAGTACATCGTAAATCAAATTATACACATAAAATAAAATTATACCAGTGCATGTTAATTAGTAACATGAGTAATTGTATTCTTTTTTAAGAAACTACACAAATCATATAACTGCACAGCATATAAGATTAAAATGAAATTGTGAAGTCACTGTTCATATATTCACGTACTAGAGACATATTGTTGATACTTCTAGGATATCCTGCAAATTTTAGGACAAGTCAAATGGAGCATCTTGTCATTTATATGTAAACCGAAATCAACATGCGACTAAAAATAAGTTGTGATGCACGCTATTTTACGCGTCAAAGACACATAACATACCACAAGCTATTTTGAAACAGTGCTCATTGCATTTGCACTATTGCATGGTGCTATTAGCTACAACCACCTGTTATGCTACATAACACAATATTTCGGTTTACATAACGCTTTTTTTCTTTG
Source organism: Asparagus officinalis (assembly GCF_001876935.1). Classification (NCBI taxonomy): domain Eukaryota; kingdom Viridiplantae; phylum Streptophyta; class Magnoliopsida; order Asparagales; family Asparagaceae; genus Asparagus; species Asparagus officinalis. The sequence goes on from NC_033798.1 coordinate 49,540,889, forward strand.
TTGTCTCCAATAACTATCCACGTTAAAAAAAGTGTTCTTCTTCGGAAAAGAGAACTTCTTTTCTGGGAAAAAATAGTTCCCTTTCCATGGCATGTCAACCCCCCCCCCCCCCCCAAAAAAAAAAAAAAAGAAAAATGAAAAAGAAGAAGAAAACCAGCAACAGAGCAGATTTAGAAACAATTATATCATTATATGGGTCCTAAGTATGGAAGGAGTGCTACAGCGAAGTGCTAGGTTCAGAACGCAAACAGCTCGTCAAAGTGACTGCTAGGATTAGAAAGGTAACAAACAGGACTGAAAAAGTCAACATCTCCAGCAGTATCAACTGCTCCACCGCCACCACCAACACCCTCGCCCCAACCACAACAATAGCACAGCCCCAAAGAGGAAGTGGCTGCTGC
>NC_033798.1:49541299-49559297 GCF_001876935.1 Asparagus officinalis
CTGCAAAGTAATATGGGACCTTCACTCGATGACTGAGAAAGGGACCTTATGTTGATGAATGTGTGAGAGAGAGAGTGTGGACCTTGCATTGGTGTGATTCTGTCAACCAAAAACATGTTTTAATTTACTGGAGGGAAGGACAGAGCTGAATGCATGAGAGCTAGTTCAAGACTGCCTGAGTGACATCAAGTAGAAACTAAAATTGGAAACTTCAATTATACACTCTCAGCAACACAACAACAACTGAATGCATGAAAGCCAGTTCAAGACTCCCTGAGTGACATCACGTAGAAACTAAAATTGAAACTTTTAAAGATTATACGCTCAGCAACAGAAAAATTCATCGTTCCATGTATTTTTCATCCTTCCCCCCTTTGGATAAAGAATTATAGCACTCACAGAAGCAACAAAGGAATGGACATCTATTGTCGGGTACTGAGCTAATTTTTTCTAAATCAGAGGAGCTAAGGCACAGGAAAGATTATTTGGTTATTAGATATGCTGACATAGATCTGTTGCGCGCAACGAAAATTTTGGCAACACTTCGACAGCACAACAAGAGAGTCGGGTCTCAATAGGAATTCCTGTTTCACAAAGAAAACAAGAACCAAAAGCAAAATATCTCAACAAAGTGGGATATCAGCTCTTCTTCTCATCAGTTCTAGGACTGACATGTCGAGGGAATCTAAATAAGCTATTACAAATCCACAAACAGCGAGACAAACTAATTTTACGTGGTTCGACAAATAGCCTACGTCCACGGGGCAAGAAAGGGGGAAATCTACTATTAGAGGGAGAGAATACAACTAGGGTTTACAATCTCACAACCTAAACCCTCAAACAATCTCTCAGATCCCTCACAAAGGAGATGCCAAAAAAAACTCTCTCAAAAGCACAAAAGGACTGCACACAATCACCTCTGTCGAAAAAAATCCTTGCACGCAGCCGCTTTTTCCTTTCTTTTTGCACTTTTTCTCCCGCAGCCGCAAAATTCAACTCTGCCTAAAAATAACTCCCTGCACAAAGCCCTAGGCTATTTTTGGTGTGCATTTATAAGTACGAACAAAAAACTGATCTCGGGTGGGCCTTCGTTCACGTGTTCTCTTCACGCGGGTGCTGCTCCCGCTCGTGGTCCCCACCCGCGTTCACAATTCTCCACATAGGCGAAGTTTTTCTAAAACTGAACCGACACCAAAGCAACCAAATGTCCCACTTGTTGTGTCCAGTACGGCGTGAAACAATTCACGACAATGGACTCAATCCGCAACACGTCGGGAACCCGAACGAGAGTCCAAACAATCTCACCCCCATCAAAATCAACTAATACAAACCGGCTGTATCGTAAATACTGCCTACATATCCTATTGCTCAAGGAATCAAACCTCAAGTAGTTCATCCAAATGGCCGCCAACGGCCTCAACAATCACCAATGTGCAACAAGTTTTGACAATGATCAAACTTGTTGCTCGGAACCACCTTAGTGAGTATATTTGTCAGATTATCCTTCGTGTGGACCTTCACAATCTCTACATCGTCATCTTTAAGAATATCTCGAACGAAGTGATAACGAACGTCAATGTGCTTCGTCCTCGCATGAAAAACTTGATTCTTAACCAAATAGATAGCACTCATACTATCACAATGAATAGTGACGGACCGCTGTGATATACCAAGTTCCTCCAAAAATCTTCGAAACCAAATAGCCTCCTTCACAGCCTCTGTTATAACCATATACTCTACCTCCGTCGTAGACGAAACCACCGTAGACTGTAAGGTGCATCTCCAACACACCGGCACACGGATCAAAGTAAACACATACTCCGTCGTACACCGGTGCTTATCCAAATCCCCGACATAATCCGAATCAACATAACCAATGCATAGCTGTCCATTTGTAGTATCCCGCTCATAAACTAAACCAACATTGAGCGTACCTTAAATGTACCTCAAAATCCATCTCACGACGTCCCAATGACTCACTTCTGGATCGTGCATGTATCTTGATACCATGCTCACCGCATGTGATAAGTCCGACCTCGTACATACCATCGCATACATCAAGATCCTAACTGCGCTCGCATATGGAGTCTTCGAATCAACTCTCTATCTTCAGCTATCTTTGATGAAAGGTCAGCTGAAAGTTTCAAATGGGCTCTCAAAGGTACACTAACTGGTTTCGTATCCATGCTAACATGAAATCGCTATAGAACCTTCTTCAAATAAGCCATATGTGTCAAACAAATTCGGCCCTTCTTCTTGTCTCTGCCGATCTTCATCCCTAAAATACGTTTCGCCTCACTCAAACTCCTTTGAAAGTTGTGCATTCAACTCATCTATAGCATATCTGAAAATAGAGGCAACCAACATGTCATTAATATAGAGCAATAAATAGATGTACACACCTCTTTTCAACTTGAGAAAATATACACAAGGATCAAATTAGCTCCGAGTGTACGAATGACCAATCATAAAATCATCGAATCGCCTATACCACTGTCGAGGAGACTGCTTCAAACCGTATAGCGATTTCTTTAATCTACAAACCAATTTTTTTCCATGTAGCTCGAAATCCCAATGGCTGAGTCATATATATTTCTTCATCAAGATCACCATGAAGAAATATCGTCTTCACATCTAACTAATCTAACTTCAAACCATACTGTGCTATCAAAGCTAGCAAAATCCGAATCGAAGAATGTTTTACCATCGGAAAGAAAACCTCATTATAATCTATTCCTTCCTCCTGTGTATAACCCTTCGCAACCAACCTAGCCTTGAACCTCAATGGAGTGCCTTCAATGCCCTCCTTCTTCGTGTATACCCACTTGCAACCAATTACCTTTCGCCTCTTTGGAAGCTCAACAAGCCCCCACGTATCATTCTTGTGAAGAGACTTCATCTCCTCCTGCATAGCTACCTATTACGAATCAGCCTCCGAACTCTACTCAGCCTCTCTGAATGTAGTAGGCACCATCTCATCGACACTCTCCACCGGAAATGCATACACAACTGTGTCGGCACACCGTGCTGGTATTCGTATGTCTCTCCTCTGTCTCCGAACCACAATAGAATCCTGAACCTGAGCCGTCGGTCACTGATCCTACACAATTGTACTCGTATCCTCCTTGTCGTCGTCGTCGTCGTGCTCGCTTTAAGATAGAAGCCTCATCGAATGTGACGTCCCTACTCAGCATAATCTTTCTATCAACTAGATCACATAGCTTGTTTCTCTTGATATCACGTTTGAATCCTACAAATATGGCCTTCCTAGCTTGAGGTTCTAATTTATTTGTTCTCACATGATAAAATGCAGGACACTCGAATACCTTGAGCTGGTCATAATCTCGTGCTGACTCTCCCGACCACATCTCCATTGGGGTATTCCCCTTAATCGCAGATGAAGGCAACCTATTAATGAGGTGGCTTGCATATGTAAGTGCATCAGTCCAAAAAATCTTCTCCAAACTACTCTACGATAATAAACATCGGATTTTCTCTAGCAAAGACCGATTTAACCTCTGTCACTTCATTCTGCTATGGTGTATGACTAACCGTGAAGTGTCTCTCTACGCCCTCGTCTCGACATAGCTACTGAAAGGGGTCTGAAGTATATTCACCACCGTTGTCGGATCGCAACGTCTTGATCTTTCTCCCAGTTTGCAGTTTAAATCTCTTCTTCCACTCCACGAATATATCTAGGATTTTACTCTTCTTTGTCATGGTGTACACCCAACATCGCCTAGAAAAGTCATTAATGAACGTGACGAACCAATGTCGATCACCAAGTGATGCAGTTTTGGTGGGACCCCAAACGTCTGTGCGCACGTAGCCCAGGATGCCCATTGTCCTATGAATGGCCGTCCCGAACTTCATCTTCGTCTTCTTGCCAAGAACACAGTGCTCACAGAATTCCACTTTACCCCTCTTGACTCCCTTCAATAACCCCTGCTTGCACAAAGCCTGCAGTGACTTCTCTCCTGTGTGTCTTAACCTATAATACCAAAGCCTGATCATGTCCGCTCTGAAATAGCTGAAGCAACCTGGCCAATTTCAGTGCTCCCCTTCAGATAATACAAGTTTCGACTGCGGATTCCATTCATCACTATCAAAGATCCCTTAGTAACATTTGCTACAGCGTCTTTAAATGTCACTTTGAATCTCTTTACCTCCAAAGCTCCAACTGAGATAAGATTCTTCTTCAGCTGAGGAACGAATCTCACCTCTTTCAATTCAGACTACTCCATTGTGCATCCGAATCCGTACGGTACCTATCCCACAAATAACATAGAATTGATCATTTCCCATGATAATAATACCCTCATCGAGCTTCTCAAAAGATACAAACTAATCTCGTCTAGGGATCACATGATAGGTAGCGCCAGAATCAAATATCCAATCTGATGCATCCAAGTGGTTCACCTCCGGAGTAATCAATAGAGAAAAGCTCGAATCATTAAAATCATCGCCTTTCGTAACGTTCACCTCATTGGTCTTCGGACCCTTTTTCTTGCTATTCTCCTTCTCTTTAATATTTGAACAATCTCTTTTCCAATGTCTCTGCTCCTTGCAGAATGCACATTGATTTTTTCTAAGCTGGTAACAACCTCTTAACTTTGACCTTCCTCTATTATCACCTTTCGGATATAGGCTTCTACCTCTCGTCGATAAGGCCTCGCTTGAAGTACTAGCACGGGAAATCTCATTGTCCTTCCTCCTCAAATCATAATTCATCAATGCATTAGTAACTTTACTATAGTTGATAGAAGATCTTCCATTCAACAAAGTGAGCACAAATATATCATACTCCTCATCCGGTAAGGAACCCAATAAGATAATAGCCTTGTACTCATCCGATATCTTCTCATCAACATTCGTCAAGTCTGACAACTTCGTATAGTTGTTCACATGAGCCACAAGCGAAGTGCCTCTGGACATTTGAAATCTGAATAACCTACGCAGCAAGTGTAACCGGTTCTCAACACTTTACGTAAGGTACTTATTGTTGAGAATTTCCCACATCTTTATTACAGACGTCACCCAAATCACATCATACTTCAGTTCCTGTTTCAAACAGGACCTGATCACCCTACAAACGTTCCTATTTATCTTTTCTCATATCGTCTCTTCATATTTTGATAGTCTCTCGTGAACCATGATGATCTCCTCCAAGTTCTGAGCATTGAGTGCATCCTGTACGTTGCTCATCCACAAACCAAAGTTAATTTTACCGCCATACTTCACCACACTAATTTTGGTGTTCTGAAAACTAACTTGAACTGTACTCGCCATCGACTTACTGCTTTCACCTTATTCTCCCATTGCAAACTAACTCTAAGTTGTAGAAAAAAATCAAACTTTGATAGAAATTAAGAATTACCCAACTGAACCCTAGATCGGATTCCAAATAGATCTCCTGTCCACGTGAAGAAAGCGAAATCTGCAACGACAACTCCTAATGCTATCTCCACCGAAGCCTAAAACTCTAAGAACCAATCTTCACACAAGAATCTTCCTCCACCTAATTCAAAAACCCTAGATCTGAAATCTGTGCTCTGATACCACTTGTTGTGCGCAGTAAAAATTTCGGCAACACTTCGACAACACAACAAGAGAGTCAGGTCACAATAGAAATTCTTGTTTTACAAAGAAAATAAGAACCAAAAGCAAAATATCTTAACAAGGTGGGATATCAGCTCTTCCTCTTATCAGTTCTAGGACTGACCTGTCGAGAGAACCTAAATAAGCTATTACAAATCCACAAACAGCGAGACAAACTAATTTTACGTGGTTCCGCAAATAGCCTACGTCCATGGAGCAAGGAGGGGGGAAATCTACTATTAGAAGGAGAGGATACAACTAGGGTTTATAATCTCACAACCTAAACCCTCGAACAATCTCTTAGATCGCTTACAAAGGAGATGCCAAAAAAAACCCTCTCAAAAGCACAAAAGGACTGCACACAATCACCTCTGCCGAAAAAAAATTCCCTCAGCCGAAAAAATCCTTGCACGCAGCAGCTTTTTCCTTTCTTTTTGCATTTTTTCTCCCGTAGCCGCAAAATTTACTCTGCCTAAAAATAACTCCATGCACAAAGCCCTAGGCTATTTTTTCGGTGTGCATTTCTAAGCACGAACAAAAAAAATGATCTCGGGTGGGCCTTCGTGGGCCTTCGTTCACGTGTTCTCTTCACGCGGGTGCTGCTCCGCTTGTGGTCCCTACCCGCGTTCACAAGATCTGATATGCAAACCTGTAACTTCGGCAATTGAAGCTAGAAACCTCTAGCCAATGCTGAAAAGGATTCATTATGATCATGAACATATTGAGAATTTATTTAATTTATTGTCATTAAAAAGGATAAAGTATCTCCTGAAGCCAGGATAGGTTACTTTCAATGGAATAACCCAAAGCTCTAGTCCATTCATTAATAATGAAGCTATGACAAACTACATACATTGAAATGATTTTTTATAAGAAATGCACGCCCTCAACAGTAACATATGACTGAAATAGGACTGAGTAGCAGTATGATGCAATAGAATATACCTGGGGAGAAACTAATACAACTTGAAGGAGTTTGTCGCCTGGAACATCTTTCACAGCTCCAGCGATGCCATTGGAACAGTAATCTGCATCACCTCTTTCAACTGCCAAGAAGGAAACAAGAGAAGTGTTTGGTTCTAAAGAAAAATTATGTGAAAAGAGAGGCTTTAGAAACATGCAGAAAAAAATTAGTAAGCACATAACAGACTTTTTTCTCAAGCTGAAAATCCTTTAAACAGGAAAGCTTTGACATTCAAACAATTATAAATATTCGCATCATTACTTTTTCTCACATCAAAGACAATTGATATGAGCTACTTTAACGAATATTAACAATAAAGAATATTACATGAGTATCCAATTGACAGAAACATAAATAAAAAAATGCAACTAATATAAAGTTTGATAATAAAGTGAAATTTCACTTTTAGCATTCTACTTCACAAAACAGAATTTTTAAAAATACATTAATAAATAAACACTATTAAACCCTAAAACATGTCTATAGGTTCGAAATAGTGTTGTATGTGAATGCTACCTAACCAGAACATACTGGTTAATGGAAATAATATGTGAGATCCAGAACTATATACCTTCTTACGGCAGTTGCATACACACTTCACATAAAGCTAGAAGACTGTGTTGTGTATACACTTCATTAAAGCAAGAAGACTATAATAGTGACAGACAAATGACTAACCAATCCGAGTTCTATAAATTAGGAAACACATATGCAAGGTGTTACCGACTTAATTACCTTACCATAGTTCCCTCACGATTTCGTATGTTTTTCAAATCCTTTTTCGAAGCGAGACTCCTTTATCATTATGCCAGAATACGTCAGTTTAGTGAACTAACCTAACATGCAGCCTCCATCCTTTGTTTCAATGAGTTCATGCTATAATTAGAAGATACAGGAAAGGTTTGTTTCTTGGATTCAACTAGCAACCTAAATTCCTACCAAGTACCATAGTCTACTAGGTCATTGTATAGAAGTGTTTCTCTATAATTTATTTCTATCTTTATCGTTAATTTTCCATCAGTACCTCATGTCAATAGTAGCATCAACATGGGCAACTGCCAAAATCATGTTAATAAACATGACCAACTGTTTCCTACAACTATGAAATAATATTTCAAAAGAAATTCTTGAACCAAATCAGCAAGACTGTTCTGGACAAGGATTAATTAATCACAGGGCATAATTCATTCTCCTTTTGTCGTAAAGCTAAAAGCCTAAAGGTTTATCCATTTTAAACTTCAAATATATAGGTAATAAAAGATATGCTATGAAATATTTGTACAAAATAGAACAACCAAGAGAGAATATTTTAGCTGATACATAATGGCTCTAAAACCATGTTTAAACAATCATCTAAATGGCACCATCAGAAGCATATATACACCATTCCATCTATACTTGACAAGATATTCCTCTCTACAAACAGGGCTCATTCTCACGTCAGAATTTACCTCTTCCACATATTTTTGCTGAACTTTAGAAGGAACTGTCTAGAAGTCAATTTTTTTATGCAGAGAGCCAGGTGAAACTCCATAGAAAAGATAAAAGGCGTACATGATTAGATTGTTAATCAAAAGGAATTTCTAGACAAATTTCCAACTACGTAAATTTTAAAGTGTACCAAATTAAGTAATATTACTGACAACTGTTGTTCCCTCATAAGGTAAATTCTCGTCTTGACCTAGTAATCTTTTGATAGAGAAGCAGATCTCAAGTTAATAAATTTAGAGAGTTATATTTCACTACAAACTTACAATCACGGATCAGAGAAATATCTGGTGTTCATTAGTCAGTTTATGTATGTGCTACCACTGACCTCAGTTTTCCTTCTGCAACTGAATTCTTTCCAGACAGATCCCTATCTAGTGTAATAATCCTCCATCAGCACCTTTTGATATCTAAAACAGCGTACCCATTAAATTTCCATAGCCCTTTAATCATTAAAACTGCAAAACTAATATATGTCAACTTACTCAAGAAAAACGAGTCATTGCTTTCCTTAACATGAATATCACAGAAGGACTATCATAAGGCTCATCAGATCCTCTAAAGATTCAACAGTCATTCAGGGACCTGCTACAGCAGGATATCCATATCAACATATCCCCATGGAGGAAAATGAGAACTGAGTATTGGAAAAGCATGTGATCAACATGTGACTGGAACCTTCTTCCCTGTATTGGGAGTCGAAGAGAAAGGATCCACCATATACTCAAGAAAAAAGGTCAGAAATGTGAGCTCCGTCATATTACTTATACAAATAGATATGAACATTTATAATCTTAACTGCTAAGGAGATCTCACCATTTTCTTACTCCTAAGTCTTACGCCTGGACTCAAAGTAATTAAGTAAACCAATATAAAAGTAATTAAGTAAACCATTTATCTGAACAGTGTATATCAAACTTAGAAATACTCTTAAGTAATAGTTAACAATGACAGCTAGTAGATTATAGTCGAGGTTTCTGTAATTTGATATTTATCATCTTATGTTGGTCCAGAAGTACCTAATTCATATTTGAAGAACTGCTTCTTCTCTGATGGTCTGAACAACCATTAATCGTAACGAACATAGAATAAAATCCTGTTCGTTGCATGGCTGGCTTATATCAAATTATATTTCCATAACATCTCAAGGAATAGAAAATGAGATTGTACTAAGTACCATAATCTGTTCTTTATCTTCAATAGAGGAACAAGTATATCTTCTAAACCGAAGAGGAAACTAAATAACTCCTAACATCTAATATACAGACAAGAACATTAAGATTGCTGGCGGCAATATGCAAAAAAGGTGGGAAAGGAAATGAGTGCATCCACAGGCAGTTAGAAACAGTTCCAGTTGTAACCAACGTGGAGTAGAGTCAATTGAGACAGTTTGGACATTTATAATGGAAAGCATAAGTGTGCCAGTCATGGGGAGTGATGGGATTGTAGTTCATCGAGTATGAAGGTCTATGTATAGAGTTACACCAGTATGAGACAGTGTTAACTTGTGCCTCGATTTTACCTCTAGGAAGTCACTTCCATTTGTGGTTCCTAGTTGAACAAAGATTCTCGTGATTCCTTGTTGAAAAAGAATTTAGATTTGCAATTTAAGTCTCAACAAGGATTCTATTTGTGATATCTAGGAGCTGTGTGTTGACTGCAACTGTGGTGGTTGCAACTCCATTGCATGCAACTGGGTCATTGTCTGCCCAGTTTTCAAGTGTTTGGTTTGTTGCAACTGCATAGTTGTGGTTGTAACTAGAATTGCAAAATCGGTCTAGTTGCAACATTGGAGTTACAGTCAAAAAGAGATGCAACTAGGAATTGCAACGCAAAATAACTATTGGATCTATCCTTCAAGTTGCAACTGGAGTTGCAACTTATTCAACTCAACTCAATAAAACTCTGACACTTCTCTTTCCCCTCATCCATTCTTCTCATTTAGTCCATTTCGGCATTTCCTTCACAGAGCTTCTGGGATCACAAAAATTTAAAAAAATGAAAACTGTAGCAATGCCCCTTGATCATCCTCTCGAATCCTTCTCAACTCATTTTGTGACAGAGCATCAATATCACATCCTCCATGGAGTTTTTCTTTCTCTCAACCTACCCATTACTCCTCTTGCGCTTTTCGACTGAGGAGACTTCTTTTCGAGGATATTCTCCCTCTTGGTTAGAGAATCACAAGGATGATTTGATATTTCGCTGGACCTGAAGAAATTTCACATAAATTTGGGGGTTCCTCTGGGGCTTTGACATCAATTCTTAGAATTACAAAGATCAATTCTTTAATTGAGGTTTGATTTCCAACTTCATCATCGTTGTTATTTTGATTGTGATAATTTCACTAATTTGAATACTTTGTTGCATGTTGTTTTTATTCGAGTTTTTTATTTGGGGATAGTCAAAATTACGTAAGATTTTTTTGTACGCATACCATGCTCTCCCTTGTTATTTCCCACTATATATCATACGCCCTTTAAAGTACGAGTTCGGGATATTACTCCTCACTATTTTGAATATTCATTTAAATGTTAATCTATACTAATCACAAATATATCCTATCCTAATACCATGTAAACTATCTACAGCTCAACAATTTAAAAAAATAAGATTAATCAAATACATGAAACAGTTCTACAATATTAATTTGTTGAAGGTAAAGAACTAACATGCCATAATCATATCATATCATATCATACTCACTTTAAACGTACGAGTTCGGAAAAAAAAATTCATGATCAACATCGTCCTTCACTATTGTGAATGTTTTATTTAAATCTTAATTTATCCTAATCATAATTATACCATATCCTTCTCCCACGTGAACTATCTCCAGATTAACAATTAAAAAAAGATTAATACATGAAACAATTCCATGATATTAGTTGTTTAGGTAAAGAATTAACATGCTATAATATATAAAGTATTACAAAAAACCCAAAAATTTTCAAAAAATGCACAAAATATCCTTAAAGTTTAAAATTACAAAAAACATCCTAACATTTTAAAACTTAAAACAACAAACATGAAATTTGCAAATTAGATGTGTTATTGCTGATATGATAAGAAAAACCAAATTCCTATATTTGATGTCGATTCATCCACACTTCCATTCCTTGCAGAGGAAAGCTAACTGCTTGCTGGCTGGGAGCTGTATGAGCGGTAACGTCCACGTACGGCTCCGTGAGAAGGTGGACAGAACTGGCCTTGTTGTATCTCACTCCCGTCTTCAATGGGGTCTGCTCTTTTTTTTTGGGGAGAGTATGCTAATATGATCTTAATGAGGTGCGATGCTTTGCATCTGACATTCGTTGGGCTTCCCTCTGCGAGAGCCAGCGTCCCGACGTTTTTGTGCAATAAACCCCTCCGACCGAAGACTAGTGATAGGTGGTCCCGCGGAGCTTTCGGAGAAGGGTAGCCTAGTGTGTAAGCACAGCAATGAACCGCGGCGAACCCTCAGACGACCCATCTAAGATTAGGGGGAGATCCTCAGTAGTGGTGACCCTTTGACTCTTCCACGGACTTATACATGTACCGAATGCAGCCTCCGAAGAATTTCAATAAAATTAACACTCTCAATGTTTCAAAAATTGTAGAAACACCCTCAAAAGTTTAAATAACAAAAAAGCACCCTGAAATTCTTTCAAAACTTGCAAATAACAAAGATGAATTCAACGAATTACAATCGATCACCCAAAACTTTAAAATTTGCAAAAAGATAACCTCAATGTTATAAAAATTATAAAAAACTCCTTTAAAAGTTAAAAATAACAAAAAATACTAAAATTTTAAAACTTATAACCAGTACATATCAAATTTGAAAATTATCAGTAGACCGCTAAAAATAAATTTTAAAACAAACAATCTAAAGTTTTAATTTATTATCAACATGAAAATTTAAATTGGGCGTAGCTCATTTCAATAAAAATCAAATAAAATAAATAAATAATCATAATGCTAAAGTTTAGAGACATAAGTGAGCAAAAATCATCAAAGTGAAACCGATAATTAAATTTTAGGAAGAAAATAAATAAAAAATACTTAATCATAGTATTCAACCATGAGCATTGCACATGCTTAAAGCCTAGTTGCACTAAAAATTACAACTTGCTATCACTAAAAATTCCAACATAAATGAACATTATCATTATAGAATTGGTTTTCACTGGTTGTCAGAGTACGACTAGCAATTACGCTCATATTAGTTCAATATTTTTGGTTACTACTTTTTCCTTTGTTTGTTGCATTTCTCATTTCTCACTCTCTTTAGATTTTAACATTTTTTATTCACAAAGATTGGGATGAAGGAAAGGAATTTATCTTTGGAACTTGATCCCGAAGATGAGGAAATTGCAGTATACATAATTATATAATGTGCATGCTATATTTGTTATAGATGGGAGCTGGTGACAAATATTAGATGGGGCAATTCCCAAAACATTTAGAGACGCCAATAGAATTGTTTATTTGTGCTAAATTATTGAGGACACAAATGTAAATTGCATTAATACACTTAGACTAAGTAAGTTTCATTTCATAAATCTATGTAACATATTGAGCTCAAGGGGATTACTTAGAGACAACATTCATGTAACTATAGAGGAATAAGCTGCCATGTCCTTGCATACCATAATACACAATGTTCATGATAAGGGTGATAGATCACACTTTCTAAAATTTGGTGAAATAGTTAGTAGATATTTAAGGAAATTCTACATGCAATTAGTGAATTGCACGATGAATACATCAAGGGACCAAACAGTACAACACATCCAAAAGTCTCTTCAAGTTATACGTTTTGGCTTTATTTTAATGTATACCTAGATTTTTTCACAAATTTATAATTTTATTCAATATTGAATGGTACTACTCAAACTAAGATGTGTTAATAGGATTTTGTAGGTGCTTTAGATGGAACACATGTGTAAGCTCAAGTACCATCTAACATGGTAGGATCCTTTCGTAGTAGAAAGCCATATCCTACTCAAAACGTTCTTGGTGCCATTGATTTTGATGTGAAGTTTACTTGTGTGCTTGATGGATTGGAAGGCTCAACACAAGATGCACTAGTTCTCAGATATGCTATTGAAAGACCAAATAGGTTGAAATTACCCAAGGTGATATAAAATATGTGATATTAGTTTTAACTTTAATAACACTTTAAGTAGCGTTACCTTTATATTTAATTATAAGAAACTAGTGTTGAAAAATACGCTTTATCTAGCTGATTCGCCTGAGTATGCCTACCCAATAAGAAAATGTGTTGGGTAGTTGAAACCCGCTTGATGCAGTCTAACTACATAATCGAGTGGTTTAAAAGTATGCACTGACATTAAGAACTTATGCGGGTGCATAATATACCGATCTAACTTGCACTTAATTACCTCTAAGTCTTTGATCGTTGTGCCTATCTCAAAAGTCCCCAAAAATTTATAGTATTCAATACAATAAACTTAGTCACCCCCATGCAGCCTCCTCATCGCTGCCGCTAATTGCCGCCACTCATTGCCTCTGACTACTGAGCATAGATGTCGACCGTCGCTATCTCCTACTGTTGTTTCCACCACTGATCGCTACGAAGATGATGAGGAAGACTAAATGCAGAGTTCTATCAGTCTTTAAAGTGATATGACTTATTGGAGTATTTTTAGTTTATGAACTATTGGTAGTTTTACCTTTAAGTCTATACTGACTTTGATATCAACAGCTTGGGGTATTATTGTCGGTCTTTTGCCTGATAGTTTTATATTTTTCAAAAATTATTATATTTTCATAAATGATAATTAATACGTATTAAAATTTCAAAAACGCATAATTCTCATAATTTGATTACTCGCTACCCAATATCAAACCAAACGAATAACAAAACCATGTTTTAGAATCTTAGAAAAATACTATCTTGTTGATGGTGGTTGTTCAACAAGGGAGGGGTTCTTTGCACCATATCGTGGAGTTTGGTACCATCATAGAGTTATTGATCATGCACCCGCGAAGCATAAGTTGTTCAGTCATAGACATTCATTGCTGCCCACCTCCGTAAAGAAAACCTTTAGTTTCTTGAAAGGATGAAAGGTCGTTTCAAAATTCTATCATCAAGACCATTTTTTTCCTTTCCGAACTCAAGTGTACCTTGTAGTTTGTTGTTGTACTTTACATAATTTTGGTATCTCATGGCGAAAATGAATTAATTCTATTGGAGGAGGAATGGGTTTCTCAAAACCTTTCCCAAGCTGGACGATCACGAAGAGAGCAAGGGGATGAGCCCAAAGAAAGGTTGCAATATGAGAGTTAATAGCTCATAAAATGTGGACTCGTAGTAGTGGAAACAATACGTACTTTTTTATTTATAAGGTTTGTACATAATTTGAAGCTTAATTTATGTAATGTTTCATATAAGTCATAATCTTCTATATGTTGGAAATAGATGACGTTGAAACAGCTGAACAAGTTGGTGAATCAAGCTGTCGAAAGAGGAAGCAAGTTGTTCCAAAAGGGTTGCTAACATTCAATGAAAACTTCAATAGTTAAAATCATTAATTTTGTTTTTGACGGAGCAAGCATCTGGAGGCTGTAAATTTGATAAAGGATTTAAAGCTCCTGTTTATATTGATGCAGCAAAACACATTAACGAAGAATCTGGCATCACTCTTACTGATACTAATGCCTACAATTACTGGAGGATGCTAAAAACAAAGTGGGTAAGAATCCAAAGGCTAAAGGAAATGAGCAGTGTTTGATGGGATGAAGACAACAAAATTATGGTAATAAGTGAAGAGGAATACCATCTATTATCGAGATGAGTGATTAACATATGTAATAGATTATTAATATCGTAAATACATTTTAACACATTTCTATTGAATTTTCGTAGGCCAATCCAAAAGATGAACCATTCATTAACAAATTCATCCAGTTCAACGAAGAAATTGTATGATATGCGGAAATGATCATGTAACAAGAAAGTACACAAAGGAACAAGATTACAGAAAACGCTAGGCAGGCTAAACATTGGACTTGACACTTAGAGCCTAGGCAGGGCTTATGCATTTTCCTATTATTTGTACTTTTTTATTTAACAATCAATATTATCAAAGGCGCTAGGCACATCTAGGCGCCAAACTGGAGCTTATCGCCTAGGCACTAGGCCTAGGAGGATTTATTTTTTGTTTAAGTGGTGTTGGAGGAGATTTTACTTTATGTTGAAGGAGGTTGAGGAGGTTTATAGTCGGTGGAGGGAGTCCAAAGAGTTCACAGGAGGTTGGAGGACGTGGAGACAGCAACATAGGAAATAATGACCAAGACTTAAATGGTTAGTCTGCGTAAATGGGGTCTCCGCTCCCCTAGGCACTCCCAATATCAACGCGGGCACCCTAGACACCTCCTAAGCCTAAACGAGAGCCTAAGTAGGCTAAGTAGGAACTTTTTAAGCCATTGCAAAGGACAATCACCAAACACTTGATTAGATGACATTGAGGAAGTAATGGAAGATATTGCAAGTGATGAAGGTAATGATATGATGGAGAGATAGATGTGGCACAACAATGTTCAACTCGTGCCCTTACCATGTCTACACAGAGACCTAGAATGAAAAAACAAAAGTTTCAATGTTAAGAAAACAAAAGATTCTCAAATGAAGTGATGTCGGAGATGGCAAAGGAGATTCGTGGAGCTACAGAGGTGATGAGGATGGAGCATTAGGCTGAAGATGATAACGCAACCCAGGTAATCAAAAAGTTGGGAAAGCTAAAAGGTTTTAGCTAATATGATCTCGATAAAGCGTGTCACTTTCTAATGAAACATTTTTCTCTTATATATGAGTTTCTTAACATATCCATAGTACAAAAGATAACTTGGATGAGTAATTTTCTAAGCAACTAGTGTGCCAAAGCACGACCTCTATTTTTTTCCCGCTACAGCTGTATTAGTTTTTGTTAGTGCTACGGTAACATTTTTTTAAATGCTACAGTACCCCGCTCAGCTGCAGTAATAATACTATAGTGTTCGCTGAGCTACAATAATACTTTACTGTAACATGAATAGTGAAGTTTTGATCCTCCTATTATTATAGAGGAATAGATATGGGTAAGTAAACTCCAACACTTATTTTGGAATTGGCTTCTCTCCACTTCTTCACTGAAAAGTAGCGGAGAGGCCGTTGCTTTTCTTGTAGTTGTTGATTGATTAATGGAAGGTTGTGATTTATCTTCTTTAGCACAAAATATGAACGAATGCAATTCACAGGGATATGATAATTATCATTTTTGGAATGGATTACAACTATCCACCATCATCCATTAAATAATCAACGGTTTGTATTAAAAATAGTGATCTCCTTGCTACCTTCTGGAAGAAGAGAGGATTCAAATTTACGTTTTATAATGTAGGGCTAAGAACTTTCAGAACTCTACAAACATGATATTCGTAATAATTAAACTATTCGAACCATGTGATGTAATAGTTAAGTATTGTTTATGTTTGTGTTAATTAGTTTTCAATGTTTTTATCCTTATGCACGTTGATGATATAAAATTCTCTAATTTTGTTCACATGTTGGTTTTAATCTGAGCCAAAAACTTCATTTTTTTTTTTTTTGCTTATGTAGAAATATGATAGAGTTGAAAGGCTAATTAAGGAGATCAAAGACGAGAGCATGGCTAAGCACCATGAATGGACAATTCAGAGTGAGTTCTTTACCATTAGTTATAAGCTAAATTGCACTTAAATACCATGAAGTTTCCCCGCTTCATCATGTATATACCACAAGTTGTATTTTGTAGCAAAAAATACCATAAGCTGTTAAAAAATATTAGTACCGTTGATCATGCAAACGTAAAACTTTCAACTTAATGTTCCCATTCAATTCTAATATACTAATTTTATAACTTTCTAACTATTAATATTTGTTAAATTTATCACTAGACATATCCTAACTCTATTTTAAAGTAGAATTAAGATAAGCTTGCAAAAGATTTTCGATTGATTTAATAGCAAATTTAATAAATATTAATAGTTAAAAAACTCTAAAATTAGTATGCAAGTATCATAGAAAAACAGGTGAAAATTTTCATGTTTGCGTGATCGATGGTACAAACATGCCATTTTTTAATAACTTATGGTATTTTTTTAGCGAAAAATACAACTTGTAGTATATATGTGACAGAGTGGGAAAACTGTGTTAAGTGCAATTTAGCCTTAGTTATATATGATGTTAGTAAATATTTAACTTTTTCTATAGTTTAGGGTGAGTTTTTGCTATGAAGGATAGCCCCGGTATACCTATCAATACATGGATGTTAATTTTAAGGAAGACGGTGCTGGGCAACATGTGTTTTACTGTACTTCGGCGTGAGAACTTAGATTTCAAAAGTTACCTAGTCATTCATCTTAATTTCCTCTTAGATGCATCTTTATGCGTTTGGTACTGGCCAAAGAACATGCAAAAGATATGGAGCCCAATTGCAAGTTATGGAGTTTGATCATATTATTATCCATGAATTGACAATCATCGATGATCTATCTAGGACTTCTATTCGTTATTATTGGGTTACTGGGAAGAATTGCAGACAATGAAGGAATCTGTTCCTGATACGCTTTTTGAATACCATTGCGTTTCAGAAACAGCGTGATCGTCATCAATTATATCACTTTGTCGTGCACCTTTGTTCCAAGTTCGAAAGCTTGCGTGGACATATTCTTCACTGAATTCCTCTCCCCAATCTCCATGTGCCGGTTGTTGAGTTCATTTATAAAGAGACATGTCTTCAGATGCTCTCCCTTCTAGAGTAGTAACAACTCAACCCTCACCATCATCACACTTTGTTTTGGCTACTCGGCATTTTTCTTCCTATCAGAATGCGAGCAACAAATCTGATTCCTCACGACAGCTCTATTGTCGTTATTGCAAAAAGCCAGTTCACCTTATTGATAAATGTTGAAAGAGACTAC
>NC_033798.1:49559307-49566833 GCF_001876935.1 Asparagus officinalis
GAAGGCTCAATCCCCAATTGCTGCATCAACTAGAGTTAGTCCTGTTCAAAGGCCACAAAGTCCTAGCCCTCTACCTTCTGGTCAGCTTTCAAAGTTTACTATTTTAATAGGTAAGAACCCTGGACTTAGTGATGCTCCCTCCAGCTCTGTTTTCACTACCTTATCTACTCATTCTGGTAGTTCCACTCCTTAGATATTAGACTCAGGTGTATCTCATCATATGACATTTGATAACTCTGTTCTTACAAATTGTTCACCCGCTCTCTCTTCATTATGCATTTATACTGCTAATGACACTCCCCTTGCATCTACTCAGTTGGGTGATATTACATCAAATTTTGATACTTCTGGTCGTCTAACATTGTCATTTGTTCTTCATATTCCGAAATTATCTATGCAACTTTTATCTATTACTAAAATTGTTGACATTGGTTGCCCTATCTTATTTAGTTCTAAATCTTCTGTTGTCTAGAATCACATAGACTAGAAGATTAAGACAGATCGTAGAATCAATGGACTTTATCAATTAGAGTCTCGACATCTTTTTTCTCCCTCCACAATTGGCTATGGACTCTCTACTTCCGATCTATGGCATCATCACCTGGGACCTGGGTCATATTTCTGATTCTCGCTTAAAACTTTCGTCTGAATCTGGTGTACTAGAAAGCTTTAAATTCTCTATTTTATCGAATTGTACTGGATATCGATTAGCTAAACAAAATGCCCTACCATTCTCTTCCAATGATAATATTGTTTTAGTCTCATTTGATTTTATTCATTCTGATATCTGCCTCATTGTCACCTTTATTTGGTTATCGTTATTATGTTAGTTTTACTGATGACTATTCTCGATACACTTAGGTATATCTCATGCATGCTCGTTCTGATATTTTAGATATTTACAAAGATTTTACAAACATGGTTAACACTCAGTTTTAGAAATGCATAAAGATATTTCATTCTGATGATGCCTGTGAATGTACCTCTTTGGCAATGCAATCTATTTTAAAATCACATAGTAGTCTCAGCAATTATGTGCACACACTCACGAACAAAATGGTATTGCTGAGGGAGAACATCAGCACATCCTCGATTTCTCTAGGCTGAAACACTACTAACTGGTATTTTTCTTATCAAGATCACTCTATTTTCTGAATTAGCTGACACCTATCTAGAGTCTCTACATTTTGACTTTTTTAGTCTCAGTTTCACTATTCTATTCTTCACATTTTTGGATGTTTGTTTTGTCCTACTTCCGACTCATGAACTGTGTTCCAATTTTTGGCTTTGCACTGACGATCCAACGGACCATAGACTAAATGGAGAGATGAACTATCTCTACGGTCTGCGAGATGAAGGCACAATTCACAAAAGGGTATCGTTGTTATGAACCTACCAGTCAAAGGTTCGTATTGCCCAGCGTGTCATTTTCTTTGAGAATGTTCCCTACTATGGTACTTCAGACTCAGACATGTCCTTTCTTCGACCACCTTCATCACCTTTCACTACTACACCTATACCCTTGACGCTTATACCTTCTATTGCTAAGCTTACTCATTATACTCTGCAAGCATTTAGCAACAAGTCACTTGAATCATCCACCTATTCTGAACAACCACCTGCTATCTCATTTCCGCTACAAGACGCTCATTGGATAGATGTCCCCTCTACGCCTGCGGTAGCTTCTCCGGATGTGACTCCTCCTCATCGCAATCGCAATCCTCCACAAGATCACCATCGTCCTGCTCGGTATGCTTAGTGTGTCACTAGCACCTATTCTCCCGAGCTTGTCTTCTTTCTTGCCACTATTCATTCTATGTATGAACCTAACTCATATTCTGACGCAGTTAAGTATCTAGAATGGCAACAGACAATGAATGAGGAAATAGAAGCTTTCCATTGAACTCATTCTTGGACCTTATTCCTTTACCCTCCGGTGTTAAACTTGTAAACTATAAATGGATTCATAAGGTCAAGACTCGTTCTAACGGTTCTAGAGCGGTACAAAGCTCATATTGTAGCCCAAGGATCCTCACAGGAATATAGAATTGATTATGAAGAGACGTTTGCTCTCGCTATAAAGATGACATCCATTCGCACTCTCATTGCTATCGCATTAGCAAAACATTAGCTTTTATATCAAATCGATGTTAAAACTACTTTTCTTATGGTGATCTAAGACAATTTACATACAGTCGCCTCCTAGCATTTCTGCTCCTCTAAGGCATGTTTGTTGTCTTCATCGTGCTATATATGGTCTCAAACAAGCTACTCGGGCTTGATTTGAGCGTTTTTTATAGTCTTTTCTTTCCATTGGTTTCATTGAGTCTGGCCAACTAGCTCTATTCTATCAATCATCACCTCTGGCATGATCATTCTCTTACTTTATGTTAATAATATGATAATTACTGGAAGTGATTTTCTGTTATTGCTTCCTTGAACCAGCATCTCAGAGTTAGTTTGAGGTGAAGAATATTGAATATCTTCATTACTTCTTGGGTATTGAGCAGTGATGTAAAAAACGGCCTAGGCATCCGCCTAGGCATAGGTGGAGTCTTACCCGTCTAGATTTGGCATGAGCAGTCAGTCTAGACGGTCGCTCTACCTAGGCGCCGCCTAGGTCCGTCCAGCTTTTTGAACAAAAAAAAACCTAATTTTAAACTAAAACCCAGCCCAAACCCGAACCCATTATTAACTCTTAACCTAACCCTATCTCTCTGACTCCCTCTCCCTCTCTCGTGTATTGTTGTCGCCTCCTCTTCTCAATCTCTCCCATCCTCCTCTTCTACCGCTGCTCCTCTCCTACCACCTCCTCTTCCGCCGTCTCCTCTCCCGCCACCGCCTCCTCTCCCGCTGCCTCCTCCTCATCCTCTTCGCCAGCTCCTCTTCTTTGTCACTGTCTTCTCCTCAAGCTGATCACTACCCTCCCTCCTCGAGCCACCTCGGCTCCTCCTCTTCGTCGCATCTTCCTCTTCTCTTTTTAAGGTAAAATTTTTATCTTTTTTTCATTGTTTTATCTTTTTCACTGTGATTAACTGATTATGTTGGACATGATGATGTTTCTTAGTATTTGGTTACTATTTTAGCTATTTAGTATTTATGCATCATTGACTATGGATCTAAGATTATTATTTTATGTTTTTTACAATTTTATATAAAATTAATACATATTTTTGTGAATTATTATAATTAAATAAATTTAAAAATAAGCAAACGCCTAGGCGCTAAGCCCCGGCTCGAATGTCTAGTCTGCCTAGCGCCTTCTGTAACATTGGTATTAAGGTCGTTGCCTCCTCTCGTGGCTATCTCCTCTCTTAGTATAAGTACATTGCAAACATTCTAGAGCGTGCTACTCTAAGTGATCCTTCCATTGCTACACTCCTCTCCCCACTTCAATAGAGAGGAACTTGAAGCTTCGACACAATGATGGTGATCATTTTTCACATCCCACTTGATATCGAAATTTGTAGGAGCATTGGTTTATCTCTCCATGACACGTTCGGCTATTGCTTATGAGGTGCGCATCTTGAGCCAGTTTGTTAGCGCTCCTACTTCTACTCATTATGCGGCTCTCATTCACGTTCTCCGTTATCTCCATGGAACTATATTTGGTCATTGTTTTTTTCCATCAGACTCTTCATTGTCTCTTCGTGCATATTCTGATGCTAGATGGGCCGATGATCCGGACAATCAACGCTCGGTCATTCGGTTTTGTATTTTTCTGGAATCATCTCTCATATCCTGACGTAGTAAGCGTCAACCCATTGTCTCTCGCTCTAATACAGAGTCTGAGTATCGAAGTATCGGACAATGGCAGGTACTACAATTGAGCTAAAATGGCTCTCAACCTTTCGCGAGATCTCGATGTCTCTGTTCCTTCTCTTATCACTCTATACAGAGTGCCATCTCCATTTCCACAAATCTGGTGTTTCATGAGCGCACCAAACACATTGAGGTAGATCGTCATGTGGTTCGGCAAGAACATGTTGCTGGCAACATTATTTCGTCTTATGTCGCTTCCAAGGATCAAGTTGCAGATTTGTTTATCAAGGCATACCATTTCTCAGTTTCGCTGCTTCTTTATCCAAACTATCGGCTTTCGATCTACTGTGAGTTTGCGCCGGGGGGTTAAGATCATACCTATAGCTACATTGCAGCCACCTACCTACAGCTACATCGCAGCCTCCTGTAGATACATCTATCTTGATCATCACAACTAGTGCCGAGCTAACCCCATCATTTTTACCGCTCTTGTATAATTCATATTATATTGTGTAATTTTGTGTAAATATACTCGTACCTTACCCAGACAACAATGCAACTGAAGAAGCCTCTTCTCACACCAGTTAACAATCCCCACCGCATTCTAGATTGCAGAATCACGCATACGCTATGCACCCTCTTCCTGCTTATAGTTTCAGGATTTCTGTTGTATTCAACTCGCAGCTCAAAGAGACATCACCCCTCACAATCTATGCTCTTCAAAAGCAAAGATTAAGTTCCAAGTCCACAACCGAAGTCAAATAAAGAATTCTGTCTACTTAATACGGCAAGGCAACAAATTTATTTTCTTTTCTTTTTGTCTTTTTAAAATTAAAAAAAAAAGCTTCAAGAGGTGAATCAGGTTGAGGAACCTAGGAACTCTTGAGCTATCCCTCCTTACACAGCGCCCAATAGAACAATTACAGGTATGAGGCTCATCCAGAAACGATTAGAAGTAGAAATAAAGACTTACGAGCACGAGCGGAGGAGGAGGAGGAGGTCGAAGATGAAGAGGCTCCGAGGAGAAAAGGAAGGATCTTTGAGGGCTTCGCTGTAGTCTCCCCCCTCCTCCTCGCGCTGTTGGGGTTGAGATGGGAGAGGAGAGGGGAGCGAGTGATGATGGGCCGAGGAGGGTAGAGAAACGTGATGGAAGAGCACCGAAGATTTAGGGCTCGGAGGCCGCTCGGATCCATCGCCCGAGCTTTTCTATCGACTGGGGAGTGAAAATGGCCTGCCCCTTTTTGGGCAACCAAGGAGCGGGACTGGATAAGTCGAGGTTCCTGTTTCGCCCGCCCAAAACCGCTCACGCTCACGCCGATGTTCTCTGCCCAACTTTGATGATTTTACGTGGCCCGTGGAATTAATTATGGGTATTTCTATAGAGTGCCCAAGGGCACTTTATAAGACGAACAGATAGAGAGAGGTGAATGGTAGAGGAGCCCACTGTTTGCATTTATTTTCGTTCTTACTATTCACCTCTCTCTATCTCTCTTTTTTTTTATAGAGTGCCTAATGGCACTCTATAGAAAAACCCTTTAATTATTGGGAGTTTCTCAAAATCTTCTAGTTTTGAAAAACTATCACCAGCCATGCTTGGATTGGGCGTGATGGGCGGTAAGGAAAGGTAGGTGAACCGTTAATCTTGTTTTTGTTTTTGGGGTGTTAGTCAATTGGGAAATTTTTATGCAAAATGAGATAATTGTTAAAATAGAATAATTTTTTGCTAGTGAGATATTTTAGTGGAATAAATAGGAACAATTTTGTGAAGCGGGATATTTGATAAATAACGTGGGATAAATTTTTATAATCATGAAATATATATATTTATGCATTTTGAAGATATAAATACTATTTATGTATTTTAAACTTACTATTATTGATTGATAATTATTTACAAGAATGTTCTTTACTATTAAATAACTTTTGGTTAGACTATAAAATATTGACAATTATTATAATGATGGTCTAATGATGGTGATAACCATAATAGGAAAAAAGTAAAGGAAAAAAAGAAATATAAAAAATAAAAAATAACAAAATAAATTTAAGTTCTAGTTTTTTACCACCTAGTTCCGAGCTAAAATCTGGAATAATTTGAGAGACTAGAACTCTCATTTTTGTATAGAAAAATAAAAAAAATGAGATAATGTTGTATCATTATCCCAATTCTAGTTTTATTAGAGATCTACTTGACTAACACTGTAAAATTTTGTTCTAGTTTTAGTTCTATGTGACTAACACCTTAAAATTTTATCCCACAGATTATCCCACTTCCAATTTTAAGTTCTAGATGACTAACCACATTTTAAGAACTCATTTGAGGGGATAATGAGTGAAATGCTAAGTTAATTGAGGTGAAATTTTGTGAGATTTTGTGAGATTTTGTTCCCCTTCAAATTGGGGAGTAATTGAAGAGAACGAAATTGGTCAACAAATAATTGTGCTCGGAACAATTGTACCCTCTCATTGTTGAATCCGAGATTGAGTTTGAAGTCCACTTTCTTCCCCTTCATTCCCTTTTAGGGACTCTTTGTTTGCACAGGAAGTATGGATCATTTCTACTATTTCTACTATTTCCGAGATGAAAAATTATCACCTACTTCTGGTACTTCCTTCAGAGCTGACGTGGCGCCTACATGTCATCTATATTTCTTGAATCTTTTTCCTTCCCTCAAGGCTTGAAATTACCTCGGAAGTAGCGGAATTTCAGTCAATTTAGGAATGAAATCATTTTTGCTATTTCAAGGATATTCTCTTATTCTAAATATTGTCTCGAAAGATCATCTTTCTCTCTTCCTAACAATATTTATAATTGCTACCAGACAAAAAAAAAAATAAAGTGGAAGAAATACTATTGCCGCTACTTCCAAAATTATATGAAACAAACAAAAAAGTAGTATTTCTGCTAATTTCTATTTTATAATTTTAGGAGTAATAGATTTAATTTACTTCTTACATCTGATACTTCCTATCAATCAAACAGGCCAAGTTCCCGTATGGGATAAAATTATAAATTTTCTTCCATTCTCCTTACTAATTCAAACCCAAACACTGTGAACAGCAGAGTAAACAAAGAGTGAGTACGTACCCATCATACTTTAGATGCATCAAAAATTACAAAATTAGTGCTGGCTGGGATCTTGTTAAGATCCCATCTATTTTCTAAAAAAACAAAATATTAGCAAGTTTGCAAAATTACAACGCGGTTAAAAATTTACAAAATATTCAGTATGTATCAAACATGATTGTTTTGTTAGTTCCATTAATGGTATTTTTTTCATAGTTTAGAGAACATTTGTGAAACTTCTAAAGTTTGGGGGAGATTTGTTGAAATTCTAATATTTAGCAGAATTTTGTGAAAACTCGTCAAAAGCTTATGGGGTTTTGTAAATTTTACTTTCTTTTTCTCCCTTGAGAGAGTTCTCAATGAACGCTAATTTTACTACTAATTTCATAATAATCTGATACTATAAAGTTTTGGGTTTAAATTATATGTACCATAGTTATCTACTTCTTTATTACTAAAGAGAACAATAAAAAAGCTAAAATGAATAGTAAACTAAAGTTATGAACAATTAAAATGAATAACCAACCCAACCCATGATCTCTCTCCAAAAATAACCAACCTTAACTCCCACGTATCTCTTCAATCAAAGCAACAGCGGAAACAATAAAACAACTTCACTAACTTTTAAGAAACTAACCTCTCTCCGGCTCGAAACAGCTAGAAGACGATCCGCGCCCAAAATCCTCCGACGCGTAGC
>NC_033798.1:49566852-49648241 GCF_001876935.1 Asparagus officinalis
GAGCCTGATCCAATTCTCGCCCCTTCAATGGCTAATTAATGGCATCCTCCTCCATCCCCATCAATCGCCGCCTCCAATCTCGCCCCTTCCTCGCAAAGGAACCGCCCCCATCTCTCCGACCAGTAACCCTAATTCCCATGTTCGATCTTAACGAGCTCTAACCGTGTCTTCTTTTCCTCAAATCAAAACCCTAATTCCCATCGATGATCTTTAACAAACCCTAACTCTGCCTTCTCTTCCCCAAATCAAAACCCTAACCCTAGCCCTGTCTCCTCTTCTTCGATAAGCCCCCCCCCCAACCCAACTATCTTTAGTAAATATTTGATCAATTTACCACACAATTGATTGACTCCACTTATTGAACTTTAACATTTTAACTTCCCTAGCCCTAGAACCCACTCTTACTATTTATATGGGTATCATTTGTAAATAAAAATTTATATAAGTAATATTTCAATAAGTTCAATTAATAAGACTACCGAATCGAACAGTTAATGAACTTTCGAACATAGATTTGGTTAAATTCTATTAAAAAGTTATCGAATCGAATAGTTAACGAACTACCGAATCAAACATACATTTGGTTAAATTCTATTTATTTATAAGCCAAACACTGAAAATTATTTGTTTAGTACTAAATGAACTATTGAATCAAACTTGATCGAATATCTGAACGAATAATAAAAAAAAATAGCACACCTATTCTTTATATTTAAAGCAGAATACTTTATTTTGGTAACTGTTCAATATTTGCAGAAAATCTTTTAAAAACCGAGTACTAGTGTATTTTAATTTTACCCTTCAAATAGTTATAGTTGTTCATTTGCTTTCTAAATTATCGTTTTCCCTCAAATTTGCTCTTAACTTAACTATTATTACAATTTTAATAGTTACTTTTTTTAAGATATAACGGCAAGTGTTGGAAGTTTAGGGAAAAAGAAAAGAAAAGCCCATTTAAGAAATGGTTATATGACCAGCCTCGTCTGTAATTTTCATGGCAAGCAAAGCATATGAGGGCCCGCGATGGACAAGCCCAATGCGAATTGTAACAAAGGGAACTACGTAGAGAATGGGCCTAATTAGATCCATTCCTAGCAAAGCCCTTAATTTCAGTATCTAACTAAAAGACTAGACTACTTGAACTTAAGTATATCACCTTCTACTAGCTTATAATTTGCCAGGTTAGTTAGTTCAAATTTATTATTATAAATACTAGTATAATGCAAGTGCTTTGCACGTAAATGTACATGTTTTAAGTTTTAATAGTTTTATTGAATAGTAAAATTATGTGCTAATAAATAAAACTGTATAATAAGATTGCTTAAAAAAATATATGAATTAATTATTATTGTGTAGTTATTGTAATTGAATGTTTTCTCATAACGATCGCTCAGTGTTAACTTTTTTTAAATAAGTCCCTAAATCTAAAATTGTTCTTAAATAAAATTGTTAATTCTATAATTTTTCTTAAGTATGCCTCTCCAACTTGAAAGTTGTTAACTTAACTCTAAATTAACTAAGCTGTATTAATCATTCTAGCTTTTTCCTAATGTTCCTTTAGATACCTACAATATATTGTAATAGTTACTTCTCATTGTAATTATTTAATAGGGTAAATTACACTAAACCTATATGAACTTTCAGCCCATATGAACTTTAAAATTTACACAAAACCCCTAATGACATTTCTGTTTCAAAGAAGACCCCAATAACTTTCTAAATTTTGCAGATAACCCCTATAAATTAGAACGAATGGCATAAAAAGGCATATTAAAAGTTATTAGGTGTTTGATATAATTTATCTAAAATATATTAGGGGCTTTCTATAAAAGTTATTAGGGATTTAGTGTGATTTTGAAAGTTCATAGGGTCTATTTACTATAAAATACTAAAAGTTCACAGTGATTTACTAAAATTTACCTTTGAATTTATCAAAATTTGAGAGGGCAAAAAAGACATACGGGTTTACTGTAATTTACCTTATTTAATATTATAATTCTTAGTCCAAGTAATACTATTAAAATAATTATAGTATCTATATAATATAAAATATTTATCTAATTTAATTTTTAAAATTATGGTCTTAAATAATTTAGTACTATAAATAGTCTATAAATTTTCACTATAATATCATTAACATATATAGCACTATTATTAATATTAAATAAAAAGGTTAGTTTTTAGTCATTACCAAGTATAGATTATTCAGTATCATGTGATAATCTTTGAAAAAAAATACTCTTAGAATTATATTAAATTATTTATTAAATAATATAATACTAAATAAATAGTGTAATTCGAAATTTATGTGATATTATTAAAATAATTACACTATCTATGAGGTTCAATATTTCTTCTATTTTTTATTGCTCATTGAATTATACTATAATACTTAATAGTATTTAGTAATATATTATTCTATTTTATACTATTATTTTAATTATTTTATTAAATTAATAAATAATTATTATAATAATTTAATTGGTTACTACCAATAATCTGTATACTTATTTTATAAATTATTTTATTTTATTATTTTTAAATAATTAATAGTAAATTATTGATAATTATAATTATTTAGGAAGGTGAGGGGGTGCATAATTAATAAGTGATTATATTTATTTAATCAAAGATTAATTAGAGCTAATGGCATAGTAGGATTTATCAAAATTTGAGAGGGCAAAAAAGGCATGGAAGTTTACTATAATTTACCTTATTTAATATTATAATTCTTAGTTCAGGTAATAATATTAAAATAATTATATTGTCTATATACTATAAAATATTTATCTAATTTAATTTTTTAGAATTATGGTCTTATATAATTTAGTACTATAAATATAATATAAATTATTATTCTAACATCGATAACAATTATAACACTATTATTAATATTAATTAAAAATGTTAATTTTTAGTCATTACTAAGTATAGATTATTCAATATCATGCGATAGTCTTTGAGAAAATACCTTAAAAATAATATTAATTAATTATTTAATAATATAATACTAAATAAATAGTGTAATTCGTAATTTTATATTATATTATTAAAATAATTACACTATCTATGAGGTTCAAAATTTATTCTATTTATTTTATTGCTCATTGAATTATGTTATAATTCTTAATAGTATTTAGTAATATATTTAATTGGTTACTACTAATAATTTGTATACTTATTTTTTAAATTATTTTATTTTATTATTTAAAAATAATTAATAGTTAATATTATTGATAATTATAATTATTTAGGAAGGTGAGGGGTACATAATTAATAAATGGTTATATTTATTTAGTGAAAGATTAATTAGAGATAATGACATAGTATAATTTATCAAAATTTGAGACGACAAAAAAATTAAAAATTTTAACACCACAATCCTCTTTTTATAGTAGTATATGGATAGATAGATAGATATAAATATAAATATAGAGAGACATAGATTATTATAAATCATTGAAGAATTCAAGTCTCGTGACTCTTTGGTGATCGTGAGTAATCTGAGTGTTGTAACGACTAATGCCCAAACATACATTGAATACTTGCACTGAGGTGGAACCATAAGTCTCTGATGGCTAAAGAAACCATCCAGTAAGGATGGCTATAACATCCTATGATATATATTGTGCACTTAATAGATATCAACTATTGAATCTATGCACAAATAAAGTTCAATGATCCAACGGTTGACATCTTTTTGTGCACCTTTAACGCCGTGGACTAGAAAATATTCGATACTTTCTCTGATTATAGTTGTGGAAATCATTGATTCAAAGTTTCTTTTCAAATTTCATGCCTATAAAAATTAACAATAAGGTATCAGAAGCTAGTGATTACAACAACATCTAGCGTGATTATCGTTGTTGGACCTAATCACAACAAAAAGAATTTGATACAGTCAAATGAACAACCACAAGGGTATAATGTTCTCTTCCCAAGTACAAATAGATACAGAATCTTAAAAAAACATTTATATTACGTTCTTAACAACAAGAGGTTGGTTTAGGCATCAGAGGAATGATGGTGGATAATAATTCCCTCCAATCACCATCTGGTTTGTGTTTAGCCAAATATGTGTGGATCCTATGATTGCTTGCCTTCCCTACTCGAATAAATTTTTTGGTGCTCAATGAGTTGTCGAACCTAATAAGGCTGTACAAATTCGATAAGTTGTCATTTTATAATATAATCAGTAGATCACTTTTTTAATCATAATTATCTAATATTTAAATGGTGAAACCAATATTAATGCTGCGTAAAATGCATTAGTTTTCACTCCTCTCATACAAAACATAATGGTTCACTAATATTGTATAATTATGATTTAAGAAGCATAATCATTTTTTCTTATTAATTTAAGCTGCCTGTAAGATCAGTTTCTCTCTTCTTACTCCGCAACTATGCCTCCCTTTACTTATACAGTCATACTACGATTTTCCCTCATTTGAAGGTATATTAAAACTAAAGATGCCTAAGGAAGTGGCTAGAATGGAATCTAACTTAACATTGAATAGGAAAATTGTATATTAGCTGATAACTTATTTTGTAAAATTAGCTGTTCACTAATGTTAATAGTATTTATACCCACCTAATTATCACATTGGATGGATGTAAGGTCTAGTACTTGTGAGTGGATGACTATTAACTGAACTATTAGCCCATACTCATTGCCCTCAATTGAATATTATCTCTCATCATTGGGGCTGGGTTCCTCTATTTTAGCAACATACTTTTGGATAAAACTAAAAGAAAAAGTTAATCGCTAAATTATCAAACTGGTATTTTAACATGACCCTCTTTCCCAATATAGTATTTATTTATGCCTTTGCGTCAATATGATGTTTTAACTTGTGCCCCCATAACATTAAGGTACTTTTTTCTCACGGGCGGAGAGAATTCCGACAAACCATTTCTTTTGAGTTTCTTCCATGCCCCTAACCTATAAAAATTATAAAATGTTAAACATATTTCTCCTTCAACTTCCCCCAATTCAAATTTCTTCCACCACTTTACTCAATAAGATACTTCTTTGAGCCACCCGCTTTCCCCTTCAATCTCTCCCAGTTCAAACCTAAATCTTAATCGAACCCCAACAACCTTCATCCAAGTCGATACTAATTTCGATTAGGGTCTAGGTTTGAATTGGGGAAGTTTGAAGGAGTGTTGATAATATTGTGTTAGTTGTGGGTTTAGTCCCACATTCGTTATGTGGACAAACATTACTCTCATCTACTTATATTCTCTCTCTCTCTCTCTCTCTCTCTCTCTCTCTCTTACTTTATCATGGTATCAGAACTTGGTTTAGGGTGTCCCAAATAATAATTTTTTTTCAAGTAAATAAAAATTTCCCTCACAAGTCACTGATCTCTGTTTCCTCAGGAGATCTCGGTTGCTGCCACTATCGACGAGTCTACCACTGTCGCTGTCCAGATCTCGGTAGAGATCTGCTCAATCTCGCAATCTCCGTCGTCGAAGATCTGATTGGTCGTCATGATCTCTGTCCTCAAATTATCACCGGGCTTTTTCGACACGAGCTCCGCTAATTAAGAGCGATTTAATTGGAGATTTTGTTGAGATTTATATAACATGTTATATATATATATAGAGAGAGCAATTTTTATGTCAACTTAAGTGGATGGCCCACCAAAGTTTCTATCCACTCATGTTGCCTAGGGATCCTTGCATGATATGAAGAGTCTTTTTATCATACTCCCTTTAAAAGCACGAGTTTGGGAAAATCTTTCTATGGTTAATATTACCCTTTACTATTTTAAATATTTTATTTATATCTTAATCTATCCTAATCCTAATTATATCATATCCTAATCGAACGTGAACTATTTGTAGCTTAACAATTTAAAAGATAATATTAATAAAATATAAAATATATCTTAATGGTATTAGTTTGTTAAGATAAAGAAATTATACGTAGCTAACATACTATAATACATAAAGTATTACAAAAAAAAGTTAAAAAGTTTTAAATTGCACAAAATACTCTGAAAAGTTTAAAATTATAAAAACCATCCTAACGTCTGAAAACTTAAAATAATAAATATGAAATCAAGAAATTAACAGTAGTTTGTGAAGAATTTAAAATTTGTGAATAACACCTCAGTGTCTCAAAAATTATAGAAACACTCTCAAAAGTTTAAATTACAAACAAGCACCTGAAATTCTAAAATTTTAAAACTTACAAACAACATAGATGAATTCAAGGGATTACCATAATACACCTAAAATTTTTTGACATTTTAAAACTTAAAACAACAAATATAAAAATTAAGAAATTAATAGCAGCCTCCGAAGAATTTAAAATTTTCAATTAATACCCTCAATGCCCCAAAAATTATAGAAATACCATCAAAAGTTCAAATTATAAAAAACAACCCTAAAATTCTAAAAATTTTAAAATTTATAAACAACAAAAGATAAACTAAGAGATTACCCTCATGCACCTAAAAATTAAAAATTTGTCAAAATTAACCTTAAAGTTACAAAAATTGTAGAAAAACTGTTTTAAAATTAAAAAATTATAAAAAAAACTCTAAATTGTTAAAATTTATAAGCAGTACACATTAAATCTTAAAACTATTGGTAGACCACTAAAATTTAAATTTTTTAAAAATTAATCTATAGTTTTAACAATTGCAAAAAACACCCTTAAAATTTTAGAATTGCAAGAAATATAACTTAACAACTACCAAACTTAAAAGTAATTTTTTAAAAGCACTCCCAAGGTTTTAAAATTACAAATCACACCCTCAATGTTCAAAACCACAAAAAAGACTGGAATTTTAAAACTTGGAAAAGAAAAGTATAATTATTAGGTATTCTTTATATATAATATTTTCCAATTTAGGGTTTACTATCCTTTTTCAGCATCTGAAGATAGTCTAAGTTGATACTGGTAAACAAAAACAATAAGAATTGATTAAACATATCCGGTTAAGGAATACAAAATTTAAAAAATATTATAGCTTAAAAATTATCATCACTATATAAATTAAAGTAACTGCATATAACTTTGCTAATAAGTTGGAGTAGCAAAAACACATTAATAACGTTAATTGATAGATGTTTAAATCCATAAAAATTATAAAAGACTATAATATAATATCTTAGCATTAATTGATTATAATTTGGAAAAATTAATCTCTAATGTTAATAACATTTATAGGATAAAAGAATACAATGAATTACGTACAGAGAAACTATCAGAATGTTCAGAGATATCCTTTAAAAGAATCAAGCTATTTTCATTACAAATGGGAAAGTGACAGAAATAAATCTAAAATTCAGAAACGTTCATGAATCATTTGAATTGGTATTAACATAAGACATATCTATTAAAGAAGCACTAACTAAGTTACGTTGAAGAATAATTTAATAACTTTATCCCAATCAAAGAAGAATTCTCTATAGAAGATATAAGAAAAATTAGTAAGTATTCATAAATTTTATACATTATTCTTCAAGTACTAAAGAAAATAAATATTAATATTATAATCTAAGTCAAATTGGCAATACAAAATACATGTATTTATTTAGATCTTTGTGGAAAATCACAGGGATAGATCAAATGTAATATTATTAACATAACAGAAACTCTTATTGTATGCACATTGGAAGAATTTATCGTAGAGAAAAAAGGTAGCTCCTAATCTTATTTAAGTAATAAATTAGAAACACAAAGAATTTCATATATATGAAATTAATATTTATTCTCATTGAAATAAAAAAAAATCACAAGTTTGTATTTCAAGAAGTTTGTGTTGAACATCGAAAATACATTTAACTTCTTTGTGAAATTAAATGACAAGGTAAAAGATTAGCGAGCCCAAGAAAGATAACATCACAAAAAATACAACTCTAGCTTGATGTCACAACCGATGTAGATAATGATGACACTACTCTAGAATTGCCTAGGAAAAATATAAATGTGAGAAAGGATTGATCTTAGCTCAATAAAAAAATAAATATAAAGAATAAAAGATAATATTTTCTGAATATTTTATTAAATAGTTTAATTGTTTTGAGTGAATTTAGGATTCTTTAGAAGGGAGTTTTATGAACTTTTTTTAGTACTTTTATATACTTATGTGGATGTTTTTATCATATAAACGTATACTAGAATTAGTATTAATATTTAATTTATAATTTTGTATGAAGTCTATCAATGATTAGGAGCAAACTTCATATTCTCTTTTGTATCGTTTTAGCATACTTTTAACCAATCTTTTTACCTTATTGGGTTTAAATATCCACCTTCCTTGTATAACATTGTTTCAATATTTTTTATTTTTATAACTCTATACTTTCTCAAGTAAAGCATGGTTTCATGTCAGTCAAAATAATATAAAAAATTCAAATTAACTTCAAATTCTATTTGTTTTCTATGAATTGAAATATCAATATGAAAATTTAAATTGGGTATAGTCCATTTAAATAAATATTAAAGAAAATAAATAATCATAATATTAAAGTTTGGAGATAAAAGTGAGCACAAACTATTAAAGTGAAACTAAGGTTTAGTTAGAAAATAAGCCAAAAAATACTTAATCATGGTATTTTAACCACGTGCATTGCATGTGTATAAAACCTAATATATATAAATGAGTGGATAGAAACTTTGATGGACAAAGACTTGGTGTCCACTTAAGTTGTATATATATATTAAAGAAAATAAATAATCGTAATATTAAAGTTTGGAGATAAAAGTGAGCACAAACTATTAAAGTAAAACTAAGATTTAGTTAGAAAATAAGCTAAAAATACTTAATCATGGTATTTAACCATGTGCATTGCAGGTGTATAAAACCTAGTATATATAAATGAGTGGATAGAAACTTTGGTAGACAAAGGCTTGTATATATATATATATATCCTTCGGGTTCCATTCTGACCTTCAGGTTTTTTCGTTCAAAGATTATTATATTGAACTTCGGTTTGCTGTTATGGCTCCTTCAGAGAAGATTCCACTATTGTTACCAATACCTTGCGTGGCGCTGGTCTACTTGATCATTTCACCAGTATGAGACCAGTTCCACAGTCCATTAGCATTGTTGCTTCATCTAGTACTGTTACATCTAGCAGTAGTGATGTCGATCTTCAGACTGCTTGTGCTCTCTATGTCAAGGATAGTTCGGATTGGCAGTTGCAGGAATTTCGTGTTAGGGATTATCTCACTCGTTGTGTTGGCTCCGGTCTTACTATCGAAATTGGTTCACTTCCCTCTGCTCGGGCCATGTGGACTCGCCTCACTGAGTATTTCACTTGGTGTTTTGGTACATGGGAGGCATATCTTCTGCAACATGTTGCTCTACAACGTAAAGGTAATTCCTCTCTGAAATCTTATTTTGGACAAATGCAAGCTTTTTGGACATAATTACACTCCATGCTTCCTGGACGTGATTCCACATATGAAGACTAGATAGCCTGGTACGAGCGGCATGAGATGCATTAATTGTTTTAGTCCCTTTCTAAATATTCAACTATGGCTGATCAACTACTTCATCAACCTAAATTTCCTACTTTAGCCTCAGTTATGGGAGCTCTCACTACTTATGAGACTCGACAGCAAACAACACGACTCAATTTGTCAACAGACACTCCTACCTCTTCACTCGAGATTGCTCTGTCTGTACCTATCACTGCTCCTATTATGAATCATACTTTTCAACTGGCTCCCTCTCCATAGGCTCGATCTAAGCTCTCTTGCAAATATTGCAAGAAGGAAGGACACCGCATTGAGACATGTTTCAAGCTTTATCCTGAGTTACGTTCCTCAAGTACTAATCATGGTTGGCAACCCCCTCAGTCTCAATCTTCTCATACACTAGGATTGCTGGCCAATGCTATACCTTCTACCACTTCAGACTCTACTATTCAGCTATTGAAGGTCTTTGTCATCAACTTGATGATTTTCAGCATATCACCTCTACATCCGTTGCACAACTCTCTGGTGTACATTTTATTGGTTCTTCAGTTAACCCTTCGGTCTCTGGTATGAATGATCTCTAGATTTTTTATTCTGGCTGTTCCTTTTATATGACTTATAATTCCTCACTGTTATCCTATCTTTACTTCATCTTCTCTTCCCCCTATCTACACAGCTATTGGACAACCATTGTTTATCACTCAGTATGGCTCTATTACCCTATAAAATGATCATCTGGTCATCTAACACTTGGTCCCGTCTATGTGGCTCCTCAGTTGTACTTGAATTTAATTTCTATTAGCTCTTTATGTATGGCTGGTCTGTTTGTCTTATTTTCTTCTGATACTTGTCTTGTACAAGATCCACAGACGGGTAAGACGGTTGGGGTGGATCGTAGGAGGCACAAACTGTATTTTCTGGAATATCTTCACCTTCCAGAGTCCATACGTCCACATTCTCTTGTTGCTTTTGTTTGTTGTCAAAACCCTCTACCTCGCTTCCTGCCAATTTGTAGCATAGACGACTTGATCAAGTGTCTAATAAAAGGCTGAAAAGTCTTATTCAGTCTAGAGTACTTGGTCCTGTATCATCTAGTTCTAGTATTGAGTCATGTACTGGTTGTAAATTAGCTAAATTCAATGCTTTACCATCTAAAATGAGTACATCTGTATCTACTTCCTTATTTGATTTAGTACATTCTGATATTTGGGGGCTAGCTCCTCTGCCTTCTTCATCTGTCTACTTATACTATGTTAGTTTTTATCCATGATTTCTCTCGTTTTACATGGGTGTAACTACTTAAGAATCGCTCTGACGTACTTACTGCTTATCAAGCCTTCACTGCTATGATCTTCACTTAATGGCAATCTCGTATTAAATTTTTCCGTTCTGACTATGCCAAAGAGTACATATCCTATACCATGTGCTCTATCATGTCCTCTCATGAGACTATCTTTCAACAGTCATGTTCCTACACTCATGAGCAAAATGGTATTGCTAAATGTAAATATTATCATATCCTTGATACCGCTAGATCCATGCTCATTTCTTACTTTGTTCCTCATCATTTCTGGGGTTAGGCCATTCTCACTACTACTCATGCTATTAATATCACTCCATTTAGCTCCCTTTCCGGTGCTACTCCTCATAGTCGTGTTTATACTCATCCTCCCCATTATGATCTGGTCTGCATTTTAGGTTGTAGCTGTTTCGTTCTTCTGCTATCTCACAAACGTGATAAATTATCTCCAAGAGCTGTTTCTTGTATCCATTTAGGAATTAGTTTGGAACATCAAGGTTATCGTTGTTATGATCCTGTAACTCGTCGAGTTCATATATCTCATCACGTTTAGTTCGAAGAGGATTCTTTATATTATTCTACTTTTGATGACTTCAATTTCCTCCACTCTACTGATCATGCTTCCCCGTCAGCCGCATCATCCACTTCTTCACTTTAGTTTTCCTTTCGAGATATCCCTGACATCTCTCCATCTCCTTCTATTGACTCTTCATCACCCGAGCCTTCTCTTACACCACCTGATCCCTATCCCGTGGACATGACACTCATTCCACAAAATACTATTGATCTCCATGCACCTGTGCTAACATCTCGCCCGCCTGAGGTTCCTCTTGCTCTTCGTCGAGGCAAACACCCATATGTCATGCCTATCTGATATGCTTCAGTTACTTCCTATTCACCTATCTTTCATAACTTTCTTGCTGCCATTCATACTACCGTTGAACCAAAATCCTTTCAAGAGGTAGTTCAATTTCCAGAGTGGCAATAGGCTATGACTGAAGAATTTCAGTCCTTTAAGTAAACACATACCTGAGATGTTGTTCCCTATCCCCTGGGATCTCTCTTGTTGGCAGCAAATGGGTTTATAAGGTCAAGTATTAACCTGATGTCACCATTGAATGTCGGAAAGCTCGTTTAGTGGCTTAAGATTTTACTCAGCAATAAGGTATTGATTATGAGGAGACCTTTGCTCCTATTGCTCAGATGTCGTACTCTACTTTTGGTTGCTGTTGCTCATCGTTGGCCCTTATACCAGATGGATGTCAATAATGCTTTTCTCCATGGTTCTTTATTTGAGACAGTATATATGCAACCGCCTCCATGGTCCAATATTCTTCTAGGAAACATATGTCTCCTTCGTCGTGCTATTTATTGTCTCAAGCAGACACCCCGTGCTTGATTTGAGTGTTTCTGCGATGTCGTGCTCAAGGCGGCTTTATGGAGAGTCATCAAGATTCTTCTCTGTTTGTTCGCACTACATCGCATGACAGAGTTTTATTACTCCTTTATGTAGATGATATGATCATTATAGGTGATGATGATACTGGTATACACTTCGTAAAATCTCAATTACAACAACAGTTCCATATGAAGGATTTTGGATCTCTTCGCTATTTTCTTGGTCTAAAAATTTCCCAGGGCCCACGGGATGTACTACTGTCTTAACAGAAGTATCTCTCATATATTCTAGATCGTGCTGAGCTAACTAACGATGCAACTATCGATACTTCACTCTAACATAATGTCAAACTTCGCTCTACTAATGGTGAGTCTCTATCTGATCCTACCCGATACCTACATCTTATTGGCCAGTTGGTCTATCTGTGCATGTCTCGATCAAATATCTCTCATGCAATTGACATTGTCAGTCAATTTATTAGTGTCCCACGTTCTGCATACTATGCTTCCTTATTACAGATTCTTTGGTGTCTCCGGGGTACTATCACTCACTCTTTTTTGTTTCCTACTACATCCAAGTTAGAACTTTGTGCATATTCTGATTCTGATTGGGCTGGTGATCCACTACCAGGAAGTCTACCATATGTTATTGTATATTTCTTTGTAATTCTCTTATTTCCTGGTGGAGTAAGAAATAATATGTTATTGCTCTTTCCAGT
Source organism: Asparagus officinalis (assembly GCF_001876935.1). Taxonomy (NCBI): domain Eukaryota; kingdom Viridiplantae; phylum Streptophyta; class Magnoliopsida; order Asparagales; family Asparagaceae; genus Asparagus; species Asparagus officinalis. Next base: position 49,579,712 of record NC_033798.1, read on the forward strand.
ACTGAGGCAGAGTATCGTGCAATGTCCATAAGAGCTAAAGAGATTATTCATCTTCGTCGTCTTCTCAGTGATTTTGGTATTTCTGTTACGACTCTTACTCCTTTCTATTGTGATAATAAGAGTGTTATCCAGATTGCTAATAATCCAGTATTTTATGAGTGGACCAAACATATTGAGATTGATGCTCATTTTGTCCGTCAATAAGTTATCAAGGACAAGACAATTCTACTTTCTCATGTTTCATCCGCTGATGAGCTTGCAGATTTCTTCACAAAGGCCTTACTCGTTCATTGATTCCAGTTTTTTGTATGCAAACTTATTTTGTTTGATCCAACATGAGTTTGAGGGGGGCTATTGATAATATTGTGTTAGTAGTGGGTTTAGTCCTACATTCGTTATGAGGACAAACATCAACCTTATCTACTTGTGTGTGTGTGTGTACACACACACACACACACACACACACACACACACACACACACACAATATTCAATTTAAGAAAAATTTACCCAAGACTCTCTCTCTCTCTCTCTCTTACTTTATCAAGAAGAAAGAGAGGCCTTCATTGACGAGAGGGGGCAAAAAGTGAAGGAAGATCTTATTTGATAAGGATGAGGAAAAATTTTGAATTGGGGGAGGTTGAAGGAGAAGAAGAGTGTAGGTTTAATAATTTTGATAGGTCAAGAAAATCAAAGAAAATTTCCCAATAAAATATATAGTTTACCAAAAAAGGGTCTTATAGTCATTGGGAAGTTAAAATACCATATTGGTGTTGAAACATAAATAAATATCATATTTAAAAATAGTGTCTAATTAAATATCAATCTGATAATTTAGCCAAAAGTTGAGTAAAAAACACACCCTCAAGTCTTGTTCAACAGAGAACAAGATTTCCCCATTTGGTAGTGGGAGAGCTATACATGAAAGTACAACTATTGATTGAAATGTTGTGCCCACATGAATAAGTTTCCTTTTGACCAACAGGGACCATGAGCTTAGCTAGCTACTTATTTTCCTTGATTTTCTCATATAATTCTTTGATGCATGGCTCTCATGTCTTGTACATGTTGTGCGTCGGCGGAAGCGTACTTACAAACCAAACACCCACACGAGTCGGCGAACAAGAGAGGAGAACAACCAACGAGTGCAATTCACAAAAGAACAGCACAAACTAATCACAAACACATAGATTTACATGGTTCGGCAAATTGCCTACGTCCACGGGGAGAGGATAGAGAGTTTTTACTATATGGAGGAGAAAACAACGGGTTACAATCAGTCAAGCTATCACAAAATAACCCTAACCAAAAGATCTCATTCCCTCACAGTAATCTCCCTCCCAAAGTGCTCAAAACAACCTCTTTTTCTCTCTACAAACCTCTTCTAAAACATTCTATATATATAGAAACCCTAAACCAAAATAGACTAGGAATCCAATAATTCTAAAATCAAAACCAAAACAGACTAGGAATCCCAATAATTCTAAAACAAAAACCAAAATAGACTAGTAATCCTGTTTGGCCTAATAATAACCTGCTATCCAACAATTCTCCACCTCGGTGAAGTGTTCCTAAAACTGAGCCAACACCAACAAGAGCACCTATGTGTCATCTCTCCAAATTTGGCTGTACCAATATGGTTGCCTACGTACCCCCTCTCCTAAGGGATCAAGCCTTCTGTAATTCATCCAAATGGTCTCGAAAGGCCTCAACAAGCATAAATCCGTAACAAGTTTCTGCAATGATCGAACTTGTTGCTCGGGACCACCTTTGTGAGCATATCTGTTGGATTGTTTCTTGTGTGGACCTTCACGAGCTTCACATCCCCATCTTCAAGAACATCCCGGACGAAGTGATAATGAACGTCAATGTGCTTTGTCCGCGCATGGAAAACCTGATTCTTCGCCAAATAGATAGCACTCATGCTATTACAATAAATAGTGACAGATCGCTGCAAAACACCAAGATCCTCCAAAAGTCCTCGAAGACAAATTACCTCCTTAACAGCCTCCATGATCGCCATATACTCTGCCTCCATCGTCGACAAAGCCACCATAAACTGTAAGGTGCATCTCCAACACACCAGTGCACGAATCAAAGTAAACACATATCCCGTCGTCGACCGACGCTTATCCAAATCTCTAACATAGTTTGAATCTATGTATCCAATACATAGATGTCCACCACTAATGTCCTGCTCAAACACGAAACCAACGTTGAGAGTTACCTCGAATGTACTTCAAAATCCACCTCACGGCATCCCAATGACCCAGACCCAGGTCGTGTATGTATCGTGAAACCATACTAAATGCCTGTGACAAATCTGTCCTCGTACAAACCATGGCATACATCAAGCTTCCTACTGTGCTCGCATATGGAGTCTTCAACATCAACTCTCTATCTTCAACTATCTTCGGTGAAAGGTCAGCTGAAAGCTTCAAATGGGCTCCCAAATGTATACTGACGGGCTTCGTCTCCATGCTCACATTGAATTGTTGTAAAATATTTTTCAAATAAGCCACATATGTCAAACTAATTATTTCCTTATCTCTGTTTCTGCTTATCTCCATCCTCAAAATATGCTTCGTTTCACCCAAATCACTTATCTCAAACTCACTCGAAAGTTGAATCTTCATTTTATCTATGACGGATCTGGAAATAGAAGCAACCAATATGTCATTGACATAAAGTAATAAGTAAATATACATACCTCCATGCAACTTGTGATAGTACACGCAAGGATCAAACTGGCTCCTAATGTACGAATGGTCGATCATTAACCCATAAAATTATCTATACCACTGTCTCGAAGATTGCTTCAACCTGTATAGTGATTTCTTCAATCTAAACACCAATTTCTCCTTTTCGACAGCTCGAAACCACAATTGCTAAGTTATATAAATTTCTTCATCAAGATCACCATGAAGAAAAGCTATTTTCGCATCTAAGTGATCCAATTCCAACCCATACTATGTCACCAAATCTAGCAAGATCCGTATTGAAGAGTGCTTCACCACCAGAGAAAAGACTTCATTATAGTCAATGCCTTCTTCCTATGCATAACCCTTCACAACCAATCTAGCCTTAAACCTCATATGAGTACCCTGAATGCTCTCCTTCTTCGTATATACCTTTTTGCAACTAATAGCCTTCTGCCCCTTTGGAAGCTCAACAAGCTCCCATGTGTCATTCCTGTGAAGAGACTACATCTCCTCCTGCATAGCCTCCTACCACAAATTAGCCTCTGAACTCTGCTCAGCCTCTCTGAATGTAGTAAGAACCATCTCATTGACACTCTCAACTAGAAATGCATATGCAACGACTGTGTCCGTATACCTCGCTGGCAACCGTATGTCTCTCCTCGATCTCCGAACTGTAATCGAATCTTGAACCTTAGCCGTCGATCCCTGATCCTGCTCCTAGAGGAGGGAGGGGGGGTGAATATTATTCTTTTAATAATTATGCAAAGTAGATTATAAATTGCAAGAAAGATAGTAACAATCATAGAAAGTCACAATCACAAACACGAGTTTTTATACTCGTCCCACCTCCTTGGTGTACATCCAGTCCCCAAGCGAATCCCGTTTGAGAGTTCTACTATGATTTTAAAAAACTATTACAAAATTAAAAACAAACCTGACCAATTTGCAAGATCATGCAAATTGCAACCCTAATTGACAAGACCGTGCCAATTGTACACTGATCTCTAGACCAAGAGATCAACCCCCTCAAACCTGAGAGAAAACTTCCTTGAAGCAAGAATACAAATCTAATCCTATAAGCCTTGATGTGGATGTGAACGTGCAATAGTGGCTTATGAATATTTTTGACTCTCTGAATATTACCTAAATAATCTCTAAGAATGATGAGAACAAAGGCAATATCTTGAAACTCTCTTTTTCTTTTTCTGAAACTTAAAACAAAAAAAATAAAAAATTGAGAGTTAATTTGCATAATATATGAATCTTACAAGTGCAAGTGATTGTCCTTATTTTCTGACATTTTAACCTATTTATACCCCTTGAAAAGATAAGTGTTCAAACCCTAAAAACATACACAAACGGCTATAAACAGTCAAGTATTCAAATCTCAAATAGTCAGAAAAACTATCTATATAGTCGACTATAACTCTTAGTAGTCGACTACTCTGAGTTTAAATAGATTCTGTGTAGTCAAATTATTTCTTAGTAGTCGACTACTTTGGTCATTAGTCGACTACACTATAAACGACAGAAACTCTGGAGTTCTGATTCAAAGTTGATTAGTTGACTACAAAGCTAATTAGTCGACTAATATGAAATGACACAAAAACTGATATTCTGTCTAAGTCTTGAGTAGTCGACTACTAATGCTATTAGTCGACTATACAGTAAAATGACAGAAACTAGAAATATTGTTTAAGGCTTGAGTAGTCGACTACTAATGCTATTAGTCTACTACTAAGGTATAGATATGAGATATCTGATATGTTTTAAGACTCATTCAATATCTATAACCACTAATGGTTAACATAGGGGATTTTTATTATTAACCACACACTAAGCATGTGTTAGTGTGTTCTAAACACTATGTGTGTGAGTGATCAATGCTTGTACAAATTTCTAAGCAAATAAAATATAAAATTACATTTTGACAATTACGTATATCTTCTTCTTTGCTTCATGTTATCTTGAACTCATCTTATGTCTTGAGTATCTCTTTGAATATCATTATTAGTTTTGCTCTGATACTACAAAATAAATATTAGCACATGATACACACAACATATAATATTTGTTATCAAAACAAACCTATCTTGGGGTCAAGATTCTCAACATTCTCCCCCTTTTTGATGATAATAAATACATTGTGTTAATATATATAAAAAATTTAATCCTTCTACATGAAATCAATAGTTAAAATCTTTTACTCCCCCTGCATCAAAGCATACTTTTTAAAAAATTTAAAATTTTCTATATAACTCGCCCTTTGTTATTAGCAAAAAGAAATAAACATAATTCAAGTTAAATTCACTTTTCTTTTCCCGGGTACCTTAATAAAACATTAAGCATTTTGGTACCCTTTTATATTAAATCCTTAGGATTACACCTTAGGAATCCATATCCACTTGGAATTTGGTTTCCCTTTGTTAACATAAATATAATTAATAGAATTGCTTATGTTTTTCTTAAAATTTGTAATATATACATTTCTATCATGTAAGCAAATATCTTTTAGGTACCCAAATGAACATAGATTTCTTACGTAAAGATACTTTATGACATGATGTATAATGTGTCCTATTAACATAATCATTTTTCTTATGAACATATCCCAATCCAAACTTTTGATTAGAAGACTTTTGAAAGTATAATAAATTAGTCAGGTCTTCTTTTCCTTTGTTAAATTCTTTAGCATTTAAAAATAACTCTTCATATTTAACTCTAAGTGAACCTATTTCTTTATCTAAATCTGAATACGAGTTATCAATTTATCACATTCAGATTTTAGATAAATATTATCATTAGTCAATAATTTATTTTCAAAAAATAAATTATTATTTAGTTCATTCAATTTTTCAACTTTTGAAGAATTTAAAGTCACTAATTATAAGTTTATCTTTCATTTTCATTTTTCATAAACTTATAATTAGACTTTAAATCCTTAAATATAACATATAGTTCATTGAATGCTTCTAGTAATTCTTCATTATCAAGATTATTGCAACCCTCATCTTCTTTCACCATGAAGCACATGTGAGCGGATTCCTCTTTTTGTTCTTCTTCTTCTTTGGAAGTGCTATCATCCCATGTTATTGCCAAAGCCTTTTTTTCTCTTATTTTTTAACTTGTTGAAGTTTGTAGACTTTGACTTTGACTTTTGAAGAGGACAATCCTTCTTCATGTGTCCTGGCTTATTACATCCATAACAAATAAAAATATTGTTAGTATCTTTAATCTTTTTATACGTACATTGTATACGCAATTTTTTGAATTTTCTTGAGAGATAGTCAATGTCTTTATCATCTTCATCTGATTTTTCATTGTCGGAAGATGCATTTAAAGCAATAACTTTCTTCTTTGTTTGTTCTCTTTCTCTTCTATCTTGAAGTTATACTTTATATGCCATTAAATTCCCGACGAGATCTTCTAGGGTGAGTGTTGAGAGATCATTAGCTTCTTTAATTGCGGTCGTCTTTTTCTCCCATTCCGATGTAAGTGCACAAAGAACTTTTCTCACCATCTCCAATTGTGTGTATTCTTTTCTAAGACCAATTAGAGGGTTGGTGATGTCGGTGAATCTTGTAATCATCTCAGTGATTATCTCATGTTCTTTCATTTTGAATAACTCAAACCAGTGCATAAGAACAGAGATTTTAGATTCTTTAACTTTATTTGTACCTTCGTGTGTTACCTCTAATATATGCCGAATTTGATGGGCTGAAGTGAAAGTAGATACACGGTTAAATTCGTTCTTGTCCAAGGTGTTAGCCTTATGTTTTGATGATGATTTATAACCACCATTATCGGTACTAATTGCTTATTGAGTGATATTGTAGATAATATAAATACCAAGCTAGTTAGTACCATTTATGGAGGATTGGATTGAATATGAGATACAACGATGATATCTAAAGGAGGAGGAGACAAAGTGATGAAGCAATGTTTATCAAGAACACTAAACGCTATGAGAAGCTTCATCAATTCTAAAGCAATATCAAGACTCAAGAAATATATTTCTATGTGAGATATATTTGCTATTTTTATTTTCTCTCTAGTGCTAAAATGTAGGCAAGTAGTTATAGATTTTATTTGAAGCTATTGGGATATCACACACACATTTTCATACTCATAGTTTTGACGGTTTTATCAAAATATGGTTTTTCACAAGTATGATGACCTATTCACAAAATTCCTTTTCTAAACAGTTTTTCTTTAATGTTAAAAACATTTTACAAAGTTATACAAGTTTTAGAAATCATTTGAGTATTTTTACAAATTTTCTAAAGAGTCAAAAATAGTTTTTAAAAACATGTATCAGCTGTGTCAGTTCGCGGTCGACTGCCACGGTCGACCGTGCCAGTGTATTTCCCTCAGGAGCCAGCAGAAACATGTGCGATCGACCGTGACGGTCGACCGTCTCTTTTATAGAGAGCTCGTGACTTCCTATAGTCGACCGTCATGGTTGACCGCCACGGTCGACCGAACTGATTACATAAACTTTCTGGAGTTCTCAAGGTCGACCGTAGTCTTTACAGAAACTTTTCTTAGCTTTGAAAACCTGCGCGGTCGACCGCAAAATTCTCACGGTCGACCACCGATCACCCAACGACTCTTTTTGGTACAGAATTAGAAAATTTGATTCTCGGATTTTTGGGAGATTTGGTTGGGGGTTTTAGCTGCTGTTCTTCTGCCTATTTAAACCCTCATATACCCCTTCTTCAGATAACTTAAGCTCATTGCAAATCCTTTGTATTTTGTTTACTGTTTTCAAAAGAGCCCAAATTTTCATTCCTGTTCTTCACTGTTTTCTAAGTTTACATCCCAAGCTTCAAGTGCAATCTTTCTCCTTGCCATAGGGCTACTGTAAAGAGATAGATTTTACATCGTTTATTGCTGTTGTGAGCTAGATCTTGTGGAGATCAATTGTGTGGGTGTGAGATCTCATGGAGATCGTTATGTAGAAGAAGTTCTAGCTTTCAAACCGGGTTGTGTAGTGGATTCTCCTCGAAAGTGGGGAGCGGGGACGTAGGTTAGCGGACCGAACCTCGTGATCGCGCGTCACTTGGATAACGATTTCTTACCTTATCTCTTTTACTTTGGCTTTTTATTTTGTGGTGTATTGCTTGTCATAATTTTTATTGCACTATTATTGCCTCAAGACCCTAATCACCCTCCTCTAGGGTCTAACAATTGGTATCAGAGCTTGGTCTCTATAGTTATTTTTGGTCTAACCACCTTAAAGGAAAGATCCAATGGAGGCTTCATTGAATATGCATATGCTTGAGGGACAATCCACCACTAGACCCTCACTTTTCACCGGTAGCAATTTTGCCTATTAGAAAGCTAGAATGAGGATTTACCTTCGTTGCATTGATCTTGACATCTTGGATATCATAGAAAACAAATATGTAGAAAAGTCCAAGATTAGTACCATGACTGATGGAAAAAGACTCCAAGCTAATCTCAATGCGAAGGCCATGAATGCCTTAATTTATGGTCTTTTCCCAAATGAGTACAATAGGGTCTCCACGTGTGCAACCGCACACGAAATTTGGGAGAAATTATGTATTACAGATGAAGGAACCTCCCAAGTTAAGGAGTCCAAAATTAGTAGGCTTATGCATGACTATGAGTTACTTAAAATGTTTTCTAATGAATCCATTGATACCATGTTTTCTCGTTTTACTAATATCATCAATGAATTGCATGGTTTTGACAAGACATTGACTATCCAAGAGATGAACGACAAGATCCTTCGCTCATTGACTCCGGCGTGGGAGCCCAAAGCTACGGCCATAGAGGAAGCTCACGATCTTACTACTCTAGCTCTCGATGGCCTCATCGGCAAGCTTAAGGTTCATGAGAAGAAGCTTAAAGGGAAGGAGAAAGAGGAAGTGCCCCTATGGGAAATTGAGGAGCCATCCCCAAAAATAAAGACCATTGCTCTCAAAGGAGCTAGTGATAACTCCTCATCTTCGAATAGTGAAGTCGACTTTTCTAGAGAAGTTGCTCACCTCTCTAGAAGAATATCAAGACTAAAAAAAATGAATAAGAAGTTTAATCACCGATCTAACAATAAATTTTCTTCGCGTGTAGGAAAATGTTTTGAATGTAATGAACGAGGTCATCTCGCCAAAGATTGCCCAAAGCTCAAGGAGAAATATTTGAAATACAAGAAGAAGAAAGCCATGTATGCTGGATGGGAGGAATCCAAACCAAGTGATTCGGATAGCAATGAAGAAGGAGCAAAAATTACTCTTCATGATCCTAACATTTACTTTATGGCTCATGAAAAGGAGGTAATATCTGATACCGAAAGTGAATCTTTTTATATGCAATGTGATCTAGATACCGAAAGTGAATCTTTTTATATGCAATGTGATCTAGCAACCGCATTAGAAGAGTTAAACATTGAGTTTAAAAGAATGACAAAAGAATACTCTTCCTTTAAAAAATTGCACACTTCTTGTGATTCTAAACTTGAGCAACTACAATCCTCACTTGCTTTAAAAGATGAATTGTTAGGGGATCTCGATTTTGAAAACAAACAATTGAGATCTAAAATTAAAAGGCTTGAAATTGAAAGTGGTAGAATTAAACCTACTCATGCATATTCTAGTCATCATCGCTTTGAAAGAAATAGGTCTCATAGATCTTATGCTTCCACCCACAAGAAAATTTTTGTGTGCACATATTGCATGAAACATGGACATATCTCCACTCATTGAAGGATTAAAAATAACAATGATTATTTTTGAATGATATGGGTACCCAAAGGTACCAAGAATACTAACACCCAAGGACCCAAGATTTGGGTACCTAAAGTTTCAACGTCTTCATCTTATGTAGGGAACATTACAAACACGACGTAGAGAGATGTGGTACCTTGATAGCGGTTACTCACATCATATGACGGGCAACAAAGAGCTATTCGCAACCCTATCAAGGATTGAAGGAGGTAACGTCTCCTTCGGTGGCAGTGAGAAATGTAAAATTATAGGTATTGGATGCATTGGTAAGATACCTTCTCCCGTAATAGAGGATGTTTATTTGGTTAGAGGCTTAAATCATAACCTTCTTAGTATTAGCCAATTAAGTGATAAAGGTTTTGATATTTCTTTCAAACCGGATAAGTGCATTGTTAGATTAAATGAAAAATTATCTTTGTTGCCAAATGAAAATCTAATGTATACATTTTTGAGATGAATGAGCTAGTAGATCAAGATGTTAAATGCCTTACAGCGGTCGATGAGAATCCTTGGATTTAGCATAAGAGACTTGGTCATGCCAACATAGAGTTGATATCAAAGTTATCCAAAAAGAATCTTGTAAAAGGGTTACCAAACTTACATTTTATCAAAGATACCATTTGTGAAGATTGTGCTAAAGGTAAACAAACCAAGTCTACCTTTAAATCCATTAATGAGGTATCAACTTCTAAACCCTTACAATTATTACATCTTGATCTCTTTGGTCCTATGCGTGTTACCTCACTAGGGGTAAACACTGTTTTTGTTATCATTGATGATTTCTCCCGTTTTACATGGATAATCTTTCTTGGTAGTAAAGATGAATGTTTTGAAGATTTTTATATTTTGTCAAAAGAATTAAAAATGAAAAAGAGTTAAAAGTTGTTAAAATTAGAAGTGATCATGGTGGTGAATTTTAAAATAAACTTTTTTAATGATTTTTGTGCACATCGTGGTATAACTCATGTATTTTCCGCTCCAAGAACACCACAACAAAATAGTGTTGTTGAATAGAAAAATCATACCATACAAGAGAGAGCACGAACAATGATAAATGCCTTTGATTTACCAAAATATTTTTAGGCGGAAGCCGTCAATACGGCTTACCACGTTTTGAATCGTGTTTTGATTAGACCAAAGCTTAAGAAAACTCCTTATGAACTATTTTATGGCAAAACCCCTTTTATTGAATACTTTCGTATTTTTCGTTGTAAATGTTTTATCTTGAACAATAAAGATCATCATGATAAATTTGATTTAGAAATTGATATTGGCATTTTCTTAGGATATGCACCTAGAAGTAAGGTTTATAGAGTCTTCAACAAATAAACTCTTATTGTTGAAGAATCTATAAACGTTACTTTTGATGAGACTAATATTGGTTTACAAGTTGGTTTACCTAGAAAAGATGATGATGATTTTGAGGGAGGATTGGAACTTTTGCAACTAAATGAAATACCCTCAATAAATGCACAAAAGAATGGAGAAAGTAACAACATTCAAGAGCAAGAAGACCTCTCCAAAGCATGGAAATTTGTACCAAATCATCCTAAGGAGCAAATAATAGGGAATCCTTCACAAGGGGTTCTAACTCGCTCAAAAGCTTTGAGTAAGTGTGATAATGTTGCCATCCTATCTCAAATAGAACCTAAAAAGATAAATGATGCTTTAAAATATGAGTTTTGGGTTCTAGCAATGCATGATGAACTAAATAATTTTTAAATAAATAATGTTTGGAAATTAGTTTGTAGATCTAATAATGTTCATGTTATTAGAACTAAATGGGTTTTTAGAAATAAACTTGATAAACATGGCATAGTCACGAGAAACAAAGCTCGTTTAGTTGCCCAAGGATATAATCAAGAGGAGGGCATAGACTATGATAAAACCTTTGCACCAGTTGCAAGGTTAGAATCCATTAGAATGTTCTTAGCCTTTGCAAGTTTTAAAGATTTTAAATTATTTCAAATGGATGTGAAAAGTACCTTTTTAAATGATTCTATAGAAGAGGAAGTATATGTTGAGTAACCCCACGGTTTTATGAATCATTCATTTTCTAATCATGTTTACCGTGTTTAAAAAGCTTTATATGGGTTAAAACAAGCTTCTAGAGCTTGGTATGCTCGCCTCTCTAGTTTTCTTCTTGAAAATGGTTTTTCTAAAAGAAAAATTGATAATACACTTTTTGTAAGAAAAAGAAAAAATGATTTTATTTTAGTTTAAATATATGTTGATGATATCATTTTTGGTGCTACTAATAAAACTTTATGTAAGGAATTTTCTAAAGTTATGCAAGATCATTTTGAGATGAGCATAATGGGAGAGCTTACTTTCTTTCTCGGGCTCCAAGTCAAGCAAACTAAGGATGGGATATTCGTTTCTCAAAGCAAGTATGCTATCTCGGGCTCCAAGTCAAGCAAACTAAGGATGGGATATTCGTTTCTCAAAGCAAGTATGCTAGAGAATTGGTGAAGAAATTTCGTTTCTCAAAGCAAGTATGCTAGAGAATTGGTGAAGAAATTCGGATTGGAGAATTCTAAGCATGCACAACCTCCCATGAGTACAAGTATCAAGCTTGATGCGGATGATAATGGTGAGGATGTAGACCAAAAACTTTATCGAGGTATGATAGGTAGTCTTCTTTACCTTACCGTTAGTAGACCTGATATCATGTTTAGTGTGTGTGCATGTGCACGTTTTCAAGCCTCTCATAAAACATCCCATTTGATTGCGGTTAAAAGAATTATTAAATATATCAATGGTATAATTAATCTTAGTTTATTTTATCCAAAAAGCACCTCTTTTGATGTTTATGGTTTTTGTAATGCCGACTTTGCCGGATGTAAGGTTGATCGCAAGAGTACGAGTGATATATGTCAATTTTTAGGCAACTCTCTTATCTCTTGGGCTTCCAAAAAATAAAATTGTGTTGTCTTGTCTACTACGAAAGCGGAATACATTACCGTCGGGATATGTTGTGCCTAACTTTTATGGATGAAACAAAGTTTAGTTGACTATTATTTGCATTTTTAAAATACAAATATTTTTTGTGATAACACTAGTGCTATAAACATTTCAAAAAATTCCGTTTTGCGCTCTAGAACCAAGCATATTGATGTGCGCCATCATTTCTTACGCGATCATGTAGAACGACAAGATGTATCATTTCTTACGCGATCATGTAGAACGACAAGATGTATCCCTTGTTCATATTGACACTAAATCTCAATTAGCGGACATCTTTACAAAGCCTCTTAGTAGATGTATCCCTTGTTCATATTGACACTAAATCTCAATTAGCGGACATCTTTACAAAGCCTCTTAGTAAAGAAGATTTTTGTCGCATAAAAAATGGTTTGGGTTTATGCATCATGTAAAAACAATTTTGCTTGTTTGCTTGGTTAGTTGCACTTCATATGTATTTTTACATGTTTATTTCATATCCTCATTTTAATGGTGACAAAGGGGGAGAGAAATGTCCTTATTTTTGCACATAGTAAAGGGGGAGCTCATAGATAGGAGGAGCTACTATCTATAAGCTATACTTATTTTGCTCCATTATAATGGTTGGTTGTCATAATCAAAAAGTGGGAGATTATTAACCCTTATTTTTGATGATGATTTACAACCACCATTACCGGTACTAATTGCTTATTGAGTGATATTGTAGATAATATAAATACCAAGCTAGTTAGTACCATTTATAGAAGATTGGATGGAATATGAGCTACAACGACTATATCTAAAGGAGGAGGAGACAAAGTGCTAAAGCAATGTTTATCAAGAACACTAAACGTTATGAGAAGCTTTATCAATTCTAAAGCAATATCAAGACTCAAGAAATATATTTTTTTATGAGAGATATTTGCTTTTTATTTTCTCTCTAGTGCTAAAATGTAGGCAAGTAGTTATAGATTTCATTTGAAGTTATTGGGATAAAAACGCACACATTTTCATACTCATAGTTTTGACGGTTTTATCAAAATATGGTTTTTCACAAGTATGAGGACCTATTCGCAAAATTCCTTTTCTAAACAGTTTTTCTTTAGTGTTAAAAATATTATACAAAGTAACACAAATTTTAGAAATCATTTGAGTATTTTTACAAATTTTCTAAAGTATCAAAAATAGTTTTTAAAAACATGTATCAGCTGTGTCAGTTCGCGGTCGACTGCCACGGTCGACCGTGCCAGTGTATTTCCCTCAGGAGCCAGCAGAAACATGTGCGATTGATCGTGGTGGTCGACCGCCTATTTTACAGAGAGCTCAGGACTTCATGCGGTCGACCGTTACGGTCGACCGAACTGATTACAAAAACTTTCTGGAGTTCTCACGGTCGACCATGATGGTCGACCGTAGCCTTTACAGATACTTTTCTCAGCTTTGAAAACCTACGCGGTCGACAGTGAAATTCTCACGGTCGGCCGTCGATCGCCCAATGCCTCTTTTTGGTACAGAATCAGAAAATCTGATTCTCTGATTTTTGGGAGATTTGGTTAGGGGTTTTGGCTGCTGTTCTTCTGCCTATTTAAACCATCATATCCCCCTTCTTCAGATAACCTAAGCTTATTACAAATCCTTTGTATTTTGTTTATTGTTTTCAAAAGAGCCCAAATTTTCATTCCTGTTCTTCACTGTTTTCTAAGTTCACATCCCAAGCTTTAAGTGCAATCTTTCTCCTTGCCATAGGGCTACTGTAAAGAGAGAGATTTTACATCGTTTACTACTGTTGTGAGCTAGATCTCGTGGAGATCAATTGTGTGGGTGTGAGATCTCGTGGAGATCGTTGTGTAGAAGAAGTTTCGGCTTCCAAACCGGGTTGTGTAGTGGATTCTCCTCGAAAGTGGGGAGCGGTAATGTAGGTCAGCGGACCGAACCTCGTGAACACATCGCGCGTCACTTGGATAATGATTTCTTACCTTATCTCTTTTACTTTGGCTTTTTATTTTGTGGTGTATTGCTTGTTATAATTTTTATTGCACTATTATTACCTCAAGACCCTAATCACTCCCCCTCTAGGGTCCAACACAAGGCACAAAATAGTGAATTCATCACCTGATAGTTTAGATTTATATTTTTCCTTTGAACAACCGTCCATTCAGTGTAAGGAGTGGTAGGCTTTGTAAATTCCGTCTCTACAATGTTCCATAGTTCGTAGCCAAGAGATTGGAGGTAGATCTTCATGACACTTCCAATAGTTGTAGTTTGTGTTGTCAAAGAGAGGTGGTCACTGTGTAGAATGTTCCTCTTTGAATTGTGATGTATTTGTTATACTTGATGATGTCATCCTTCACCTTGCTCTGATACCAAGTGTAGGATTTGATCTAATACACACTAAAAATACTAGAGGGGAGGTGAATAGTATTCTTTTAATAATTATGCAAAGTAGATTATAAATTGCAAGAAAGATAAAAATAATCACAGAAAATCACAATCACAAACACGAGCTTTTATACTGGTTCCACCTACCCGGTATACATCTAGTCCCTAAGCAAATCCCGTTTGAGAGTTCCACTATGATTTTGAAAAACTATTACAAAATCAAAAGCAAACCTAACTAATTTGTAAGACCATACAAATTACAACCTCAATTGACAAGACCATGCCAATTGCACACTGATCTCTAGACCAAGAGATCAACCCTCTCAAACCTGAGAGAAAACTTCCTTGAAACAAGAATCCAAATCCAATCCTATAAGCCTTGATGTGAATGTGAACGTGTAATAGTGGCTTATGAATCTTTTTGACTCTTTGAATATTGCCTAAACAATCTCTAAGAATGATGGGAACAAAGGCAATATCTTGAAACTCTCTTTTTCTAAAACTTAAAAGTAAAAACTAGAAACCTGAGAGTTAATTTGAACAATATATGAATCTTACAACTGCAAGTGATTGTCCTTGTTTTCTGACATTTTTACCTATTTATAGCCCTTGAAAAGATAAGTTTTCAAACCCTAAAAACATACACAAACAACTATAAACAGTCAAGTGTTCAAATATCAAACAGTCAGAAAAACTGTCTATGTAGTCGACTATAACTCTTAGTAGTCGACTACTCCTTTTTTTGAAACTTAAAATTGAAAACTAGAAACCCGAGAGTTAATTTGCACAATATATGAATCTTATAAGTGCAAGTGATTGTCCTTGTTTTCTGACGTTTTTACCTATTTATAGCCCTTGAAAAGATAAGTTTTCAAACCCTAAAAATATACACAAACGACTATAAACAGTCAAGTATTCAAATATCAAACAGTCAGAAACACTATCTATGTAGTCGACTATAACTCTTAGTAGTCGACTACTCCGAGTTCAAACAAATTTTAGAAATCATTTGAGTATTTTTACAAATTTTCTAAAGTATCAAAAATAGTTTTTAAAAACATGTATCAGCTGTGTCAGTTCGCGGTCGACTGCCACGGTCGACCGTGCCAGTGTATTTCCCTCAGGAGCCAGCAGAAACATGTGCGATTGATCGTGGTGGTCGACCGCCTATTTTACAGAGAGCTCAGGACTTCATGCGGTCGACCGTTACGGTCGACCGAACTGATTACAAAAACTTTCTGGAGTTCTCACGGTCGACCATGATGGTCGACCGTAGCCTTTACAGATACTTTTCTCAGCTTTGAAAACCTACGCGGTCGACAGTGAAATTCTCACGGTCGGCCGTCGATCGCCCAATGCCTCTTTTTGGTACAGAATCAGAAAATCTGATTCTCTGATTTTTGGGAGATTTGGTTAGGGGTTTTGGCTGCTGTTCTTCTGCCTATTTAAACCATCATATCCCCCTTCTTCAGATAACCTAAGCTTATTACAAATCCTTTGTATTTTGTTTATTGTTTTCAAAAGAGCCCAAATTTTCATTCCTGTTCTTCACTGTTTTCTAAGTTCACATCCCAAGCTTTAAGTGCAATCTTTCTCCTTGCCATAGGGCTACTGTAAAGAGAGAGATTTTACATCGTTTACTACTGTTGTGAGCTAGATCTCGTGGAGATCAATTGTGTGGGTGTGAGATCTCGTGGAGATCGTTGTGTAGAAGAAGTTTCGGCTTCCAAACCGGGTTGTGTAGTGGATTCTCCTCGAAAGTGGGGAGCGGTAATGTAGGTCAGCGGACCGAACCTCGTGAACACATCGCGCGTCACTTGGATAATGATTTCTTACCTTATCTCTTTTACTTTGGCTTTTTATTTTGTGGTGTATTGCTTGTTATAATTTTTATTGCACTATTATTACCTCAAGACCCTAATCACTCCCCCTCTAGGGTCCAACACAAGGCACAAAATAGTGAATTCATCACCTGATAGTTTAGATTTATATTTTTCCTTTGAACAACCGTCCATTCAGTGTAAGGAGTGGTAGGCTTTGTAAATTCCGTCTCTACAATGTTCCATAGTTCGTAGCCAAGAGATTGGAGGTAGATCTTCATGACACTTCCAATAGTTGTAGTTTGTGTTGTCAAAGAGAGGTGGTCACTGTGTAGAATGTTCCTCTTTGAATTGTGATGTATTTGTTATACTTGATGATGTCATCCTTCACCTTGCTCTGATACCAAGTGTAGGATTTGATCTAATACACACTAAAAATACTAGAGGGGAGGTGAATAGTATTCTTTTAATAATTATGCAAAGTAGATTATAAATTGCAAGAAAGATAAAAATAATCACAGAAAATCACAATCACAAACACGAGCTTTTATACTGGTTCCACCTACCCGGTATACATCTAGTCCCTAAGCAAATCCCGTTTGAGAGTTCCACTATGATTTTGAAAAACTATTACAAAATCAAAAGCAAACCTAACTAATTTGTAAGACCATACAAATTACAACCTCAATTGACAAGACCATGCCAATTGCACACTGATCTCTAGACCAAGAGATCAACCCTCTCAAACCTGAGAGAAAACTTCCTTGAAACAAGAATCCAAATCCAATCCTATAAGCCTTGATGTGAATGTGAACGTGTAATAGTGGCTTATGAATCTTTTTGACTCTTTGAATATTGCCTAAACAATCTCTAAGAATGATGGGAACAAAGGCAATATCTTGAAACTCTCTTTTTCTAAAACTTAAAAGTAAAAACTAGAAACCTGAGAGTTAATTTGAACAATATATGAATCTTACAACTGCAAGTGATTGTCCTTGTTTTCTGACATTTTTACCTATTTATAGCCCTTGAAAAGATAAGTTTTCAAACCCTAAAAACATACACATTTCTGACATTTTTACCTATTTATAGCCCTTGAAAAGATAAGTTTTCAAACCCTAAAAACATACACAAACAACTATAAACAGTCAAGTGTTCAAATATCAAACAGTCAGAAAAACTGTCTATGTAGTCGACTATAACTCTTAGTAGTCGACTACTCCTTTTTTTGAAACTTAAAATTGAAAACTAGAAACCCGAGAGTTAATTTGCACAATATATGAATCTTATAAGTGCAAGTGATTGTCCTTGTTTTCTGACGTTTTTACCTATTTATAGCCCTTGAAAAGATAAGTTTTCAAACCCTAAAAACATACACAAACAACTATAAACAGTCAAGTGTTCAAATATCAAACAGTCAGAAAAACTGTCTATGTAGTCGACTATAACTCTTAGTAGTCGACTACTCCTTTTTTTGAAACTTAAAATTGAAAACTAGAAACCCGAGAGTTAATTTGCACAATATATGAATCTTATAAGTGCAAGTGATTGTCCTTGTTTTCTGACGTTTTTACCTATTTATAGCCCTTGAAAAGATAAGTTTTCAAACCCTAAAAATATACACAAACGACTATAAACAGTCAAGTATTCAAATATCAAACAGTCAGAAACACTATCTATGTAGTCGACTATAACTCTTAGTAGTCGACTACTCCGAGTTCAAACAGACTCTGTGTAGTCAAATTATTTCTTAGTAATCAATTACTTTGGTCATTAGTCGACTACACATAAACGATAGAAAGTCTGGAGTTCTGATTCAAAGTTGATTAGTTGACTATAAAGCTAATTAGTCGACTAATATGAAATAACAGAGAAACTGATATTCTGTCTAAATCTTGAGTAGTCAACAACTAATGCTATTAGTCGACTATACTATAAAATGATAGAAACTGGAAATATTGTCTAAGGCTTGAGTAGTCGACTACTAATGCTATTAGTCGACTATTAAGGTATAAATATGATATGTTATAAGACTTATTCAATATTTATAACCACTAATAGTTAACATATGAGATTTCTATTGCTAACCACATACTAAGCATGTGTTAGTGTATTCTAAACACTATGTGTGTGTGTGTGTGAGTGATCAAGGCTTGTACAAATTTCTAAGCAAATAAAATGTAAAATTATATTTTGACAATTACGTATATCTTCTTCTTTGCTTCATGTTGCCTTGAACTCCTCTTATTTCTTGAGTATCTCTTTGAATATTATTATTGATTTTGCTCTGAAACTACAAAACAAACGTTAGCATATAATACACACAATGTATAATGTTTGTTATCATTAAAACAAACCTATCTTGGGGTCAAGATTCCCAACATGACCTGTATCCTCCAAATCATCATCGTGCTCACCTGGCGTCACCTCAGTCGGCACTCTAATGGATACGGTCCCATCTGGACTCTGTATCAATCTCTACCACCTACGATATCTCCTCGTCGGGGTGCTCTCCACCTGATGAGAGCTAATAGGCTTCAAGAGCGAAGCCTCATTGAATGTGACGTCTCTACTCAGCATAATCTTTTTTCTCAACTGGATTCCAAAGCTTGTATCCTTCCACACCATGATTGAATCCCACAAATATGGCCTTCTTAGCTCGAGGTTCTAATTTATCAGTCCTGATATGATAAAATGCAAGGCACCCAAATACTTTGAGCTAATCATAGTCGTATGCTGGCTCTCTCGACCACATCTCCATAGGGATTTTCCCCTTAATCGCAGATGAAGGTAGCTTATTAATTAGGTGGCTCACTTATGAAAGTGTCTAAGCTTAAAAGATCTTCTCTAAACCACTCTGCGATAATAATTATCGGACCTTTTCTAGTAAAGACCGATTCAATCTTTGTCACCCCATTCTGCTGTGGCGTATGACTAACTGTGAAGTGTCTCTCTATGCCCTCGTCTCGACATAGCTGCTGAAAGAAGTCAGAAGTGTACTCGCCATTGTTGTTGGATCTCAACGTCTTAATCTTTCTCTCTTTTTGTAGTTCCAATCTTCTCTTCCACTCCACAAATATCTCTAAGACTTCACTCTTCTTTTCCATGGCATACACCCAACAATGCCTAGAATAGTCATCTACAAACATGACGAACCAATATCGATCATCAAGTGATGCCGTCTTGGTGGGACCCCAAACATCCGTGTGTACATAGTCTAAAATGCATGTTGTCCTATGAATGAATGTCCCGAACTTCACTTTAGTATTCTTTCCAAGAACACAGTGCTCACAAAATTCAATTTTCCCACTCTTAGCTTCCTTCAATAGCCCCTACTTGCAC
Organism: Asparagus officinalis; assembly: GCF_001876935.1. NCBI lineage: Eukaryota > Viridiplantae > Streptophyta > Magnoliopsida > Asparagales > Asparagaceae > Asparagus > Asparagus officinalis. The sequence goes on from NC_033798.1 coordinate 49,599,646, forward strand.
AACGCCTGTGGTAACTTTTCACACGTGTGTCCCAATCTGTAGTGCCAAAGTCTGCTCGTGTCCATCTCTGAAACTGTTGAAGCTACCTGGACAATCTCGGTGTTTCCTTTAGATAATATAGATTCCTACTACGGACCGCCTTCATCACTACTAAAGATCCCTTAGTAATTTTTGTTACAGCATTCTCAAAAGTCACATTGAATCTCTTTGCTTCCAAAGCTCCAACAGAATAAGATTCTTCTTCAGCTGAGGAACAAATCTCACTTATTCAGCTCTCGAACAACTCCATCGTGCATCCAAATCCTGATAGTTCCTATCCCACAAATTTCACAGGATTGATCATTTCCTATGACTACCACGCCCCCATCGAGCTTCTCGAAAGATGCAAACCAATCTCGTCGGGGAGTCACATGATAAGTAGCATAATAATCCAGCATCCAATCCAATGCATCCGCATGGTTTACCTCTACAGTAATCAATAGAGAAAAGCATGAATTATCAGAATCGTTACCACTCTTAGTAACATTCACCTCACTTGCCTTCGAGCCCTTCTTCTTGCTATTCTCCTTCTCTCTGAGCTTCGGGTAATCTCTCTTCCAATGTTATTATTCTTTGCAGAAAGCACACCGGTTGTTTAAAATCTAGTAGTAGCCTCTAGACTTTGACCTACCTCAATTACCACGTCTTGGATATGGACTCTTTCCTCTCATCAACAAGGCATCTCCTAAAGTGCTAGCTCTGGAAGACTCTTTATCCTTCATCCTCAAGTCAAAATTCGTCAACGTTTAGTCACTTCACTATAGGTGATGGAAGATCTACCGTTCAACAAAGTAAGCACGAAGGTATCATACGCCTTATCGGGTAAGGAGGCTAACAAAATAATCGCCTTGTACTCATCCGATATCTTCTCATCCACATTCGCCAAGTCCGACAATAACTTTGTGTAGTTGTTCACATGATCTACAAGTGAGGTACCCCTGTACATATGGAATCTGATTCACAACAAGTGTAACCGGTTCTCAATACTCTTCGTAAGATCCTTGTTGTTGAGAATCTCCCACATCTTTATCACAGATGTCACGCTGATAACATCGTACTTTAACTCTTGTTCCAAACAAGATCTAATCACCCCACATGCATTTCAATTCATCTTGTCCATATCGCCTCATCATACTTCGGTGGCCTCTCATGGCCCATGATGGCCTCTTCTAAATTTTGAGCGTTTAAAGCATCCTGCACATCACTCATCTACAACTCAAAGTTGATTTTACTGTCATACTTCACAACACTAATCTTCATATTTTGAAGTGCAACATGAACTGTACTCACCGTAGCCTTGCTACGTTCACCAATATCTCCTGCCATTGCTTGCTAACTCCAAATTATAGAGAAAGAACACCGAGTCTTCCTCCACCCAAAGCAAAGCCTAGGTTTGAAACCCTAGGCTCTGATACCAATTATTACGCGTCGGCGGAAGCGTGCTCGCGAACCAAACACCCACACGAGACAGCGAACAAGAGAGGAGAACAACCAACGAGTGTAATTCACAAAAGAATGGCACAAACCAATCACAAACACATAGACGTACGTGATTCGGTATATTGTCTATGTCCACAGGAAGAGAATGAGGAGTTTCACTATATGGAGGAGAAAACAATGGGTTACAATCACCCAAACTATCACAAAATAACCCTAACCAAAAGATCTCACTCCTTCACAATAATCTCCCTCCCAAAGTGCTCAAAACAGCCTCTTTTTCTCTCTACAAATCTCTTCTAAAACGTTCTATATATATAAAAATCCTAAAACCAAAACAGATTAGGAATCCAACAATTCTAAAACCAAAATCAAAACGGACTAGGAATCCAAATAATTCTAAAACCAAAATCAAAACAGACTAGGAATCATGTTTGGCCCAATAACCTGCTATCCAACAGTACAATCCTCGCTAAATTTCATAATGGTTCAAGATGCTTAGATTGAGAGCTTGGATTCGATCACATGCGTACAAGCACCAAATTTATTCGTCACTTGAAAGTAGAGATTGCACAAAGCCTTAAAATAGTATGCAAAATTTAAGGTAGCTACATACTTCGGCACGTGCATTCAAGTTGTCTTTTATTTTCAAGATTTTCATGTTTGAGATCACTGTGATTCTTGTGTTAAATCAATCATAAAATATCATAATTATATCGCATTTATGGTATTTTTTTAATATTATAACTTTCCTATTTTGTTAGCAACTCATTGGACCGGTCTAGTCCAGATTCAGACCAGAAACATGGCCTTAGTTTGAGTGGGGTCCACAGGTCGCAAGTTTTTGGGTGGCCCATATCTCCCATATTCACTTGCTGTTTTAAAGAAAGTTCTACTTCTACCCCGATGACTCGTAATTGAAGTGATTAGAAAAGCTTAAAGAATTCCATAATATCCCGCCAATTGTACTACAAACATGAATTTTTTTAGACTATTATAGTTAAATCTTAAATAACTCAAATAAAATGAAAAGAAACTATTATTCATCAAACAAGCAGTTTCAACTTGAAAATTAGGAACCGAAGTTTTATATTAAACATAATATTATTTTATGTCTACTTAATATTGCAAACAGTTCTAAATACTAAATCACATGATTGCTTTATATTTTATGTAAGCCAGGAAGTATGGATCTTCGGCCATGCATTATGTTAGGATCGAAAATTGTACAAGCATTTTCCATCATGTGGGTGTGATTTTTCTTGTTTTAAGGGATATGTAGGCATGTGTACATATGTGTATATGTATATTGCAAACATATATGTGTTTATATATGTACAGACTTATGTGGGGAGACTATTATAAGGAGGATTACTCTAAAAGACTGAGTAGGGTTATTTTTGATGGAGAAATTGTATTTTCTTATTCTTCCACTTTATCTATTCTGCCACTTTATCTATTGTTTTGAATTTGACCTTGATCATCGTTTCCAAATCATTATGATACATGAGAGCAAGCATTGGACGAGACAAGAAGAAAAGCACCCGTGTCGACTCAGACTTTAGATTAGGAAAGCGTCCTTTTGGTTATTTCCTTTTTGATTAGGAAAGAGTTTTTTTTGATTATTTCCTTTTTGATTAGAAAAGAGTTCTTTTGGTTATTTCCTTTTAGGGGCTGTTTGGTTCGTTTCCTAAAAACCAAGAAAAGGAAAGAAAAGCATGGAAATCAATAAAATTTGGTTTCCATCATTTTCCACCCTTAGAAATCTCCCACATCAACCAATAATATGGTGACAACTCATCTTATTTCTTATTTTTAAAAATAAACTAAACACAAGAAATGGGTCACATCAATCAACTCATCCAACTCATCTCATCTCATCTACTATCATCTTTAAAAACCACTCACATCATCCAATAATATGGTGACAACTCATCCTATCTCATTAACATTTCATTTCCACCAATTTCCTCCAAAAAAGCTAGGAAATCGATTTCCTTAAGTGTGGGTCACATCATCCAATAAGATAATGACAACTCATCTCATCTCATCTATTTTCTTAGTTTTAAAAATGAACCAAACACAAGAAAAGAACCAAAACAAGGAAAATATTTTCCTTATAAGTTTTTTCCTTATTTTTTTAGCCAACCAAACATAAGAAAAGAACATCAAAATAAGTTTTCTTTAAAAATCACTCACATCATCCAATAATATTGTGACAACTCATCTCAACTTATCTCTTTTTTACTTCTAAGAAGTGAACCAAATACAAGAAAACATCCAATTATGGGAAATATGTTTCCTTTTCTTTACTTTCCATGTTTTTTTAGCGAACCAAACAACCCCTTAGATTAGAAAATAGTTCCTTTTTGGTTATTTTCTTTTAGATTCAGACTTTCTTTTTTATTAGAGTTAGGATAGGTTTAATTGGCTATAAATAATAGTTCCTTTTGTAAATCAAGTAATTAACTTTAATCAAGTAATTAACTTTTTAATTATTCAATTAAGAGAAAATTTTCTTTGTTTTCATTCTTAACTTTGAGAAACTTAGAGATTGTGGATTCAAGCTCGTGAAATACTGTTATCAGGGCTCGTCGGCATCGGAACGATATCCGATCGGCCTCCCCGTTTCTACGTTTACGTCAAGTGGTATCAGAGATTCGGCTTCAAACATCCTCGACAATGGAAAGTAACGGCGAGAAGGAACTTCCTCTACAAGATCTTTCTGCGAGTATGGATTCTATGGATGGAAGATTTGACACGTTGTAGGTGTCTCTTAAGAACCTTCAACAAGCCATTGAAGGATTTACCCTTCACCTCAACAATGGGAATAATTTCACCGACGATCTTCACCTAAGCGAACCTAGAGTTAGGTTACCCCGACATCCACCCCGTACAATCCCCAACCCCCTCTAGTTCATCCCCTCCATATCAACCACATCCAAACCAAACCCCTCCATATCAACCCCATCTGCATCAGCCTCCTCCATATCAACCCCCTCTATATCAACCCCCTACACATCATAGACGACATCCCAACCAACCCCCTCCACATGATGAATCCAGTGACGAAGGAGCAGACTATGGTACCCAATTTGAGGGATCATGGTACGACAATGTCTCGAGTGAAGAAGAAAGAGGGCGACCTTATGGCAGAGGTCCAGGCAGAGGCTTCAACCCTCGTTGCAACTATCACCGACATGGTGGACATCACCACGACCAAGAGTATCGGATGAAGATAGAACTCCCATCCTTTGGAGGAAATCTGGACATAGATGCTTTCTTGGATTGGCTCTATGAAGTGGAGAAGTTCTTTGAGATGGCTAATATACCCGAAGAAAATCAAGTGAAGTTTGTGTCATATCGTCTCAAAGGAGGAGCCGCGACATGGTGGGATCAGACTCAAAACACGAGGCGACGATAAGGTAAGCAACCAGTTTGGATTTGGTGGCACATGACGCAATTAATCCAGGCTAGGTTGCTACCACCCGACCACCAAAAGATCCATTACAACCAGTTCGAGTAATGACATCAAGGCATCAGATCATTAAGCGCTTATACCGAATAGTTCTTCCGTCTTACTTCTCATTACGATTTGTCAATGAGCGAGGAGCAACTCGTGACAAATATATTGTAGGTTTGAATTATTCAATTCAAGAGAAGGTGGCCATCTACAACGTGTACTCTGTAGACGAAGCTCATAACATGACTCTCAAGGCGGAAAGATTAGCCTCCAAGGTGTTACCTTTCAGACGAGCCGAACATGGAGGTTCGGTCAAGAAGGTGAGAGGTGAGTCGGTCGGGCAAAGGACGACTGATTGGCATGTTCCTCCATGGTTGACCGAGCGGTCGACAACTCAACCACAACCCCCGACGACTCAAGAAAATCCGTATGCCAAGCCGACTGTAGGGAAGTGTTTCTGATGTCTCCAACCAGAGCATAAGTCCAATGAGTGCCCGCAATGGCTGATGTCAATCTAGCGGATTATGAAAAAGCCGAGGATGGACACACGACATCTGAAGAAGAGTATGATGAAAATGTTGCAAAGATTGAAGGCGACAATGTGTCGTGTGTTGTTCAACGACTTCTGTGTGCTCAGAAGACACCGGATTCATCACAACGATACCAAATTTTCTTTTCTAGATGTTCAGTCAACAACAAGGTGTGCACCCTCATCAGTGATAATGGAAGCTGTAAACGTATAGTATCAAAGGCCTTGGTAGACCACTTGAAATTGTCGACTAAAGCAAAACCCGTGCCTTATACCATCGGATGGATCAAGAAGGGTCCCTCCGTGAAGGTGACCGAAGTATGCCGCGTGCCACTATCACTAGGCAAGACTTATAGTGATTCTGTTGCTTGTGATGTTATAAACATGGATGCATGCCATGTATTGTTGGGGCGACCGTGGCAGTATGACGTTGATGCTAAGCATGGCGGCAAGAAGAATGAATATTCTTTTGTGTGGATGAATAAAAAGATCATCCTACCACATATTCCACCCTCTCTAAAGAGCTCCAAAGATTAAAAGTCCAAATATATATCTCTTTATAACAAGGGAGAGTTTCTAGACGAGTCAAAGGAGTTAAAGCAGATGTTTGCCTTAGTTATGAAAGAAGAAGTAAATACACTCATTGAGGTTACAGAGAAGATGAAACTGCTGCTTAAGGAGTTTGAAGTGTTGCTTCACGAGGAGCTGCCAGAGGGTCTTCCACCCATGAGGGATATTCAGCACCATATTGACTTCATCCCAGGTTCAGTGCTTCCTAATCTCTCTCATTATCACATGAACCCGCATGAGAACTAGGTTTGCAGGATACCATTGAGAAAACCAATGCAAAGTTCAAGACGCGAGCGGACACAAAGAGGCGACTCAAGGTCCTCAAGAAGATCAACGATAATATATATGTAGTGGATCTTCCAGAAGGAATGGTTATGTCGAAGACATTCAACGTGGCGGATATTTCTGATTATCATCCTTCAATCAAGTTGTATTCGAGTGATGCGAACTCAGAGACGAGTTCTTCTGAAGAAGGAGGGACTGATAAAGGAGATCTAGCATTGGACAAGACAAGCAGAAAAGCACCCGTGTCGACTCGGACTTCAGATTAGGAAAGCGTCCTTTTGGTTATTTCCTTTTTGATTAGGAAAGAGTTCTTTTTGATTATTTCCTTTTTGATTAGAAAAGAGTTCTTTTGGTTATTTACTTTTAGATTAGAAAATAGTTCCTTTTTGGTTATTCCTTTTAGATTCAGACTTTCTTTTTTATTAGAGTTAGGATAGGTTTAATTGGCTATAAATAATAGTTCCTTTTGTAAATCAAGTAATTAACTTTAATCAAGTAATTAACTTTTCAATTATTCAATTAAGAGAAATTTCTTTTTGTTTTCGTTCTTAAATTTGAGAAACTTAGAGATTGTGGATTCAAGCTCGTGAAATACCTGCTGTTGTTAGGGCTCGTCAGCATCAGAACGCTATCCGATTGGCCTCCCCGTTTCTACGTTTGCGTCACATTAATACATTCATGAGATATAAGATAGTAGATATAGCTATTTTCATCAAGTGATTATAAAACACACAAACTGAAACAAAATTTATTAGAGGGAATTTTCTCTTTTGGTGGATCAATCCAATCCAATACTTACATTTAAAACAAAAAAAAGGAGAGTAAAAAACCGGACAAATATATGCTTTTCAATAATGTCATAGTCTTAGTTAATTTATTTTAGTTTAATAACCTAGCTCAGAATTGAACCCATGACAGTGGGAGTCATATTTGAACATCCCAAATGTCTGGGTTACCCGTGGAGGGTTCATAGACTAGTTTATTAGTAACTTGAACTAGTCATGATAGCATGTAACTCCAGTGTTGCTCGAATTTAAGTTCTTCTATCATATGTTTCTTAAGATACACTAAATCTTTTTTGGGGATATTTTTAATAATATTTTCTAACCGGTCCTTCAAGTAATAATGTGTTAGAAAAATCTAATACTATGAGATCTGCAATCCACAAGAAACAAGGTTTCATTATCCTCCTATAAATTTCTTTGTCATCATCTCCGGTAATGTTTTTCTTTATTGGAGAGAATCCGAGTTCCTACCCATCGTATTCAAAAAACTAATTACAGTTCTCTTTGACAATATACATTTGATCATGGAAATGATACTCACATAAAATATCAGAAACTAATACATGAGAAGTCATGATTCAAGCTCTGACACTTTTCTTCGGATATTCCCAAATAATTAGAGCTTCTCTGTCAATATTCAAGGCTGTTTCTTCACAAGCTTGAGAGAACACTGCAATCCTTGTCCCTGCTGTATTCATTGTGGCAAGCAGAATAGATGAACATATTTACATTATCTTGTTTAGCCACAAAAATCAAAGAATCCCATCATGCTTTAACATCTTGTCGAGATATTAATCACTAAAATTGAAGAGGATAAAATATCAAGCCATGGACCATTGTTCACTATCTGGTCCCTACTTGTAAGGAATGATTAGGACATACTTTCCTAGTGTTAGAATATAAAAATATAGTCCGCAGTCCTCACCCTAAAATCAGAGTTTTTGTGTGATGGTTAGATGGACTTTAAGATGATATCAGAGAAATTCATGTTCAAATCTTATCGGACACGAATTTAAAATGAAGTTTCTAAAAATTAACACCGCTACATGAGTCTAGGTTTCTGTTCTAAAAAGGATCCTCAATCTACAGGGGCATTTTAGAATATAAAAATATGACCTTTATCGAGTTTTGATGCAACGGTTATAAAACTTAAAAAAATGATGATAAGTACACAACTAACTGAAATCCTTGTAATAATAATTATGCTCTCCCTTTAGTTTATGCTGAGCTCATTTGAGAAACTGGTGGCATATGTTCTCAAAGAACAAGCAAAAGTACTGTTTACATCTCTGAATAAGATGCTGCTCCCCCAAGTTGTGAACACAAATCTTCAGACTGTCCCCAAGAAGCACATATATTGCGTCGAATCCTAAACCAACTTGCTGCAAGGTTCTATACATTTCGAATCCTAATCCAACTTGCTGCAAGATTCTATACATTTATCACAAGAAATACCAAAGTCAAGCTCTTGATGAAGGTACTCTAGGAATTAATTATATGCTATTGTAGTGATCGTTCTTCTTTGATCAGGACATTGTAAGAATAAGTTATATGCTAAGCATGTGTCTATAGATTTTTGAAGCAAGTTAATGGACAAATGCGTCTATAGACCTAAGCTCTCTTTTGGATCTTGGATGTGGGGATATGGCCATAATTAAGATTCTATATATTTTATGTAAGCTCAATTAGCTTTAGGTTGTGACGATATTGGGTATTCTCCGTGTTCTATTATGGCTCGCATAATTGTTCTTGGAAGACGATTAGATTCTGAACTTATCAAAAGCTAACTGTTTAGATAAGGTGCTAAATGCCCTACCCGTAGAAGTTCTTGGGGAAGTTAAATAAGGTTCCAAGAGAATCTATGTTGAGGGCTCAATCTATCATATAGAATGATCTAGCTTCAAATATTGTAAGGCTCATAGAAATTTATAACAGTATTGTTGTTTGACTTGGAAATCAATCTTTGCTATAAAACAGAAATATCAAACTGGGCCTATCTAGCGATGGATTCAATCCGTTCGGGGTATGCGTTCGGGTTGGTCTACTTTGTTGTATTAATGCTATATAATTTATCTCCGCGGCTTTGTATGAAACAACTATATATGATACTCTCATTACTTATACTGATAAGCACGCACCGGTTAATGACATTGATGTCTATTTAGAGATACTAATTGATGAGCTAAAATAGTTATGGTCGGCAGATATATTTACATATGATTCCCATCTTAAAGAGTCGTTTAGATTATATGCTCTTCTAATATGGACAAGTAACAATTTTCTAGCTTATGCTAATCTGTCCAATTAGTCTACGAATGATAAGTATGTATGTCAAGTATGTGGTCCAGAATTTGAAGCCCTTCAATTACCACATACCCGAAAAAGCTAAGAGCTATTATTGGTTTAATCAAAGGTAGTTGCCCTTAAGGCATAAATATAGAAAAGCATCTCCTATGTTTCATGGGACAGTTGAGACGAGAAAGAAGACACGTCAACTGATCGGAGTTGAGACTGTAAAGTTGCTTGAGGAGTTTCCAAAAGTAAGGTTTGAAAAAATTGATATTCTAAGTATGACTTACTCAGAGTAAGCGATTCCTTAAAAATAAAATGATATTGAAGCTTAAGAGAACTGTTCGAAAAGTACACATTGGGAATGAAGCCAAAAAATTAATCAAAGAATTGACTAAATTTAGTATCTTCTTCCAGCTACCTTACTGGCAAAAGCTTAAAATCTAGCTCAACTTAGATATCATGCATATTGAGAAAAATGGTAACGTTGTGTCAACCCTCCTACAAGATGCTAACAAGTCAAAGGACGGCCTACGAGACTTGACCACCTTCAATATTCAAAATGATTTGCAAGCGCAAGATGATGGTCTTAAAAAAATTAAAGTTTCCACTGTCTCATGTTGTAATGTCAAAGCAAATGTAGAGATTTTGTGAAATCGTCAAATCAGTAAAGTCGCTGGATGGGTACTTTACTAATATATCAAATAATGTCTAGGTGTAAGAGAGGAAATTCTTAGGCCTAAAGACTCATGATTACCATGTCCTTTTTTATCAATCGCTCACGGTTGCACTGCATAACAATATGGAGAAAGAAGTATCGAAGATTATTATTGAGTATTGTGGATTATTTAGAATTATTCTCCAAAGTCATAGATATGGATAAATTTTAAAATCTTGAAGCCAAAATCCGCGTAACTCTATGCAACAAAGAAGTAATATTTTTCTTTTATTTTTTACAATCATGATCTATCTTACCCAACATCTAGCAAGAGAGGCTAGATTCGCAAGTCCTACAATTTACCGTTGACTGTATCCTACTGAGTGTTTAGGAGTTTCATCACCTACATTTATTATATATGCATTTCTTATATGTACTTCATAAGTGTAAAATGCTTTTCAAAATTTTAAGATACATGAGTTCCGTGAAACACAATGTTCACAATGGAGCTAATCCGAAGGGTTCAACAGCCGAAGGGTATGTGGCCAAATAATGTTTTTTATTTGCATCATGTTACAGGTGCAAGAATAAAACCACACATCATGCATCAATTAAGGGTAAGAAGTGTGAAAATATCCAAGATCTTACTTAGATCAGGTTCATACATATGTATTGGAAAATCTTGATTTATTCAAAGACTACCGAAAGTAACAAACAAAATTAATAATATGGATGCTATTTAATCATTTACTTTTAATTTACCACTACAATCTCATCTATAGTATTAATAGGTGACATTTGAAGAAGCTTTAAAAAGAAATAACTGATAGGAATAAAAAGCATAATATTCAGGAAAAAAACATAAGAAAGAATTTCTATATTGGTTCAATAATGATTCTAGTATTGTATAATTAAGTTTTGAACTTTTATATTAAAATTTTAAGCTAAACTTGTCTTAAATATTTTTGGATAATATTTGGGTTAAGTTGAAAAGTCACTTCTTGACGACATTACAATATCAGATGAAATTATCATTCACGCACAACGTCCTTATTATGAAGTAAAACATTACACTAAATATCTCGTTAATAGGTATAAATTTTGAAAGCTAGAGACGGATGATAGGAGGGTAACTTAGAACAGTGAGGTCATGTGATATTTTGCTCAAGAATACTTTTCAAATGCAAGAGATCAAAACCTAGTTCTAGTTGAGATACTATAGTATGGCAAATTGGAAGATATTGTGGAGATAATCTATGGATTTAATAAACAAAAAAATCAGTGTAGTTACATGATGTTTAAGGTTTGGTGGTGTCCGAAAAAAATGCAAAAGGATTATTATGGGTTTACACTGAAAGCACCCTAATGCCACTAGGAAAGAACCCTAGAGGGGTGTGAATAGGGTTTATGCTAATCTAATCCGATTTAATACTAATTAAAACTAATTGACAAGTTATCCTAGCAAATATGATATACAACAAGATATATGCAAGAATAATAAACCAAGGGCAATAAGAACACAACCAAGATAGTTGGAATATGAACAACAAGCAATAGACAAAGGCGATATAAGATATGAACACAAAAATAAGTGCGCTAATGTAATCACAAACAAACGATATGATCACGGAGTTCTGTCCCCATGATCTACGTCTCCGTTCCTCACCTCGAGGAGATCTCCACTATCACAACCGGGTTTTCTACGCTCACCCGAATAATATTTACACCTCACACTCGGTTTTTTAGTTCACCGAAAACTTTATAATCACTCACAATATAAACACACTAACTACCACCTCAAGTGTTGGTCTCTAGCTCATGTCTCCCTTAAGTTTTAGGAATTATAACCTCTTTCTAGACATTACCACTTACCCCACTCCTCTTGGGATGACCCCGTCTCTTACCATACACTCCTCTTGGTATACTAGTGTAATACAAAGTGAACTTCACAATTAGGCACTCTAATACACTTCACACCCTCTAAGTGTTGGCCTAGCCCGTGTCACATTCCTCAAGTGTTCGGAATTACCACCTCTTACTAGGCTTTACTATCGACCCCACTCCTCTTGGAACCGACCCCGTCTCTCACTAACCACTTCTCTCGGTGTCTAAGTGTAATACAAAGTGTAACTCATAATTAGGCTCACAAATCAAATGATTATTCTCTAAACAAGGTGAGAACTCAATTAAACACAACTCAAGGTTACAATCTCTCACAACCCCAATTATACTATGTATAAAATACAATAAGCTCAAGTGGGTGTGTGTAATAATGAGATTCAATAAAACAAAATCAAACTAAACTCAATTATAAAAATCTAGCTTATAGAGATGATAATCAATAAACAATGTAAATACAAAGCTAGAAATTGAGTTTAAGAAAAACTTCTCTACAGATCAAGAGAGAGAGAGGGAGAAGAGTTGGATACTTAAACACTGATGGATGATCTTCCTCAAGCTCTTGTAAAATTATTTTCACAAAACAAACTCTCAATTGCTTAAAAACCTTTTAAACAAACACTAAACAACACTTTAAACCCTTGTTAAACTTTCTTAAAACATTCTATTAGTTGGTGGGAGAGGTAAATTCAATGGGATATTTATAACAACCCAAGATATCAGCCAAAACCCCAAGGAAATGACCAAAAGCCCACACAAAAACAGAATCTGGAAATAGCCGTTACTGTGCAACGGACACTTTATGGGGCGACTCATATAAATCATGGGTCAACTCATAACCTAGTCGTTATAGACAAAAAATAGCTTATGAGTCGACTCATAAAATTCATGAGTCGACTCATCATGCATGTGTCGACTCATGAAGTCATGGGTGACTCATCAGAAATAAAACACACTTTCCAGCATAGTTTATGAGTCGACTTATGACAGGCATGAGTCAACTCAACCTGTCTGGGTTGACTAATGATGTTATGAGTCGACTCATCAGAAACAAAATGTAAACTACACAATAGTTTATGAGTTGACTCAACAATGTTCATGAGTCGACTCAAGACATGCACACAGCCTGTTTTAAACAATACATGTCAACTTAAAACTTAGTTTAAAAATATCAAATAAATTTAGAAAAATATAAAACTTTGAGAAATGATTATAAACATAATAGTAAACATGTTACAAAAGAAATTTTTAGAATTGCACTTTCCAATAGTAAAATCTTATCATTTTTCAAAACTAGTCCAAAACATGAAAATACAAAACACATGTTTTTAATATTTTAGCTAAATCATGTTTTGAAACTTTACAATATGATTTTATAGACTTAATAAAATATGTATACAGTGAATGTTAAGTCTATAAACTAAAAACACAATACTTTTGAAAATACAATAGAATATGAAACAAATGAGATGTGTATATATATATATATATATATATAAACCAAATACGTGTGTGTGTATATGAGCTTAAAGTATCTACACACAAGTATAAAATCTAAACTAAATTACCCAAGCTTGATAAGGGTCTTCAATAAGCTCAACTTGGAATCTTACGGATGAAGGTTGAACTTGGATCTTCAACTTAAAATGTAAGGCTTCATTCCATAATTTCGCCAATCTCCATTGGATATGATCGTGAAAGCTTGATTCCATCCATCCTCCAACACGTTGTTTGCTTAGAATAAATACGAAAACACAAATACTAAATAAACAACATTAGTGATAAATTGTTTGTTAAACATCATCAAAATAAAAGGACCCAACATACACTTGTCAATTTTCACAAAGAAATATCTCCAGATGAGAAGTTTATTTTTACAGAACAGGTGGATTAATGTTTCTATGTGAAAGATCCAAATATCATGAATGATTGGGTTTTTATATATAAGGAGATAAGATTCGTTGTTCTTTCTAATAACCATGAAAAAGTGATAAGAAAAATGAAGATAATTGCAATCTGATGACATTTGACAAGACTTCTTCTACATGCAAAATGTTGCACTTTATATGATTGATCCTGAGGCTTAGACTGACATTTCGAATATTATTAGAGCAAAGACTCTAGCTCAAATGAGCAAACAAATAGAAGGCAAACAATAAAAAATATACTCAGACGATCTTGTAAAAAAAATAATTGTAATAGATATGAACTATACAAGATAAATTATTGTTTAAAAAAACTTTCATAAAATAAATTGCAAGCAAATATTTATCTTATGAGTACGCATGTGAGGCTCTTTGGTGAATCCCATGACCGAAAACAAAGTATCACCCCAGGCATAGGTCATACTGATGAGATATCACTAACACCGTCTCCTCATGCAAGTATTAACTATTCATCATTTTATTAATTTTTGATAATTTATTATTCATGTGTTTGATACAGTTCCTTAGTTGTAGACTTGGGTTATTCAACACCCGGACCCTCTAGTGCACCATCAACACCATCCCCCGGGATATGTATTAATTAATTAATATTTTATAATGATCAGTAATATTTTTATATTAATTATCTTCTTTAATTGTGTAAATGATTCGTGGAAAACCTTGTTATCATCTTTTGCATTTTGGACCGAGTTATGTCCCAAGAAACCTGAGTTTTGTAATCTACCCTTACCTTCAGACTCGATTAAGTCCAAATCTGAAGAAACTACCCACGTGTGGTGAGAAAGTTACATGAAATGACACCTATAGTAAAGGCTAAAAATATGCTAAACTCACAACAAAAAATAGGAAGATTGCAAATGGTAAATTTAATAATTCCATTTTATCTGATCATATTTATACATTATGTGTTGTATTTTCATATTGTTGTCATCATAGGTGCTAAGCCTGATCGTGCAAAGGGAAGACGTGGTGGGAGCAAGCCGGAGTACAAACAACTACCAAGAGGCATGAAAGTCATTATTCAATGGAAACAATGATGCATTGCTTGTTGGGTCTTGTCATTAAGATTCAATAACTATATCGGGGTTCTTATGCGGAGAACAGGCATCATTAATCTTTATCCAAAATTGTGGATGGTTAAAATCTACTTTATCTTGGATTAACACTCAGCCTAAGTCCAAGAAGTGAATGCCCATTAGCTAAATACTTCATGTGGGCCCAAACGTAAGCCCATGACAAAGGCTACCCGGATAATAAATGAAGTTCGCTCGAGCCTCGTGTGAACTTCGCCTAAAAGATCCATATGGGTCACATCATCCACAACTTAATAGAAGTGGGTTGCCCACTTTTTGGCGAAGCTTGTTAGAACAAACTTTGCCCAAAACTGCTCAGCAAGCTTTGTCCAAAATGCTCAGCAAGCTTCAACCAAAGCTGCTAAGTGAGCTTCACCCAAAGTTTGTTATAGGTGAACCTCTCCATTGACAATTTAAAGAGCCATTTTTATGAAAATGGTTCACTTAATTATCTCCTAAGTGAATGGCTAATTAATCCATATTTAATGGCTATTAACACACACACACACACACACACACACTCTCTCTCTCTCTCTCTCTCTCTCTCTCTCTCTCTCTCTCTCTCTCTCTTCTCTCTCTCTCTCTCTCTCTCTCTCTCTCTCTCTCTCTCTCTCTCTCTCTCTCTCTGCGTGTGTGTGTGTGCCTATAAGAGGAGGGAATATTGCTCATGTTTGGGGCACTTGACAATTTTACACATTTGATATCTGCACTAGATGTAAGCACCTTGGATTTTACAATCTTGGCGGTTAGTTTTACTTTATCCAAATAAGACTTCGGCATCTTCAAAGGAGCTTCAATAACTATCAACTTGTAGAATACCCAATGTTTTAGTCGGATCATTAATAGAATACAAGAATGATGCTCTATCGGCCCATGAAAACTAACCCAACCTCTATAAATTTTTCTTATTTCTTGTAGTTTCCTTTGAATTGTAATATATGTTAATTATAATTTAAAAGACCTAAAATAGAATGGTGACTGTGCTGAGGACTTATTTCTCGACTAAAGAGAAGATTATGTCATAGTTTGATGCTAAGGCTTTAAGATCTTTTGCTGAATCACTGCTCATTAAATTTTCCCAAGAAAAGTTTGAGGAACCATTTCCTCTAACAAATCATCCATGGCCTCCATAGATACAGCGCAAAATTTGACCCTCGGTCCAAATAAAGTGACCCTCGCTAATAACCATCTTGGCTTTGCTAGAAGCTAGATGAACTTCACCCAGAGTAGAGAAGCATCGATTCTCGCTTTATCTGGGATTCAAGGCATTCATACGCCTGCTAATATTGAACATCACTTCACAATCCCCTTAGGGATTTGCTTCAAAGTACGTTGCGGTGGTCTCTATGCTTCTTTAAAAGGAGCAAAAAAAAGGGGTAATCCTCCATCTAAAATTATTACTTACATTGATTCTTCATCCAAATTACAAGCTTTAGCTAGTGATGAGGATTTGACTGACCACGTCAGTAATAGATTAAAGCAACATCATCACAAGCGATGTTTGCTTATTAAAATCTAAGAAGGGGAGGTTGCTCCTAAGAAGAGCAACTACCTATGTGAAGTCGGAACTCCCACTAATCTAAGGGAGTTTCATTCTCTTAAGAGGGCACGCCAATATCAGCATCGTGTGACCCTAAAGAAAATTATTACGACAGTTCAAACAAATTGCCAGTGCAAATCTGTTCCTAGAAAGGAATCAGTCTTTAATCACGTGAGGTAGGTTCCTAAGTCTTTAGAGACTTGGATTAAGAGGTGATGGTGTACCCAAAAAGGAAAAACTAATCTTAAGGAACTCACAGTCAATATGGCTAGTGTAATTTCAGGGGATGATGAAGAGGATGCTGATAGTCCTTCCAATCCCAGATGTTCTCATGGTATTGAAAGTATACTTACGGAAACTGATGGTGTTTATCACCACACTAGGTCGAGGCAAGGGGTGACAATCCCCTTTGATTACTCCTTTTTTTTATGCATGCTTGATAATCACATTTTTATTATATTTCTATACACTCATTATCTATCTTATTTAAAAAAATTTGTCACTAATAATACATTTTTTCTTAATTTGTAGGTTAATAAATAACTAATGAATAAGAGTTGAAAGAGAACTCAAATTTCCTTATTTTTTAACTTTTTGTCGAAGTCCGGGATCAAGTCAAGCACTCTACAAAAGTTGAAGAAATAATGATCTAATATGAAAAGAAATCAAGTTGAAATCATGCTCAAGATGATTAGCCATAAAGAAACAATGATATCTCCCAATTCGCGAAGCACAGAATTTAATCATATATACTATATATATAATATATATATATATATTATATCATATATATAATATATATATATATATATATATTATATATATATATATATATATATATATTATATATATATATATAATATATATATAATATTATATATATATACATATATATATATATATATATAGATATATATATGTATATATATATATATATATATATATGTATATATATATATATATATGTATTATATGTATTATTATATATATATATGTTATATATATTATATATATATATATATATATATTTATATATATATATATATATATATATTAATTATATATATATATATATATATATATATATATATATATATATATGAGAATAATGGAGCGTGAGCTGGCAGCTCACTTCCCCCGTGAGCTGCAAGCTGTATGACATGTGAGCCCCCTACTAGACATCTGTGTGGGGCTCACATTCATACACTTGCAGCTCATGGGAGAGGTGCAGCTGCCAGCTCACCTCCATTATTCTCTCGTCTCTCTCTCTCTCTCTCTCTCTCTTCTCTCATCTCTATATTATATATATATATATATATATATATATATTATATATATATATATATATATATATATATATTATATAATATATATATAATATCCTATCTTACGATGCGTGCTATCTGCATTTTTAAAATTTTAAAATTTTAATCGATTGGTCAACCGATTGGCCAATCAGTTGGTCAACTTATTGGTCAATCGATTGACCGACCAATTCATTCTTAACTATACTTATTTTGTGGATAAGCTTTAATCATTAGAACCCAAGTAAAACCCAATAACTCTTGTTGCTTGTTATAGGCTATAAATAGGGGTAAAGAGAGAGAGGTTTGAGTGTGAATTTTTTTATTATAAAAACCCTATTTGGAGAGGAGGGTTACTCTTAATTGAGAAAACCTTCCAAAAATTATAACTTTGTTGCAATTAATAAAAGAAATTTTTTCCACCTCTTCATATTTTTTTCTCTTTATTTGATGGTGAAGATAAAGATGAAGACGAAAATGAAGATGAAGGTTTGCTTTAAAGAGGCTAAAACCCTCTTGTAATGTAAAATTTCCCTTTTTATCTTTTATTTTCTTGTAATATTTTTTTCTTATTTTGGATATTCAAAGGGCTAGAACCCTCTTATGTTAGTCTTATTTTAATACATTATAGAGTAAATTTACTTTCATGCCTTTATTTTTGTATTATTTTCTTACCTTTTTATTTTGTAGTATAGATTTATATTCTTGCATAGTTTAGATTTCTTTTATATTCTTTTCTTTTTGTTCACAGTTCAGATCTTTAATCTTTATTCTTATTTTTCTCTTTGTAGTTAGTTCTTATTTTTATTCTCTTTCTTTTAGTCTCTCTAGTCTAGATTTTATTTCTTTACTTTTATTTTTTAAGATGTGAAACTAATTCTTTTAGGAATTCTAGAACCGTATGAAACTAGTTTGATTTCTTTTATAATTTATGAATTATTCTCTTGTACTTAAAATAATCATGTTTATGATAATCAATTAGAAAACTAATTGATATAAAAAGAATTTGATAATCTATGCTTATCTTGAGTGGTTTAATAGGTTATGCTTATGAATTCTAGAATTAATATCTAGTTATTATTCTTTTCATGAATGTTAATTTTACTTGGATGATAATTTGATAGGTTATATTTTCTTAAGTGATTTGATAGTTTATACTTAATAAATCTTAAATAAAATATGATAAAAAGAGAATAGTTCAAAATTTCTAAGTGAAATTGACTAGTTGATTCAATTCTAGATTCATTGTATCTCTAATTGAATCATCAAGCTTTTACTTTCTTGGTTTTCCTCTTTATTCTTGATTTTTTTATTTATTTCTTGATTTTATTTTTTGATTTTATTTTCCTCTATTTCTTCATCTTTCTTTCTCCCCTCTTAATCTATTTTATTTTATTTGCACAACCAGTCTCTTTATCTCTCCATAGCCACTTCTATCACTCGTAATTGTCACAGCCATAACTTAAGAACCAATTTTGATTATTTTTTTATAACACCTTCCTCGTGGAATCGATATTTTTATATACTATAACTTGATAGTTATGTGCTTGCAATTTTGGATTCTATTTATTTCCTATCATTGCCCCATGATCTTCTTCTCAAATCAACCAACCCTTTGCTGCTATTATGTCAAATGCAACCGCTAGTTCAAGCCAAGAGTGGCAGTGGCTGGCGGATATTACAGATAGAGAAGACATGATGATCTCCTCCAATAAATGAATCCCAAAAGAAAACATCTGACTAATGTTTTGAGCATCTCGAAGCAATGCTTCAACAACTTATGGTAGTTTTTCAACAACAACATGCAAACTCCTCAAAAGGGAAAAGACCGCTTGTGGAAACCTCTTTGGAGAAAGAGTAGTCCCATTATGAAGACACATACTCTGTTCACTCAAGATTGAAGATGTCAGCTCTATCTAAAGTGAGCCATGAGGCAAAGGCTCTTGAAGATCTCTAGAATCAGCTCAATGTTCTCACACAACGGATGGAACTATAGAAGGTCGAAATTATCTGACCATACCCTATTGAGTGGGATTCATGTCCCTACCCAATGAAGTTCAAGCTGACAATATTACATATGTTTGATGTCAATGGATTCTCTAACTAACACTACTATTTCCACCAACAAATGGGGAATGTGGTAATGAATGATACCATCAAGTCAAGGTTGTTCATTGACACCCTTAAGGGGGTAGGTTTGATTGGTTCTAAAATTTGGCAGAAGGATCAATCAAATCTTGGGTCAATTTAAAGTCTTTATTTCTCTCTCAATTACATGAGAAATAGTCAGATGTCACCATGGTGAAGCTTCACTCTGAAAAGCAAAGGGGCGATGACTCAGACAGAGATTACATTTAGTGGTTTTGCAATATAAGTTTGTGATCTTGGGATATGCCACTATCTATTTTGCTCTAAATATGTTGACATAATTTCTTGAGCTGCATAGAAATTCACAAGGGTGTTGTTAAGACAAACTCAGGCAAAGACTTGATGGAGCAAACATAAATCATAGAGAAATCTACAGAATGCTTCAACAAGTTCAACCATTGTACTAACTATAAAGGGGATAAGAACAACTTGGGATAGTCATCCCAATCAAAAGCTAAGGAAATATTTGTTGTTGAGGTCAAGAAACTCGAGAATCAAGAGAAGAAGTCACAGAAAAGTAATTAACGGAGCTACTCTTTTAAAGATGAACATATTATTGCCATCTTTCATGTCCTCAACAAATGCAATCAGTTAAAACTCCTGAGACTTGACACCATAAAAGGTCGGGAAGATGGGCAATCCTAACTACAACCTATATCATAGTATGCTAGGGCATCTGGCGAAGAACTATTATATCCTCAATGATAAAATACAGATTTTAACGACTCAAGGATCCTCAAAGTCCGGCCTGAGCAAAAGAAGGTAATTGCTAGCAAGGTGACTCTTCAAATCAGTTCTTTGTCAGAGACTATTCCTACTGCAAGAATAGAATTAGTCAACTGTGACCAATAACAGAGCCAATGATTTGTCCCTCTTACGATGCTAAAAGGTGAGATGATATGGGTTCATCCCGATCTCCTTCAAAATGAACATTTGGCATCCTCAAAGCTAATGACCCATGATCAAAACATAAGATGAGATCCTACAATATCATCTCTATGATCATAGGTGAGGAATCTTTACAAGTATCTTCACTTATAGATTCAAAAGAGAAGAAACTTGCCATGGCGATTCAACCTGATTAGAATCCTCTTGATGGGACAAGATCCAATAAGAGTTATTTGAAGAACTACGATCAACCGGGGCCTTCCAAGTAACCAAACTTGTCAAGCTAAAGAAAATGAGATTCAACAAGGTGTTACATCCGCCATCCACCACACTCAAAGTTCCTTTCTAGTATGATATATTAGCTTAATTGGCCAATATCTCAACTTGTATAACTTACATGAACTTTTACGTTTGTCTAAGAATATAAGAGAGGCTTTGAGGGAGGTGTTGATGGACAATGAGGCATTCCTTGCTCATGTACCTGAGACTCTACACGTTGATGATCAAAGGGAATGCTGCCAATGCCACTTCCAGGAGCCTTACATCACCTTCACCTCAGATGATATGCTCATGACAATCACCATAACCCCTCTATTATACTGGGTATGTTCGATCAATACAGGTCAAGCAAATTCCTGTTAACCAAGAATACGCTTTGAGCATCATTCCGCAAAGACTCCTTAGCTTTTTATGTATTCCCCTTTATAAGCTCTCAAGGATAACTACTACTATTTTTGGATTCAATTCCAGCAGTAGCCAGGCACTTAGAAATATTAGACTTAAATATCATATTTACAATCTGAAGATGGAAGTGACATGCTACGTCATTGATCTAGTGACACCTTATAACTTGCTCCTTGGACTACGTTAGATTCACTCTAATGCCATCGACTCTCCATCAATGCTTTAAGTATGTTGATGAGTAGGGGGTCTCAAGAGGGTTTTTTGTTGAAAAGCACCCTTTTAAAGGAGTAAAAAATTATTTTACTGATCCCCTCCTGTATGACAATAAGCATACCATGGAGGTTGCTATCCTCAAGGATTTGGATAGCCACAATGAAGCAAATAATGAAACCGATCCAAACGATGATCCTATTTGGAAAATGGAGCATCTTGTAATTACTTTGGAGGATTTATGTATAGACTAGTTAGCTAAAAATTTGGGCAACTAGGTATTTAATGATAATATAGAGTTTACTTATGACTGTTCTTCAACCTCTCTGATGAAAACTCGGAAGCCAATGATTTGTTATCTAGGATAGCTCTAGGATCAAAATTTCATATGTCCATAAATGAGTCCTACTCGAGTCCTCATAAGCTAGGTAGCTTAGAAGATGTCACGTCTATAGTTCTCACTAGAAGGAACATCCATAATCTGATCATCTTCAGGAAAGTCGAACCATGACCACTTCTGCTAATCTCAGATGATGAAGTTGAAGAAATACCTGAGTTTTCGTAGTACAATCAACAATCCCATCATATAATATCATATAATATTGAAGATGGGTTATAAATTTATCTTAAAACTAGGTTTGAATTTTGATTGAGGACTATGAGTTTAACTAATCCTATTTGTACTAAAAGGGTATAGCATCAATCGAACCACGCATAGACTTGGGTATATTTCTCTAGAAGCCGATTCACAAAATGGACTAACATTTGAGGATTTCCCAATCTATTCTTTAGTACATCTGATTGATATTTTGATGTCAGCATTGGCGCTATGTTTAGATAACATGGTTTCATATAGCCTAACAATGAAACTTGACGAATTAGAGGTATTGAGGAGTTGGAGAATAATCCATGGGCAAAAGATCTTGAGGCGCAAAGGGAAAATTCATGCTTCAAACCCAATGAGCCACCCACTGAGGATAAAGTGGTCCAGGACAATATAGGTGATGAAACCAACCCCAAGCCCAGCTTCATCAGTGAGAACTTGTTACCCATTGAAAAGGAAGAAATGACATATCTCATTCAAGAGTATATCAATATCTTCGCTTAGAATTATAAAAACATGCTTGGGTTAGATCCATATATGACTATGCACTGTCTCAATATTAACTCTAGCTTTAAACCAGTCAAGCAATAATAACTATGCTTCCATGAGTAGATGGAGTAAATTGAGAAAGAAATACACAAACTCATCGAATGTGGATTTATCCATGAAGAATAGCACTCAGATTGGTTAACCAACATCATCATAGTAATACAAAAGAATTGGAAAAAGGAAAAATCTGAATCTGCGTTGACTTTAGAGATCTTAATCATGCTTGTCTGAAAGACGAGTTTCCTCTCCCTATAATGGACGTCATGACTAACAATACGTGTAGGTTCGAGAGGATGTCATTTATGGATGACTTTTCTAGATACAACCAAACCAAAATGCATCTGGATAATTAGATGCATATAACTTTTATCTCGTTCTTGAGAGTATAATGTTATACAGTAATGCCCTTTCGTCTGAAAAATGCCGGAGCCACCTACCAAGTATTTGCACAAGAAAGTAGAATGCTACTTTAATGACCATGCAATCAAAAATCGTCGTAAGGAAGATCATCTTAATGATTTGAGAATGGTGTTTGAAATTATGCGAAAATACTAACTAAAGATGAATCCAACCAAGTCTTTTCTAGGGGTAGCATCAGGCAAATTTCTTGCTTTCATCGTTATATCTAAATGGATATATGTCAACCCAAAGAAAGTAATAGCCATCCAAGAAATATCATCTTTGAGAAACCTTAAGAATTCTGAGGTTTGCAAAAACATCTAGCTTACATCCATAGTTTTATAGGCAATTTATCTAAAAAGTGCCAACCATTCTAAAGGTTGATGAAGAAGAGTGTTTCGTTCATTTGGGACGATCCATGGTGAAAAACTTTTGATGAGATCAAGGAATATCTCACGAAACCACCTGTCCTAGCTGCCCTATCATCAAATAAACCATTCCTAATCTACATCAAGGCTATGGACCATTCCCTTGGAGAGCTCCTCACTCAGCAAAATGATGGCAGGCATGAACAAGCCATTTACTATCTTAGGTGAACTATGATTGATGTTGAATATCATTACAGTCTAGTTGAAAAAGAATGTTTAGCTCTACTTTTTACGGTCCAGAAGATGCAACATTACCTAACTGGACAAGCTATCCATGTTATTTTGAGAATCAATCCTTTACAGATACTCATGACAACACATGGATCCTTAAATTATAGGCTCATGAAATGAGCAATTCTATTTTCTCAGTACGATATGACATTTGTACCTCAAAAAGCAATCAAAAGTCAAGCAATAGCTGATTTTCTTCTGGATCATCATATCCCTTAATCTTCTAAACTCTGTGAAGACATCATAGATGAGGTATTTGAATCAAACATTACCTCAAATAATCAAGTACGATAACTTTACTTTGACGGTGCATCATGTTATAGTCACAAAGGAATGATCATCATAGGAGTTAGGGTAGTGCTTATTGATCCCCATCATCACATCCTTCCTCGAGCTCATTCATTAACTAAACCATGCTCTAATAATGTGCCTGATTACAATGTCCTTATAATTAGCTTACAACTCGCACAAGACATGGGTGCAAAATATCTTGAAGTACATGTTGATTCTAAATTACTTTTAAATCAGATAAAAGGGAAATATGAAGTCTAACATGCCGATCTCTAACCTTACCATGAAGCAACTATGAAGCTTGCTTGTTCTTTTGAAGGCTTTTACATTGACTATATTGCTTGCCTTGAGAACACTTACGCCGATGCCTTGGTGTCACTCGTAGCTACTTTAGCTTTGACCTCCAAATCTGCCAAGTGAATTATGGTAGCTAGAATTATGTTGTCCTAAGCATATCTTGGATGCTAATGACGTGCATGCTGCACTTGAGGGTTTCAAGCCCAACGACTGGCGTTATCTGATCGTTGACTATGTCTTGCACGACATATTGCCGAATGATCAGAAGCATGCAATCTCCATCCAAAAGAGAGCCTCTCACTTTTTCTATAACATTGTATCGCATATCGTGTGATAGCATATTGCTTAGATACTGATGCGGCATAAACATGTACCAAAAAGGTTGCAAGTGCACAACCGTGTCAAGTTATAGTATTTAAGATATCGATCCCACGAGGAAGGTGTTTTGTAGGAGAAAATATAAAATTGGTTCTTATTTCGTGTGCGTGACAAATAGGAGTGATAAGTGAATGTGATTGTGAAGAGATTGAGAGAGTGAAAGTGGTGTGTAAATAGGTGCAAAGTGTAAATGAGAGTGGATTTAAAAAAAAGGAGTATGATCAATAAGGTGAGAAGGAAAAAAAATGAATAAAATTAAGAAACAAATGAAAAATCAAGAATGAAGAACAAAATTCTAGAATAAAAGAAAATGCAAGAAATTAAAGATGGTGGATTCAATTATAGATATGGGTAATCTACAATTGAACCCACTTCTTAGAAAATGGTGATTCCCTAGAGGGTTCTAGCCTAAAGGCGAATCAAATAAAATAAAAATAAACAAAAAGAAAAACTAAACCCAAGAGGGTTCTAGCCTCAAGGTGAATAGTATAAGAAATTAAAATCTAACTACAAAATAAATTGCAAAATCTAAACTACAAAATAAAATTGCAAGAATTAAATGCAAGAAAATAAATCTACTCTATAAGCATGAAATAAATCTAAGGCAAGAGGGTTCTAGCCTCTTGGCTATTTAACAAGAAAATAAAATCTAACTACAAGCATAGAAATAAATCTAAACTAATAAGCAATAAAAGAGAAAAAGAAAAAAAATGCAAACATCTAAATAATTCTTCATCTTCATCTACATCATCCAACAAAGTGAAGAAATATTTAAAGTGGTGAAAAAAATTATTATTATTAATTGCAACTAAAGTTACAATTTTGGAAGGCCTTCTCAATTAAGAGTAGCCCTCCTCTCCAAAAGGAGTTACAAAAATTTTCACACCTCTAACCCCTCACTCTCTACCCCTATTTATAGTAAACATCAGTGAATGAGAGCCATTGGATCAAACTTGAGCCCCAAGACAAGCACAATCAGCCATTGACGCACGCTACAGTAATCTGGTATCGATGCAGGCATCGATGCAGGTATCGATGCCAGCATCGATGCCCACATCGATGCCGACATCGATGCCCACTATTTCCAAATTCTGATTTCACGGATAGCTTCGTCTCGTCGAGATAGGTCATTTCTTCATTTAAACAATGAGTTTTTGTTGAGAGATAGGCGTTCGAGATTTATTCTTCATTAACCTGCAATTCAAATATAAAAACAATTATTAGTGGTATATTTATTCATATAAAATAGATAATGAAGGTATAAAATTGCAATAAAATGTGATTATTAAATACCCCCACACCTAAACTTTTGCTAGTCCTCTAGCAAAGAAAATAAAAAGAAAATTCTAACTCACTTTCGCAGGAATCGCGGTTGTATTTAGCGTATACAACAAGCCTTTAAACCCCTAGGTTACCCTAGTGGACGAGTTGTAGTCTCGTGAGGGTTTGCAGTGAATATACCCACAAAATTCGGTCAACTTGCCAAATTAAAGAAGTCAGTAAATAACTAAATTCACTTGATAACTTTTAGATAATCTAATTGGAGCCAGTTATCACTCAAGAAAACATTTTTATATATAACTCTAAGGTATATTTTTAAGAAAATCTTCTCATTGTAGCAATACAAAACCAAACCAAACTTAGAAATTTCATTTAAAAGTTTTGAAAAGAACATGCTAACTCTTTGTTTCAAATAATTTTCAAGTTGCTTGATTTAAAATATTTTCCAAGACCATATATACAACTATAAAACATTTATAAAATTTTTTTTTATTTTTTTATTTTTTTATTTTTTTTAACTCTTTCATCCTTGGTGATTTTTTTTCTACTTTAACGGGCTTTCTAAGTGACCATTTAACGAGTTTTGGGCCAATGGATCCCAACCCAAATGGGCTTAGGTCATTAAGTATGGAAATACTCCTTGGGCTTAATTACTCGGTCAGCTTAGGCTTTATAAGATAGAATCACCTTGAATTAAAGAGTTTTTTTTTCTTTTTGGTGCCCATTTTTCGCACTCTTCTTTTGCAATTTTTTTTTGTATATGTATATATATTTTGAAAATATGTAAATCAAGACACTTTGAAAAAATTATTTTCAACTCTAAGTTAAGCATGCAAAAATTTCATTATTTTAAATAAAAGTCCAAGTTAAGGCTTAAGTAAAGTATACTACTTTGAAAATCATTTCTTAAGAAATTTATTTAGAGTTATCATAAAAGGTGAACTTAAGTAAATAACCAACTAAGGATTAAAAAATTTCAAATTTATCAAATAAATCAATTATTACATAACTCTATCAATTTGGCAAGTGACGATATTTTTAAAAAAAAAATTTTAAGAAAAAGGGGAAAAAAACAAAAATGTAACTAAAAATGTAAAATAAAGAGAAAAAAATAACTAATTCCCACCCCCACACCTAAATTTTGCATTGTCCTCAATACAAACTCTATGATGCATAAAGTAAAGCAGATAAGAAGTGAAGCACTTACATTTGGTCCGCTGATAAAAATCTGCAATTACCTTTGGTCTGAGGAGGAGGAAATCAAACATTTATTCTTTTCTTTTTTTCTTTTTTTTTTTACAACTGAACAAGAAACTCTCAAATGAGAGAAGAATAAATTCTTTTTATTATTCTGAAATAAACAAAATAAACAATGTAGAATAAAATATTCAACATGAAGAGTTCATGTTCTACATTGAATCCTACCTTATTGTTCTTTTTTTTTCTTTTTTTTCTCTTTTTTTTTCTTTTTCTTTTAAGCAACTGAACAAGAAACTCTCAAATGAGAGAAGAATAAATTCTTTTTATTATTCTGAAATAAACAAAATAAACAATGTAGAATGAAATATTCAACATGAAGAGTTCCTGTTCTACATTGAATCCTACCTTACTGTTGAAAATTCTTCCCCGGATTTTAAACAAATTCAGAATGATATAATCAATAATGTGAATTTTTAAGCATTTCGGGGTGTTCAATAATTCTTGCAACAAGGTAAGGTAGGTATTATTGGTGTCATGCATTTTGTATTTCTTAATGAACTTAGACTCTTGTACTGTGAAGTTTTGTTTTCTAACAACCAATTCTTCTGTGAAGTTCTGAAAATTTGGTTGTTGATTATTCTCCAAGAATCTAAGTTCATCAAGAAAGAGTTCTTCAAAATTTAATTCAAAGCAGCAAATGTTTAACACAGTTTTATTATTCTCAAGGACCTGATCTGCTTCTTCTAAAAACTCTAACTCTTCATCAAAAATTTCCTCAAAACTTAAATCACACTCTTCTTCTTCTTCTTCTTCTTCTGATCTTTCCTGAATGTAGTTTATTTCTAGAGGCTGATTATTTGGTTGGTCCCCTGGATTAAAAATGTTGAGATCAGCAGTCAAATTCCCAAAGGACAGCTTCATTTGACCAGTTCTACAGTTGATGAGAGCATTAGAAGTGGCTAAGAACGGTCGTCCTAAGATGACAGGTGTCTGTCCTTTGGGATTGGAAACAGGCTGTGTTTCCAAGACTACAAAATCTACTGGAAAAATAAAATCTCCAACCTTAATCAGAACATCCTCTAACTCACCCATAGGGACCTTGACAGATCTATCAGCCAACTGTAAGGTGCATTTGGTTGGGTTCAGTACACCTAGACCCAATTGCTGATAGACTGAATATGGAAGCAAATTGACACTGGCCCCTAAGTCTAAAAGCGCCTTATCAATGTGAGTATTACCAATGATACATGAAATGATGGGGGAACCTGGATCTTTACGTTTCAAAGGTATGGGATTTGACAGCATTTCACTGATATTGGCGGCTAAAAAGACTTTCTTTGGGACATTTATTCTCCTCTTCTTAGTGCACAATTCTTTTAAAAATTTAGCATAAGATGGAATTTGTTCAATTACATCTAAGAGAGGAATGTTGACCTTAACCTGCTTGAATGTCTCTAGGATTTTCTCCTCCTGAGGAGAGTGTTTCCTAGACCTGAGTCTATCTGGAAAGGGAGCAACCGGTCTAAATCTATCAAAAGCAGGCTCAGGTTCGGGTTCAGGTTCTTGGTCATCTGAGGGGAGTGATTGTTGAATAGATTCATCAGAAGGAGAAGGAGAAGGAATTTGTACAGGATCAAGAGTTTGACTTGGCGGAGTTCTCACTTGATTATCGACCTGTCTACCTGACCGAAGTGAATGGATTGCATTCACTTGAGCTTCATAGGATGAACTGCATCCTGTGTTATTAGGGTTGACCACGGGTTGACTCGGAAATTTTCCTTTCTCTCTTTCACTCACGGCACTAGCTAGTTGACCAAGTTGGGATTCTAATCTAGCTATAGCTTGAGTGTTGGAGTTGAGCATTTGTCCGGTTGATTGCATGAAGGAATTCAACGTGCTAGATGTTTGAGTCAACATATTCGTGGTTTGAGTAGAGGCCTTAATTATGGTTTCTAAACCCCTTTCCAAGACATTGAGACGTTTATCTTGATCTGGATTGTGAGGAGTTTGAATTACAGCTTGATGAGGAGGAGACTGATTTTGATACGGCAGATTGGGTTGTTGAAATTGTGAATGAGAATTGAATGGAACTGTGTTTCCCCTAGGAAAATGTTGGGTCGAAGCGGGAGTGAAATTTTGAGTTCCGGGAGAATTTCCTAGATTCCATGCAAAGTTGGGATGATTTCTCCAACCTGGATTGTAGGTTGGAGAAAATGGATCATTTCTAGGGTGCTGGAATGCAGCGTTCATCTGTTCTATTGCGTTGTTATTTCCTAGGAGAGGGCATTCCTCTGAAACGTGGGTAGGAGACTGACAATTATGACATCCTGGGAAAGAAACATGATTGAGTTGAGCTGGAGCTCGTTCCTTAATTTCTAAGGCTTCTAACCTCCGCAGAATTGTCGCCATCTTCGCTTCAGAAGCAATGTTTGACTCCAAGGAAAGACCACTAGACTTAGAATGGGGAACTGATGAAACCCTGTCATCGCACTGTTCCCATTGCATTGTTTTTTCAGAAAGACTCTCCAAAAACTCCCAAGCTTCATCAGCATTTTTCCTCATAAAATCCCCGTGGCACATTGATTCTAAGGAAGTTTTTGCAGAATAATCTAATCCCTCATAAATTATTTGGCACAATCGCCATTTCTCTAAACCGTGATGAGGACATTGGATGAGAAGATCTTTAAATCGGTCAAAATACTTCCAAAAAGGTTCTCCCGGGATAATTTTAAAGTTTTGAATGCTGTTCCTAAGCTTTACCGTTTTATGAATAGGAAAAAATTTCTTAAGAAAAACGGTGACAAATTCATCCCAAGTTGAGATGGAATTTGTTGGTAAGCTGTACAGCCATTTTTTAGCTTTATCCTTAAGAGCAAATGGAATAAATCTAAGCTTAACCGCATCTTCATTTAATTCTCTCATTTTAATCATAATACACACTTCCTCAAATTCCGAAATAAAAATATATGCGTCTTCTGTTTCATTACCAAGGAATTTGGGAAGCATGTTTATGTATTGCGGTCTAAGCTCAAAACTTATTCCATTTGTTTCGGGGAGCCTAATGCATGAGGGGATTGCATTCCTAATGGGATAGCACATATCATGAAGAACGGGTGGATTAGGATGCTCCATTTCTATGATTGGTTCAAAGCGAATTAATCGATGTGTATTATCCCTAATCCACTGTTGCATACACCAAAATATTTCTTTTTATTTTTTTTCTTAAATTAGTTTTTTTTTTGAGAAGATAAAGAAAAAGAAAAATCCTAACTGAAACAAATCAAAACAATCACTTTTCAATCAACTCTAATTCTAGGGTTTAGCCTAACTCAACTAGACCAGCTCCTAACCAAAAACTCCTACAGTGAAAAGATCAAAGTTTTACCCAGGTAGTTAGCCAGGTAAGGATAGTACTAGAGGGTGATCAAAGATCAATTAAGTACCTCTTTCCTTGCGGAGCGCTTTACGCAACCCCTAAACCTTGCCTTAGACACCAACTAATCTGAGAAAACTTAAACCGGTTCACTTAAGGATTTCTTGTTCCTTATTGAGCTCGAATCCTTAGGGGCCAACGTCTAATGAGTTTTTATTAGGCTTGGGTGGTGTAGTGAGGAATTAGTGATTTTTGGGCTAAGGAAAGGGTGATGAAATCCCTCACCTTATCTTGATTTTAGGGTTTTGCCCTTAAAAATATTTTTAAGTGTGTGTCAAATCAAGATGCTCAAATCACTTGGTGAATTCCTACACTATATGAAATGCAACCCTATGAATTAAAAGCAACTAAAAAGGATGGAAAAGAAAAATCTCTTTTTTTTTTAATTAGGGTTAACAATCAAACAAATGAGAAGGGGAGATTTGTTTGAATTTATTATCTTGTTAGTAAATGTCAAAGTGGAGGATGAATTTTATTATGGTCAACAAATAAAATTCTTTCTTTTTTTTAAGTCCTAATTGTCTCTAATTGTGAAGAAGTAGCTAAAGGGTGTAATTAAAAACTAGAAAGAGGACTTACCCGAAAGCAAATCTTCAAATCCTAGCTCTCCAATCCGCGATCTTCAAGCTCCAAGCGTTTCCTTCACAAAAAACACACAAGTTAAAGAACCAAAATAATTAAAACCTACTTAAGCACCTTCCCCGGCAACGGCGCCAAAAACTTGATGCGGCATAAACATGTACCAAAAAGGTTGCAAGTGCACAACCGTGTCAAGTTATAGTATTTAAGATATCGATCCCACGAGGAAGGTGTTTTGTAGGAGAAAATATAAAATTGGTTCTTATTTCGTGTGCGTGACAAATAGGAGTGATAAGTGAATGTGATTGTGAAGAGATTGAGAGAGTGAAAGTGGTGTGTAAATAGATGCAAAGTGTAAATGAGAGTGGATTTAAAAAAAAAGGAGTATGATCAATAAGGTGAGAAGGAAAAAAAATGAATAAAATCAAGAAACAAATAAAAAATCAAGAATGAAGAACAAAATTCTAGAATAAAAGAAAATACAAGAAATTAAAGATGGTGGATTCAATTATAGATATGGGTAATCTACAATTGAACACACTTCTTAGAAAAGGGTGATTCCCTAGAGGGTTCTAGCCTAAAGGCGAATCAAACAAAATAAAAATAAACAAAAAGAAAAACTAAACCCAAGAGGGTTCTAGCCTCAAGGTGAATAGTATAAGAAATTAAAATCTAACTACAAAATAAATTGCAAAATCTAAACTACAAAATAAAATTGCAAGAATTAAATGCAAGAAAATAAATCTACTCTATAAGCATGAAATAAATCTAAGGCAAGAGGGTTCTAGCCTCTTGGCTATTTAACAAGAAAATAAAATCTAAACTACAAGCATAGAATAAATCTAACTAATAAGCAATAAAAGAGAAATAAAAGAGAAAAAGGAAAGAAATGCAAACCTTCAAATAATTCTCCATCTTCATCTTCACCTTCATCATCCAATAAAGAGAAGAAGAGAAAAATTTAAAGCGGTGAAAAAATTATTATTATTAATTGTAACTAAAGTTATAATTTTGGAAGGCCTTCTCAATTAAAAGTAGCCCTCCTCTCCAAAAGGAGTTACAAAAATTTTCACACCTCTAACCCCTCACTCTCTACCCCTATTTATAGTAAACATCAGTGAATGAGAGCCGTTGGATCGAAATCTTATCCAAAACCAACAATTTTTAGCCATTAAACTGTAACAAACCGCCCAGCGTATCGATGCCAGCATCGATAGGGGTATCGATGCAGGCATCGATACGGGCATCGATACCCGCATCGATGCCCCCATCGATGTAGGCATCGATGCCTGCCTCTTCTCCATTGCTGTCCG
This sequence comes from Asparagus officinalis, assembly GCF_001876935.1. NCBI lineage: Eukaryota > Viridiplantae > Streptophyta > Magnoliopsida > Asparagales > Asparagaceae > Asparagus > Asparagus officinalis. The sequence goes on from NC_033798.1 coordinate 49,632,376, forward strand.
CAGATCCTCTTTGTTGTTGGGCTCTTGGCATCTTTGGGCTTTTTGGGCTTCTTAATTTCTTCATGCATTTTATTTTGGATTTGACTTTGGGCTTTGATATTTCTTGAGCTTTAATCCTTCATCATAGCTTGGGCTTTTGGATAATTTGGAAATTGATTTTCCAATGGCTTCATTTCTTCATTTAAACAATAAGTTTTTGTTGAGAGATAGGCGTTCGAGATTTATTCTTCATTAACCTACAATTCAAATATAAAAACAATTATTAGTGGTATATTTATTCATATAAAATAGATAATGAGGGTATAAAATTGCAATAAAATGTGATTATCAGATACTTATCACCAAATGAAGCGTAAGAGGCACTTAAAGAAACCTATGATGGTTCGGTGCTCACCAACACGCGCTATTATTGGCCAACAATGATTGCACACACAGTGGCCTACATCACGTGATGCCACGCATGCCATGTAGGCATTTTACATCAAACCCCAGAGGAATTGCCCCTGACAGTGGCCTCATGGCCATTTGAGATGTGGGGAATGGATGTCATCGAACCAATTAGCTCGCTATCTGCTAGAGGGCATCGATTCAGTTTGGCCATGATCGATTACTTCTCTAAGTAGACCGAAGCCATCCCACTCAAAGAAGTCAAGACTTCTAATATAGTTAAATTCTTAAAACACCATGTCATCTATTCAGCGTCCCTCGAAGGATAGTCCATAACAATGGTCCGTAATTTATCAGTTGACCATTCTTCAAGTTCTATGACAAGTTGTGAACCTAAGATGTGGCTTCTATGCTATATAATCTGTCTGCCAATAGTCTACCTGAAGCTTTAAATAAAACCATTATCAAGCTATTAAAGAAGTTCATCTCTTCCAACAAGTGTGACTGGGATGAGAAACTCAAAGAATGCCTTTGGGCCTATTGAACAACGGTCCGTACTCCTACGAACACTACACCCTAGTGTATGGATGTGAAGCTGTGATATCTTTTGAAATCCAAATTCTATTATTGAGAACTGCTATTGCATAGAAGATGACGATAGAAGAATATCATCAAAGATGTCTCCATGAGTTAGAGGTGCTGGATGAGTTGAGACTCAAAGATCAATAATAGATCGAGATGTATCAATCTCGAATCTCAAGAGTCTTCAACAGGAGAGTCAAAGAATGATTCTTTAAGGAAGGATACTTAGTCTTAGCCATTCATCGACCCATGGTCATAACACCCAAGACCAAAGATAAATCCTAGCCCAAATGGGAAGGCCTATTTATAATAGAGATAGTCTACTCAAATGAAACAAATCGCTTGATTGATTCGGAAGGCCTATTTGTAGTAGAGATAGTCTACTCAAATGTAACATATTGCTTGATTGATTCAAATAGCAACACGCTTATGACACTAATTAATAGGAAATTTCTTAAGAAATATTACCCTTGAATTGAGCATTTTCCATCTTCATGCATAGATCTTAGTCACATTTAAGTTTTTACCTTGACCATGAGAATGACATCTCGGCCCAAATTATCAACAATTCAATTCTAAGAAAATCCCCTAGTGAGTTATCTAGTTAACATTACACCTCTATAACCCTGGGAATCCCTTGTCGTTGTCATGTTAACATTACACCTTTGAATGGTTTGCACTTCCTAAAGATTTGAGTGGTTAACATTATACCTTTAGCAGCCCCTTGTCTATAATTGATTAGTTAACATTATACTTCTATCAATTTTACTATCATTAAGTTAACACTACAATTCTAAATAGTAGTTGTCCCTTAGACTTTCTAGAACGCGACTAGTGAACACTACATCTCTGTCGGTTATTCTATTTGATACATTAACACCACACATCTATCAAAATCTCCTCATAGTGTAATATTAACATTGCACGTTTGAGCATCACTAGTTCTTTAGACATGATAGGTTAGTACAACACCTCTATCAATGCAACTTCGTCGACCGTTTAACATTACACCTTTGTCGACTCCTCTCTTTAGTCAGGTGAGTTAGAGTTCCATAACTCAACCATTTTCCCCATAGATTCATTCACAATCCTAGATTTCATATGATGCAATATGTTAATGTTTATACCTCTATTATTTAAATCCAAAAATAAAAATTTCTTTATTGACAAGAGAGAACTAAGTTATTACAAAAGTGAATGACATGCCATGCATTTAAGCTAAGATCATTGGTGATACGATGACCTAATACGTTTGATGCACCGAGCCATACCTGTCACACGTATGTCGACGACGCCATTAAAGACCTTCTCCTTTAAAGCCTCTAGATCAACTAGAGTTTCCCAAACTTCCACGACTTCCAACCAAGCTGCTCCTTTAAAGCCTCTGGATCAACTAGAGTTTCCCAAACTTCCACGACATCCAACCAAGCTTATTCTATCTTCAAGCATTCTTCCCTATGGGCACGTTTAGCGGCCATTTCAATAAATTTAGCCTCAAACTCTTCTGTTTTCTTTTGGGCCACTTCTAACTTTGCTTGTGCCTCACTGATAATAGCCTTGGCCCTATTAATGGTGGCTTCCCTCATAAATATGGTACTAGTGATCTCCGTATTTTCACCATCAATCTTAGCAACATATGTGGTTAGTTATTGAAGCAAAAAATTGACTTCTTCCACCTCTTTACGGGCATCCTCCTCGAGCTTATGACATTATGTCGTAAGGTGATGGAATTCTAGTTTTGCAATAATGGTGATGTCAGCCTCACGAAGATGTTGAAACTCTAGAAAATAGAGTTTATCTTGGTCAATCATCTCTTTGTAAGGACTGACATGCTCGGCTCCGACAACTGATACAAGAATGTTGAGCTAAATCCGCAATAATCACTTGGCGCGGGTGAATATGCTAATGGTGGCTTCCCTCATAAATATGGTACTAGTGATCTCCGTATTTTCACCATCAATCTTAGCAACATATGTGGTTAGTTATTGAAGCAAAAAATTGACTTCTTCCACCTCTTTACGGGCATCCTCCTCGAGCTTATGACATTATGTCGTAAGGTGATGGAATTCTAGTTTTGCAATAATGGTGATGTCAGCCTCACGAAGATGTTGAAACTCTAGAAAATAGAGTTTATCTTGGTCAATCATCTCTTTGTAAGGACTGACATGCTCGACTCCGACAACTGATACAAGAATGTTGAGCTAAATCCGCAATAATCACTTGGCGTGGGTGGATATGCCTCTCCTAACAGTCAGAGCACTTTCAACACTTAACTTGAATAGTTTCATCAAACTTTTAACCAAAATCTAAATCTTCGATTCAGCTAAGTCCTCAGAATCAAGGGAAGAAGGACCTCTCGCTGGCCCTGATAGATTTAGTCGCCATGACTAGAGACTCGGTCATGAACGACAACTCAGTTATCACCACCCTTAGTTATTCTCTGCCCAGCATAAAATATGAAGTGAGTGAAGCCAAAACACTCAAAATGTCTATTGAAGTGGAGGAAACAGGAGTTGTTGTAACCAAAGGCTCAGAGCGTTGTATGATCGACGCTGCCTTTGTGATGCTCAAAGCATTCTGTGACGAACGCTGCCATTGTGGGTATGACCAAAGGCTCATAGCACCATGTGACCAATGCTATTTTTGTGGGTGCAATTACAGGCTTGATATGCATAACCATAGGCTCGATATCAACATTAGTGACCTTGATCCATGATCAGATTGGCCTTTCTATTGATGTCGTAGGTTCACTCTCAATATGAGGCTCGGACCTAAGAGGCATACCCATTTTGTCTCGAGACTCTCAATATAAGGCTCGGACCTTAGAGGCATACCCATTTTGTCTCCTCAAGGAATAGAAGAAATTAGTACATCTTCTTTAGACTCAAATGACTCCACAATAGAAACCAAGCGCCTAACGACTGAATGTTTGGCTACAGACGGAGGTGTTGTGTTTGCGGTGCCAATATCAGACTCAGCCTCAATGTCTACATTATAAGGGAAGTAAGATGTTAGTTATCAAGTTAGAATAACTGCATTATCTTTTTGAATAAAAAATGTACCTAAGATGTGGAAAGACCCACCTACATCACCTCCTGGTACAGATTCTTTAGTGTCGATGAAGTAAACATCATAATCATAATCGATTTGTTCTTCCTCTTCTTCTTCCTAATCTACCCAATCAATGTGCATAGTGTTCTTGTTTGCAAATAAGAGGCATATGTTGTTAGGATACAAATATACTGAATTGGGATAAAGGTAAAAGTGAATCTTGCATGGAGCAACCCAAGTTCAGCTATCGACTTGTATGCTGAAGCTATGAGAGGCTTTTCTTTTGCCCTTTGAGGCTCCTCTACTACAAAGGATGTCTCCTTCAGAGGCAATTCCAAGTGTCATCATCTGAGTAGCTCTTGCAAGGGTCATACCGATCATTGCCTCTTCCCATGAGTCCCTCTACCTACCACTACTTGACAGACCATCAGCTTTGTTAGCTCCCGAATACTAATGCCGATAGGTCTGCGTGGCGGTGACTTGTCAGCAAAGGCACCCGAGTCATCTTCATCTCCATCCAATCTGGCTTTTGCCAAATATTCTTGGAGCCTAGGTGCTTAAATTTTGGATCCTCACTTGGAAGCTTCTTTATACTTCCTGATGATCCATTTCGCGCCAGTCTTATTCACCTGGAAGTTTGGATTGGGAATGTTCACCGCATTGTACCACTTATAAAATCCTAACATTATATAATACTTAAGAATATTGTAAGGCAAAATGAATATGGCACCTGTACCCCCATCAGCGAAATGGCAACAAGCTTGGGCTCTATCAATAAGGCTCCTAGAGAGCAATAACCTAATGTTTGTGTTTCCAACAAAAAGTTGTCATATTCAAACTCCCACTCAAAATGGTAGGGTAAATAAAACTCGATATAACATTTGGTCCTATTTAATCGAGCAATGAGGTAACTTGGTTTAATGTTAACTAGCCAGTTGAAGCAACCACTGCTTAGGAAAGTGGACCCCTCTAAGCCAAGTACGTCTTCATATTCATCCCTAATGTTGGTGAGCAATTTTGGGGAGACAACAATATAGGCAATAGTGATCTTTCCACACAATTCGGCGAATACCTACAGTATACTCAACCATCCACTTTGACGACTTATATCGCTATATGAATGCAACCCCTTCTTCACGCCTGGTGGCTGTATACATGAGTGAAGCATATACCATACTATCAATTAGGTATACGGTAACTCCACCCTAGGATTCAGGACTTCTTCCCTTAGGCAGCCACCCTGTTGATTCAAATATTGTATTGCCAACTCTCTCAATTCATGGTAGATGTAGCTAATCATGGCTAGGAGCAGAGCCATATTGTACCCATGAGCAATCAAGATTGCAGGGTATGACACCTTGATGGAGATGAATCTTTTGGATGAGAGAGCACTACACCCCTTTTAACCAGATTAAAAGAAACCCTATGAGCAGAGCTTGAATAGAGATAGGCTCTTCAACTTGATGGTGGAAGCTTTCAAACATGTCCGCTACATGGAATCCATACTTGTTTGATGTGGCAGTACGAAGCATAGGACCATGCTTGAAAATTCTCTTTTCCACTTCAAGTCCGATACTTGGAGGAATAGGCTCCACATTCCCCTTCTTGCTCACATTTTTTTATATAGATATGAAGCCCAAAGCACCAAAGCAACGTTAGGGCCGTGAGCAGCATTGGCAACTATTTGGTGGTAGATATGAAAGTGACACACCACCTCTCAAAAGGTTTCACCAATATGAGCGTAGTAGGCAATACACTTCAACTCCTTTTTTGGCAGGAAAGAATTCCTTGTACAGTTGCTCTCCCATTAGCAAACAAGATATCTCAAATATCTCATGCAGAGCTATTCCAATCTCCCTCACTGGCATGAAAAAAGTGTTACTATCAACATTATACATCTCGAGAATGTTGTATAAAATCAATGTGTAGATCTCAACCTATATTGAGTAGATCTCACCGTAGAGTACAACCCCTTTCCATTAGTCTTTCTCCAAAAGGTGGTCAAGGAAAAATCAATCAACCGAGCCCACCACTTTGAGTTAGTTGATCGAATCCATCCGAGGAATCCAACATCCTCCTCTGGATACTTTCTATTGATGTTGGCAAACTAGTTGCTAAAAATATTCGAAATCACATGGACTTTATTAGTAGGGGAATCCTCTTTAATAGTACCAAGATGGAGACCCATGATGCTAAGGCCAAATCCTTAGCCAAATCACCCCTCCTATCGAAAACCACCTTCATGCTTCAGGCTTCCCACCATCACATTGTCCTCCTTTTTAACAATTGGGAATTACATCACATGAGAGACCGTAGAATTCTGCAAGAACATGAATGATACATGTCATTCCATCATTGGCAAATAAAAGCATTAATATCCCTAGACATAGCACTAGCATTCCCTTTCCTGAGTGAAAACGACATTACCCCAGGGTTGCTATTATCAAATAGAAACTATGGTTTCCCTAATTGGTCACTTTTTGGGATAGAGAACTCAGCTTCCATGATTAGTTCTCTTAGGGTGGTAGCACTCCCATGGTGAATTGTATCAATTCGTTCTTTATTACTTTCCTTAAAGAATAGATGAATAGTTCCCTTGAAAACATGCAACGTTAGAGAATTTGAAGTTCCATAATGCCCAAAATGGTTATGATGGCTAGCAGACATATCTGGTAGAGTAATTGCATAAAGAAAGGAAAATTAGACTGGTAGAGAAATCGCACAAAAAGAAAGAAAGAAGATGAGTTAGAAGACTTATCGGAAGACTTAGCTTCAAAATCGACTAAGTCTTGAGCTCATAGGTAGAGCTCATGCACTAAACCTCTGCCTCCCCGCTTCCTGCAGCCTCGTGCCTCCACCTGACGCCGACCTCTCCCTTCCTCACTTTCAGCCTTCCGGTCTCGAAACCGCACAGCCGAGCCCACTCTCTCCCCGCTGATCGCAGACGCCCGACATGCTGACTCTGCTCTAGCACCGACGAAGCCCGCTGTGCTGCCAGAAATCAGCTAGCTAAGCCTCCTCGCTGACCTGAAACCCAGCTGGTCCGACCAGCCTGCCCTCGTCCGCTATCCGATGCCGACCGAACGCTCGCCAAGCGCCTGATTGCGTCGTCAGCCCATGACTCCCCACGCTGCCCACACGCTGATCCGACGCCGACCCCAAGCTCGCCACCTCCCTGATCGCCACCGTCCACCCCGACCGCGCTGCACTCGCTTGGAGTTGCTTCCGACACCACACTCCACCGCGTCCGATTCGACCCGTGCCATTGACGTCGACTTGTTCGATGCACCGAGGCAAGATCTCACCTCTCAATTAGATATTTTTACAATTATTATCGTTTAAATATTTAGTTAGATATATTAATGTTGTTAATATGCATATTTGGCATGGAATGCTGATATATGGTATTAGATAACATTTGTTTAGTAATAAATAATAAGATATTTTACTGTATTTATGTCTAAAAATTAACGAGCATGAAATGATAAACGTATGTGTTGTAATTAGATTTTATGAGACATTAATAATTTTGTATAATTACATCTAAGAATTTACAAACATGAAATGACAAGTTACGTGTTATAATTAAAATTTACGAAATATTATCGAAAAAACATAAATTAAAGGTAATTTATAAAATAGGGAAATGATACTATTCATGTAGAAAAGAATTAACAAATATATATATTACATAAATATTTTATTTTAAATTAGTTATAATGAGAAATAGTTTTAAAGAATAATTTTGTATATATATTACATAAATATTTTATTTTAAATTAGTTATAATGAGAAATAGTTTTAAAGAATAATTTTGGAAAAAGAATATTTATTAATGAGAAATAGTTTTAAAGAATAATTTTGGAAAAAGAATATTTATTAATTAAGAACGTATAACTGATAGTAGTAGAGTGCGACATTTCATGTGCAAAACGACATCGGTTTTTAGTTTTCTTTTTGCCGTATTATTATATTAGAGGATACTTAATTATGGTTAGCTTACATGAGAAGTTTAGACACCCAGTAGTAAGTTATCAATGAAACCTATTTAGGTGTGCATTCATACTGTGATAGGCTGTTCATGCATTCCATGTTTTAATGGAGTGATTATTCATGCTTTACAAACTTGTTTAATCATGTTCGACATGTCATGTTATTATTGTATAGAATTAATGTTATTATTATCTCATTGTTGTGATTGAGAACCTTAGTAGTTCATGACTTAGTGGCCTCGTGTGTCATGAACAGACCTAGTGACATGTGTGGGTGTGTTGACTGAATTTAGATGGTGAACTAGAGATAGTGTGGATTATATTGACTTAGAAAAGTGAGAAGAGTTGGGATGAGGAAGGCCTTGTTCATATGACCGGATGTGACTGTTGATGTATCTTCTAGGCTCGCACCAGTGGATCAGTGTCGCCACTGGGGTTGGTTTGTTAGGTCAAAGTAGATCAGTGTCGCTACTTTGGTTCATGAATTTGATATTCACCCGAGTTTAGCTTGAGTCCAGATCAGGCTAAAAACAGATTGTGTGTAGTCATCTGACCGAGTTTGTATAGCGGTATTGGATGTACGTAGGGGATTTGTGAACAGTCAGTTATCCGATGATATGAGCATTGACTCTGTGTGAGATGTGGACCAGTGACCTGTTATAGAATGACTAGTAATAAGATCTTGTTACCTAATGTGATTATGGATTCTTGTGTGAGATATAGGTCAGTTGTATTTTCTTTTCAGACATAGATCGGGATTAATATTTAATTATCTATAATTTGAGACATATGGTATATACATAAGGGTTTCCTTGTTTGGATTATTTCGCTCGATGTACTACGTCTCTTGTTGTAGATTTTTAAGTATTAATTCTATCTAATTATATGACCTTGTTACTTGGATAATTATTCTGATCGCTAGCTGCATGACCTCATTACCCGATTGAATTTTGGATTACTCTGATTATTATAGTAGTGAATTGCATTTAGATTATCAGAATTCTAGTGTCATGCTTCTATTATTATTACTATTATTACATTGGTCGTTCGACTGTTTCTATTCTTCGTTGTGGGATCTTGTCGTGTGCCATGCACGCTGACATACTCCTTTTCTCTCAGGATGTACATCAGATTTAGAGGACGGATATCTATAGTTCGGAGTAGTATAGGAATCAGAGGATCCTCCACAGGAAGGCTTTGACAGACGGAGCAGAAGAACAAGTCGAAGCTTAGTTCTTTTAGTTAGTTGATGACCCTAGTTTACTTTTATAGCACTTTCCATTTTCGCCTAATCGTTATATTTTATATTTTCCAGTGTTCATATCGTTTTGTATAAGGGCATGTTTGGCCTAAATATTATGTCTGGATGATTATTTTAGTTGTGATATGTATATTTTGGTTCTGAGTTATTTATTATATTCTTGCTACTATGACCGGGGACCTGTGCCTTCGCTTTATATTGCTTGACGCTTAATGTATTAGATTGAGTAGAAGGTCTAGTACTTTTCTCCTCAGTCTAATACGTCGCGGGCTTGTTCACATTCCGATTCTCGGGTATTTTGGGAAGCGGGGCGTGATACCTCAGGATATCCACAGTGTCCAAACCCTTTCTAATATGGATCTGTCTCTTCAGACTCTCATACCACCTCTAGGATTAGGAGTTTCTGCAATCGCTATTCGAGGGTAACGACGAATCTGTCATGTGCTCCAACAACATCGCCTCCCATTATAACTTTAAAGACTGCAAGGTGTTGCTTAAGATTAGGGATTTATTGGATGTCCTTAAGAGGATTAGGTTTCCTTACATCTCTCCTATTGACAGCAACCTAATGGAAGGCTACATCATCATTTAGGTTATCGGCAAGCCTATTTCTGAGAGGGCTTTCTAGAAGTTGGAGGTCCAAGAGCACCAAGCGAAGTGGGAGGGTAATCCCTCATTAGAATCGAGTTGGGTAGACAAGGCTGATCCTATCAGTATTGCTATTGACCAACCTCCCCCTAGCCATCGCTGCCAACGTGTGCAACCATTTAGTGCTGACCTAGAGTTGATTGAGGTCACATGGGAAGGAAGGCATATGATGCCGGAGAGAGACATCTGATAGAGTTTTCTCTAGGCCTAAGGTATTGGGACGCGCACCTTTCATAGGGATAGGGGTTTCTCAAGCCACTTTGCTTCCAGCAATGATAGCAACCACGGAGGAGCAGTTGGCCTCTAGGTTACCTCACATGTACATTTACTTTTGGTTTGTTTAACTTGATGTTGATATAGGATGTTAACAATATATACTGGATGATACCCTTTTGGAATGTCTATTATAATGTTGTGTGTTTGGTTGTTATGGTAAATGACTGGTTGTTAAGATTAGGGCTTGGTTGTCAAGCTTATGGATTGGTTGTTAACCTTAGCTTTTGGTTGTTAAGGTTATGGACTGGTTGCTAAGTTTATGTGTTTGTTGTTAAGCTTAGCACCAAACGTTGTTAAGGTTATGACTTGGTTGTCAAGCTTATATGGCTTGGTTGTCAAGGTTACAGATTTGTTATTAAGCTTAACTTTTCATTGTCAACAATTTAATTAACCATCTTATATCCTTAACAGCTAATAGACATACCATAAACAATTAAATATTTATATTTATAATATATACAAGAATTAAATATTTACATTTATAATAGTCTATCCCTCAATGTCATCATTATCAAGTTCATCAAGATCTTTTTTCCTCTTCCTACCTTCAATTAGTAAATAGGATGATAGATTCGCTTGTATTACTCATGTGTTTTGATCTTTGGGCGTGATGTGCAGGATGCTTCTACCTTCGATAATGGCTTTTACAAATAGGTAGATGTAGATCCCGCAGTCATACCTACACACAAAAAATACACCATTAAATCCCTAAGGTTAACAACCAATATATATACTTAACAACCAATAGCTAAGCTTCACATCCAAACCCTAACCTTAGCAACTAAACTATAATCTTAACAACAAATCCCTATGGTTAACAACCAAAGCTTAACCTTAACAACCAGTCTTTAAACTTAATAACCAATCCATGAACTTCACAAAAACCTAACCTTAACAAACAATTTCCAACATTAAATTCCAAAAAGAGTTTCAGAAAACTTACGCTCCCTTTTGTTCCTCGCATGGAACTACGATTGGGTCGAAAACACTATGCAATTTGTTTTCGTGGAAGCCAACTTTAATATAGTTGAAGGCTTTAACAATATTGAGCACATGACCCCAATGTCTAGATCGATCTCTCAAGGAGTCATAATATCTGGAAACATTATTTTTTAAATCAAACTCCAAGAGATTCTAATGATCCCCTTGGACAATGGGAACTAAGAGGTTAGTAATTCCTTCATCGATAAAATTTTTGATGAAGAGTCGATATGCATCTCGGTAGTTAGGTCTCTCCACATGTATTGTATGATGTAATCAAGAATTAGCCTGATCAGAAACCTTTTAACATAGATTTCAATAGATAAATAGATATATGTTTGTCATATATACTTACAGAAAAGAAAACAGAGACCAACCCATATTTTTTGCTAGTTGATTCATTGTGACTTTCACGTATTATATCTAGCAGTGCATCAGTAACCTATAAGATGACAACAAGAAATAAATAATAGTAATGTAAAAGATGATAAACAATAATTATTAAGAATAAATCTTACTAAATTATCCAATTGACCACCGCGTAAAATATTAAGAAGCTTAAACCGGTCAATAGACGTCCATTTATCTTTGTACACTTTAATCAAGGTGCAAAAAGAATGAAACAATTAATATAGTTAGCAACAAATACATAACCTTAACAACCAACTCGTAACCTTAACAACAAACCCGTAACCTAAACAAGAAACCAGTAACCTTAAAAACAAACTCGTAACCTTAACAACCAACCCGTAACCTTAACAACAAAGTTGTAACCCTAATAACTAATTGATAACCTTAAAAGTGAAGCTATAAAGAATTGTAGTATGAGATAAATGCTTACTTATTACACCTAAAAATACAGAAATGGTTGAGAACTTTATTCTCCTCTTCCGTCAGCAGCACAACAACATCTGCCGACACCTTATAATTATGTACAAATGTTGGATGTTTATCAACATACTTGATGATGAAGCCTTCAGAAAAAGGAATCCCTGTGTTTAATTATCCCTATAAATTTCTTCTTCCTTGCTCATAGGGGAACTCATGAGGGTTTTTCAGATTGAGTGGGGATCACATTGTAGCCTAGTAGGCGGCAACTCTGCTCCCTTTTCCTCCACCTGCTCTTTCTCCTTTTCCACCACTTCTATAATAGCCTTGTCCCCCATGATTTGTTTTTCTTTCTTCTTCTTCCCCTCAGTATAAGGGGTCACTATATATTTGGAAGGCTTCATCATTCTTTTTGTTCTATGTTCTTTAAGAGGTGAGGGCACATTTGCATCCTTCTTTCTCTTATTCATTTGTATAATAGGAGGAGCATCTTCGTCCTTAAAAAATATGTTAGCTGCTAGTGGAGGTACTTCTTCTGGTGGAGGACATTCTAACTCCGTTTCAATGTCATTATAGTTAGTAGGAGGGAAATTCTCTGTTGGTGAGACTTCCCTTGGTAGAGGGCGTTCGTTCTCCTTATTAATGTTAGTAAAATCTGGTTGAAGGATTTCCCTCTCAGTGTCCATGCGTGGAGTGCCTATTTATTAAAAAAATAAACATTCAAAATATAAATACGAAAAACTTAACAACCGCTATCAAAACTTAACTACAAAACTGTATAATTAACAATCAACCCATAAACTTAACAATCAATCCCTATACTTAACAACCAATCCCTAAACTTAACAACCAATACGTATACTTAACAATCAATTGCTATACCTAACAATCAACTCTAACGGTAACAATAATTCACAAGTAATGAAAATAGGATCTAACATGTATAAGTTTACAGCTCCATCACTGGGTTGGACACCTCTGTAGTAGGCTTCTCATTCTTATATATAGTGAGGCTTCTGCATCGAGCTTCGTTTAGTTCCTCTCTCAGCCTCCTCACTTAAGCAGACAAAGTTGCCACTTTTATAGAAAGAGAAGTTATCTCTATTCGGTCGGCATCAATCTGATCTTTGAATTTCCTCTCATCGTCACGATGTAATTTTTTATAAATTATCGTGATGCTCTTCCAATAGCTCACTTGCCAAGGCAAATCCATTTTATCAGCTGCCTCGTTGGGCTGCTCGATCGCTTCATCAATATTATGTGGGATACTCTACGCAATGGATAAATATAGTATTATTAATAAAAATTAATTGAAAATATTTATAATTCACTATAATGCTTACCCATCCTTCAAAAATGAGATCATCTTCTACTCCCCTTTCCTTTTTGGGTGGAGGCTGTCTTAGTGCCATACCAGTGTCTTTTGTAGCCGGTTCCTTACTCTTCTCTCTCTCTCTCTCTCTCTCTCTCTCTCTCTCTCTCTCTCTCTCTCTCTCTCTCTCTCTCTCTCTCTCTCTCTCTCTCTCTCTCTCTTTATTCTCTTCTTCTTCTTCTCTTTATTCTTCTCTTTCTCCTTCTCCTGCTCCTTCCCCAACAAACCTCCCTCAATACTTTGAACTTGGCCCTGGAACTGTGGAAGCTTTATAGTAGCTTTCTTTGCTTTAGCTACAACAATGGCCGATCTCAAAGATCCCGTAACATCTCCTAGTTTCACCTAATTTGTGAGGGGAGGTCGCATCGTACTTCCTACTACTAGCATCTTGATGCCAGTAAGTTCATAGTACCATAGCTGCACATTAGAAAGAGAATCTTAACAACCACCTTTAACCTTAAAAACAAATAAGCAACAAGAACAATAAAAGCGTAATTTTGTTAATAAAGTTGTAACATTAACAACTAACCCGTAATCTTAACAACAAACTCATAACCTTAACAACCAAATTGTAAACTTAACAACAAGTACGCAACCATAACAGCAAAACAAGAATACTTTCACAAACAAGCTGGGTACACCCTTGAAAATATACAATCTCCTTCCCTAGCCCAGGACCCTTCAATGACTTTTCAATCGCATCAAATATCTTACTGAATATATAGGTCCCCAAGCAGTGTTATTCGCCTGTTCGATGCTGTTAACATACTTGAATAAATGCCCACGAATGCCAAGAACATTGCTTGAATACTAGATCATGCTTAACTGATAAAGGATTTGAAACATGACAAAGTCATTCACATCTTGATGATTGGTTGATTGTACAGACTTCATTAGAAGATCCTCTACATGGTGTCTGGTGGGTGCTGGGGGAGGAGTTGTACTACTGTCATTCTCGGGTTTGGTGAAAAACCTCGACCATATTTTGTTTTTTGGTCTCGATTAGGGCCAACAAGATCCCCCTCATTGGAGAACCATGTATGACTCATTACCCATTGAAGGTTGAATGAGCACTCAATGTCTTCTCCTGTTTTTGTATTAGTGAAGACAAATTTCATCTTTTTATCATCCTACTATCTCAAAATGTGCTCAAAAGTGGGAAGATCAAGATCAAGAGGGCCAAAATGAACGTAGTGTCTGAATATACTATCTTTGTATGCCTCCTAGTGCCTTGGCCCTATATGCTGCACCATTATATGCATGAACTCATAATAAGCAGTGAAGCTTGAAGTAGGCCGCACCTCAGATGTGGATTTTGCCTTTTGTCTACAAAGCAAAACCACAATACATAAATAGTTTGAAAAAATTCTGTAACAAGAACAATTATACTATAAACTTTACAACAAATCCATAAGCTTTACAAGAAACATCTATCCTCAACAACGAATCAATAACCTTAACAATAAATGCACTACCCAAACAACTAACAAGTCATATGAGATAGTAACCTCCACAATTAATAGCCTAAATTAAATAGTAAACTCAACAGCCGCATGTAAACAGTAACCTTTACAACTAACAGCCGAATGTAAACAGTAACCTTAACAACTAACAACCGCATGTAAACAGTAACTTTCACAACTAACATCCGCATGTACACAGTAACCTTTACGACCAACTCATAACCTTAACAAGTAACCCTAAACATTTACAACTAATAGGTCACGTGTCACAACTGAACAGTAACCTTGGCAACAGATCTATAACCTTAACAACTCATGCATAACCTTAACAATTAGTGCATTTCCTTGAGAACTACAAGCTAACCTTCACAAGTTAACAATTCCTTCATAATAACACAATAAACAACATATATTTTGCGGTAAAAAAAATCACTTTTTTGAGCTGCGATGTGCTTCTCTTTATCTCTACTCTGTAGATCCAAGAGCGCTCTAGAGGCAGCATCGATGCCAATGGTGCAGGTGCTGCCCTCTAGATCTATTCACTGCACTGGCTTTTTGGGTTGAGCTGGACTTGAGGGATGAGAATGGCTGACTGCGATGTCATGTAGAATATCAGCAATTGAAGCGACAGCTTCATTCCACTCTGCTGTGGTCGACTATCTATTTGAGACGACGTACTGCGACGAGTCATCGTCTTCGCTGAAGTTGGCATGGCGGATTGCTTTGGGGTTTGAATAGTCGGCCATTTTTTCCGATTAGGCTTTGAAGTGGGTTGATTTAGGGCTACGGTTTTGCAATGGGTTTCTGGAGTCGGTTTGCTAGGACAGAAGAGAGTTGAGAATGTACGAACGACGAGGAATGGTATAGATAAATGAGAGGCGGTTAAATCAAATGGCATTTTAGGAAGATAATGTAGGTTTTAAAAGACGGTCCACGTGGGGGGAGGTGTTTTGGGGGCTAGAGGAAAATCACTAAGCTTTTTGGGGGCTTTGGGACCGTTGACAAAGTCTTAGGTGGTTGTGGGG